>NC_136907.1:34294251-34316751 GCF_949606895.1 Notothenia rossii
AAGAGCGTTTGAGAAATTGTGCAAGGCACACAGCAGTAGTCCGAATAGTCGATTAATCGTTTCATTAATCTATAGATTAATCGATAATCAAATTAGTCGTTTGTTGCAGCCCTATTGTAGTTATCCCATGTAAAAATAAAACGTGTTATTCAGCAACCCTTGCAATTTGGGATTTTATTTTTGGTTGGTAGACCTCGGTTAGCTGGTCATTTCAAAAGTAGCTCACCAGCCAAAAAAGTGTGGGCACCCCTGCCATAGAGGGTAAGTTATATCTCAAAGTGGAACGTTTGTGCTGCAAAAGTTCTCTGGAAAATTCGAACCGCAAATGGCGGCAGTTTTTTTTTTCTCTTTTGTTACTGCATGCATATCTGAGCATATTTTATTAACTTAGAGGCATAGAGGATTTACGTTCATTTTATCCACTACAATTACCATAACCGTGCATTCTGCATGTTTGTAAATGCAACCTAACTTGAAATACTAGACTCTTCATCTTACAATGGGTTTCAAGTTAGCTTGCTTTTACAAAACATGCAGAACGCACCGTTATGGTACAACGTTAGTGGATAAAATTTACGTAAATCCTCTAAGTTAATAAAACATGCCCAGACATCCATGCGATAACAAAGGAAGAGGGGGGGCAGGGGGGGTTTCGCTAGTGTGTGTTAAGATGAGAGATGAAAACCATCCCTTGATTGCAAAGTTAATGCAGACTACCTTCGCCCTGCGGCGCAATGAGATCCTGGAACGCTGGCCTGCCTTGACAATGGAGTCACAGGTGAAAATATTTTAGATATTACAACTATATCATAATTTGGTGTGCCTTTGTCACTGATAACTTTGGCATTTTTACTCAGATTTAGCTTGTCATGTTTCTGTTTATCTCTGCTCAGTCCACATATACATTGTAATCTGAATTAAATAGTCATTTTATATTTTGGCAGATTTGTGCAGAGTTTCACAGGGTAACGAACCTCAACCTGGAAAACCACTTTTACGCGGAATTGGATCGGCATGCTGTTGAGCTTGTTCAGGAAGAAGGCGGCACGCAAAGGCGAAGTGTCTGAAGTTCAGCTCTTCACCGCCTATGACCTCCAGGTGAGTCGGTTAAGCCTCTTGGTGTTTTATTATCATACTAGAGTGGATTTTCTGTGTGTGTGTGTTGGGGGGCAGGGGGTCAGCCTGATAGATTTAGATTTATTATTAAGATACTTGTGTTTGGGGAGGGAACAGCAGTGTTAATGTTATTGCACCTTGTTGTTGTGCTAATGAGATACAGGTGGGATCGCAGACGCCTCAATTGCTTCAAAATGGTAATCTCTTCAGTCATGGAAGAGCCCTTGTGGTATAAATTGTTGTGTGGCTATGCTGTTTAGCATCCAAAGTAAAACAAAGATATGTTTTCGCACTCAAGGATCAAGGTGACGTCCATAGCCGAAGTGCTGCTCTCCTCCGTGGTCTGCCTGGATTTCTGCATGAAGATGACTCCAGGTTTCTGAGGCTGTGGCATGTAAATCAGTTTATTACATGGCTTAGTTGAATACTCGATTCTGATTGGTCAATTCAGAACACGTGACACGTTTAATCCAGAACAGACAGACCGCTGTCAAGGATTTATTGACCGTTGTTAAGGACGCTCACATCTGCAGAAAGAAGTCCGGTCGATTGAACTGTATACAGTTTGGCTGAAAAGCAAACTGCATGCAGTTTGCTTTTCAAATTGACAAGACAAGAGACGCTCAGAAAGAAGTTTGGTCATTTAACTGTTTTCAAATTTAACAGTTTGAAAAGTAAGCAAACTGTCTGCTTGTCTTTAGTTTTCCGCTGTCGTGTGATAGCAACATGGAGGATTTTAACATTACTTTTTAATATATTCTGAAAACACAGTAATTTGGATGAATGGTTAGCGGCTGATGAGTCCCCAGTGAAGAAAAGAAAAAGACAAGAGGGACAAGAAAACAACGGAGAAGTAAGAGAGGTGAAAAGACACAGAGATTTGAATGATAGAGAAATCGACCAAATTGAAGAGGACAGGCATGGATTGAATACAAAACGGAGCACATTATGGGCTATGAAACTATTTAAAGAGTGGCTGATTGAAAAAAACCAACCAACAGAGTTTGACAGCTACGGGGCAGATACCCTCAACACGCAGCTGCGGTCCTTTTACGCAACGGTCCAGACCTCAAACGGCAAAACCTATTCAGTTGCCAGTTACTTGGGCATTAGGGCAGGGATATCAAGAAACTTTCCAAGGTTTGATATCATGAACTGCGCTACTTTTAAAGCAAGCATGGATGTTTTCACAGCTGTTGTAAAAAAGCTCCCGCAAAAACAGTAAAGACGTCAGCCAGCACCACCCGCCTATCTCAGCTGCGGATTTGCGGCTGCTCAGGGCTTCACAGGCGCTATCTGTGGACACAGCCGGCGGACTTGTCCGGAAAGTGTGGATGGATGTCCAACTGCATCTTGCCAGACGAGGCAGAGAGGGAAATCGACATTTGAATCAAAGCTCTTTTATTTTGAAACTTGATGATCACGGATGCGAATATATATCTCTTGCCCACAACGCTGATACCAAAAATCATAAAGATCCAAAAGACACGAATAAAGAGAATGACAGAGGTTTTATTTTTGCCGAGCCTGAAAACCAAAATGTCCCCGTTGCCAGCTTCCAAAAGTATGTTTCCCTGTACCCATCTGACGCCAAAGCCTTCTACCTTCACCCACTAAAAAAAGACCAACAGCTTCTCAACGGTGAATCAGTGCGGTATTCACGTGAGCCCATGGGACATAATTTCCTTGGGCAAATGCTACCCACAATAAGCCAGGCAGCCCAGCTTTCAAAGCGCTACACAAACCATAGCTTGAGAAGCATGGCGCTACAACTGCTCTGTCAGGCTGGTCTTGGATCAAAAGAGATCATGTCTGTGACCGGGCACAGGTGCGAGAGCAGCCTGAAGAGTTACTGGGCTCCATCAATAACCAAAAGGGAGAAATGGAGCAACATCCTGTCCTCCAACCCAGGAAATAGCACCACATCGGGTCAGTGCCGGTAGTAAGATTCATCCCGCTTTCGTCTCATTAGTATGCATAAAAAAGTGACAGGTCACACCTCCCTCCATTATGCAAATGAGCTAAGTCCCGCCTCCCCTTTCATTGAGGTGTGAGATCTCAAGTAGGTGTGATATCCCAAGTAGGTGTGAGATCCGTCGATAGGAGGGGGTTGATGTGTATTCACAGGTGTGAAAAGCCCCCACTGTTGCGCCTTATGGTGTATCATAAAAAATGTTTCAATCACATTAGTATGCATAAAAAGTGACAGGTGGGCCCGCCCCCAAGTCTATTAAAACAAAATGCCGCTTCCATCACATTAGTATGCATACAAGTGACAGAAGGGCCCACCCCAATTATGTGATGTCAGAAGACCGAGGGGATGGAGTGAGATAAAAAAAAGAACCCCGTGCAGATAAAAAGCCAGTCATTTCCAATCATCAAGTCATCTTTCCAAAAAGAAAAAATGGCCAAGAGACGCCTCGATATGGGTTTAATCAGCGAGACGCCTGTGACAACTTACCGCCATCCGTCCGGAGCGCCAATCAAGAAACGGATGCAGTATCTGTGCCGGGTTCAAACACCTCCGGTCGAAGATCTTGAAGAGAAATGGCTTCTGGAAAATGAACATGTTTGGGGATACGTATTCAACTATATGGCGAATGAACTGCATTTCTACAATCTGAAGAATGGAGAAACGTATGGACCCCACAGTGTTAAAGCAACGTTGACCTCAACAGATTGGGCTGTGTTAACTCTGGTTTCTTCCAGAGATCTCCACGCAACCATTGTATCGGAAGAAGTAGTGCATCAAGAAAATACTGTGAAACCAGCGGTGTACAAGATATTTGCAACAAAAAGCAAAGAAACGCAAACAAAAAGCGAGATCAGAGAAGAGTTTTCACCATTACCCCCCAATGTGGAGGAAGAAGAAGGAAATATCCCCCCGCCGCCAGAAGTGAAAAGAGTCCTGACAAGCACCGTCTGGGAAACTAAAAGCGGACCATCTGGGCGATGGTATTTCCGCGCAAGCCGTTTGCTGACGCAGGGGGGAGGGGTTCTCTCTAAAACACAGTGTCCTGCCATCTCTCTCTGTTTCTGCTGATGTGTAAAATATACAAAATAACGTTTTATATACTTACTCTCTTGTTAAAAGGTGATGAAGTTTGTAGCATAAGCCAGCCATCAGTGTTCTAGTTTTAAGGATCGAAGGATCCAATGTATTTTTAAATGGAGCAGAAATAGAACTAGTCTCCCAGTGCAAGTATCTTGAACAGAGAGTGTCATATTGGACTTGCACTTGACTTTTTAACATATCCAGAAAGTACCATGAAATTCAACTTGCAACATTTTAAACAAATTAAACCTTTTTCTGAACTGTCAATGCTGCAAAGTCATACCTCCACTCAGGGGTGGACTGGCCATCTGGCATACCGGGCATCGTCCCGGTGGGCCGTTGACCCAATGTGGGCCGGTCCGCAATGTTTTTTTTCTTTTCTTTTTCCCCCCTCTAAATTACCTCCAATTGGGCCGGCCAATTGGCTACAGAGGGCTAGCAGTGTGTTGCCAGCATCGACACATATTATTGGTCTATTGTTTGTCATTGTCAATCAATCATGGGCTGACAGGCTCAGAGAGCCCTGACAGTGCTGTCAATCACAACACAAACCAGGGTGGGGCGGGACCTCATGGCATGGGTGGGAGTCGCGGGACGGGCTGCTGCTGAGCTGAAAATGGATAAGCAGAAGAAACGCCCGGGTGGCGCTGAAAAACTGCGACTTAAAAAGCTGAAGTCTCTGGAGGTGGAGGCTGCTAAATATTCTAAATTGACGGACCTATTTGGTGCCGTGGTCACCGTCCCAGCAGGTGCTGCTGCGCCGGGAGACGAGCGAGTGGAGGCATACATGGTAAGTAACGTTAGCCTGGGGCTGGCTAGGCTACATTTTTGAGACATGTCCAAAAAAAAGTAGAAAATGTTTTTACATTGAATGTGATGTGACCTAATTAACTGCATAGTCCTACTTGTGACAACAGCCCAGAGTTGAAGGGCTGTGAATGTTGGTAGTTGTGGTTGATTTTGTTTAAATATGCCGAATTGTGATATGGGTTTTTATTGTTCAGATGATTTAGCTAGGCTAGCTAAGAGCTGCTAACGTCAGCGGTTTCTTGTAGCCATAGCAACAGTAAACGTTCACATGGACCAACGAGCTGTAAGTAGAGATGAAGCTGCAGAATCAAGCTGTATTGTAAATACAGATGAGATACTTTGAATTTTAGCACAAAATATAAGTAAACCTATAGGAAATAATTAGATTAATTTGCAATATTTGCCATTGAATTTATTGTAATCTTTCAATTCATTTATTGTTTACTGAGGTGATAACTATTTCACAATTTGTGTGTAACTTTAATTTCTGTGTAAATGTGTTACTTTTACTGTAGTTTTCAAATGGCTGTGTATAGTGCTGTCTTGAGCATTTTCAGGTATTGTCACAAAGATCTGACTTTTTTGCATTGGAAAACACTAAGTGTCATAATGAAAACATGGCAAAGCCACTAGTGTTGTTACGCTCGCGAACGTTTCGTTCAATATGAACTAATCTTTTATCTTGTACATTATTCTGTGGTTTTGAGTTATTTCCCCATCCAATGATAAATGCTTTCCCTATGTCCAGCCCAGACAGGTTCAGGGAGAGAGCCAGACCAATTCAGGCAGCCCAAAGACTGCACCACCTGAGAGGGAAAAGGCTGTAGAGAGTGAGGAGTATGTCAGCCCAAAGACAGGATCACCTGAGAGGGAAACAGCTGTTGAGAGCTATGAGTGTGCCAGTCAAATAACTGATTTTTTTTCACAACCTGATTAGAGAAATCGCCAGTCATTTTTAAATTACCATCCTCAGCAAAAAAGTAGCAATCCAGTGGTGCAGAAAGTGTTCTGTAGCAGAGACGGCACCAGTAGAAGGTGGCTGACGTACTGTCCAGAGCGTCACATGCTGTATTGTTTCATCTGCATGGCATTCGGTAAGAGAACTGATAGCAGTCTGTTCATCAGTGGAATGTCAGATTGGAGGCATATACACCAGCGCACAGAGGAGCATGAGAGAAGCAGTGGACACAGAAACTGTGCTGAAGCTTACCTCTTGAAATCCGCCAGTGCTGATATCAGCAGTGTGTTTGGTGGCAGTCAGATGTCGGCGCACAGAGAGCAGGTCAGAAAGAGACGGCAGGTTTTGGAGCGCATCATAGATGTCATCAAGGTTCTTGGGAAGAGGGGGCTTGCATACAGGAGGACAGAAAATGAGGCAGCATATACTCTGGAAGACCTCACAGTTGATCATGGTAATTTCTTGGAACTCATACTTCTACTGGGGAAGTATGATTTCTGTTTAAAAGAGCACCTGGACAGCTGCATTGAGAACAGCAAAAGTTGCATTTGTCTGGTGGCACGAGAGGCAGAGGTTATCTTGTAACTTTACTCTCCAAAACCACAGTCAACTCAGTGATAGATGCAATTCACCTTCTGATAAAAAAAAACATCTCCAGTGATATCAAGAAAGCAGGAATGTTTTCAGTGCAGCCGGACACAACACAGGACATCACCTCTCAGGATCAATGCTCTATAATTATGAGGTATGTTACTGATGTTGTTCATGAGAGGCTTGTTGCAGTGCTGAAGTGTAGTTCATCCACTGGACAGGCCTTTGTCAACATGCTGTCAGAAGTTCTGGACAAAATGGGCCTCAGCAAAACCATGTGCATTGGAAATGCGACTGATGGGGCATCAAACATGCAAGGCCAATACAAAGGATTCTCCTCACTATTGTCTGCACAATCTCCAAACCAGGTGCATGTATGGTGCTACGCACATGTACTAAATCTGGTGCTTGCAAACACAACCCAGATTGTTATTGAGAGTGGGTCCCTGTTTGCACTCCTCAATGGCATTGCGGTATTCATCAAAGAGTCATATAAAAGGATGAATGTGTGGGAAGAGTCAGGCCGAAACAAGAGACGTAGACGCCTTGCTCCTATTGGCGAGACACGCTGGTGGGCCAAGCATGAGGCCCTGAAGAAGGTGTTTGGCTCCTTTTGAAAACCGGAAGATGGTTCTGTACGTTGATGTGCTGTTGACATTATCAGCTATACAGAAACAGGCAACAGTGAAACCATGTATCCGTGTCATGGCCAGAGGATATGCAGAGTCATTGCTCAAGTATGAGACGATCTTGACGGCTCAAATCTTCCTCCGCATATTTGAACATACCTCTCCATTGTCTAAATACCTTCAGACGGCAGGATTGGACATCCTCTCTGCTCACAGAATGGTGGCATCGACACAGGATATGCTGAAAAGCTTGGGAAGAGATTTTGAATCTTTAAAAAAAGCAGCAGACACATTTGTCAACTGGACAAACACAGAAATCCAAGAGAGAGATGACACGGACATTGAAGTGGAGGCCACACTGCCACAAAAGAGGAGGAGGATGAAGAAAGTCTTGCCTGGAGAGATGGCTCAGGATGAGACCCTGGATGATGCAGAAAAATCCTATGAGGTGAATGTGCATAACCGGATCATGGACACAGCAATTGAAGCCATTCATAGGCGCTTTTTAACACACGGCAATCTATATGCTGACTTGACATGTCTGGATCCCAGAAACTTCCCTCAGCTCTGCACCAGTGCTCTTCCCCAGTCTGCCCTTCAAGACTTAAGCAAGTGCTTGCAAGGATTTGACAGCAGGGCAACCAAGGAAAATATGCAGGCCGAGTTGAAAAGCTTTGCACTCCAGTGGAACAGGCTGAAGGCATCCCCATTGGCAGAGTACAAAGCAAGAACAGTAGAAGATGGATCAGGTGGTGAGGAGGACAACACAGAAGAGGTTGAGATAACTCCCATAAGCTGTTGCTCCTGCAAAGAATGCCCTCTGTGCTGCTACCAGATACTTCGCCGTTTCAACATGCTAACAGATGCATACCCTGTCCTAGGCCTTGCTTATAAATACCTGCTTACAGTATCCCTCACACAGGTGGCTTGTGAGCGCACATTTTCAATTTGAAGTTTATTAAAAACAGACTCAGAAGCACCCTCTCATCTGATAAATTGGAGGCATTTATGTTGATGGCCACAGAGAAAGACATCCTCATGTCCTTGGACTCTGACTCTGTGATAGACAGACTTGCAGAGAAGAGTGAGCTGCTTAAAAAGCTGCTCCACTGATAAGGCGAGAAATATTTAATATTATTGTTATTATCACACATCACACATTATGGATGTAGTCATTCATTATTTGTCATTTTAATGATGCTTTTCAGAAGTTGTATTGTGCTTATGTGTTGATCCTTAATGCTGTGATCATGTACACTAAATTATCAATTATTCTCCATTACAGGTTGTTCTGATATATTTGAAGAGTTGTTCTCCCTCTGTTCTATATGTGGACTTGTTCTCTCATTTGGGACCATTGTTAGAATTTGGTAAGTTTATCATGTATTTTTTAATGTTGTATAAATTCATACTTAATAATTTTTAAAAAGGTTTTGAAAGAAACGCACATCCCAAAAGTTTTCAACTCTAGGTGCAGGACAGAGGAAAACATTTTATTTATTTTTCAGACTTAATAATGTATCCAATTCCCTCTCAGGTTGACCAGTTGACATGTGAGAGCTTGAGGAGTTGTTCCCCCTTCGTCCATGTTCGAGGACTTGCTCTCTCTCTGCCTCCACTCTCTACCTTCACTGCACCAAAGTTTGGCTGTTGAGTCTCCTCTAGTATGGTGAGTTTATCATTTTTTATGTTTTATGAAATCATACTGAATTTGTGATGATTAGAGACTTAATAATGTATCCGATTCCCTCTCAGGTTGACCACTTGACATGTGAGAGCTTGAGGAGTTGTTCCCCCTCCATCCATTTTCAAGGATTTGCTCCCTTACTGCCTCCACTTCACCACTTTTTGAGAAGTCTATGATTTTTTCAGTATGTCATGTGTCTTATAATGTTATATGAATTCATACTTGATTTGTGATGATGAGAGACTTAATAATGTTTCCATGTCTCTTTTAGGTGGACCACCCTATATATGAGAGCCTAAGGAGTTGTTTTCCCTCTGTCCCCTTTTGAGGACCTGCTTTGTCTCCTCCATCATTCACTGGGCCACTTTTAGGCTCCTGAGCTTATTTCATGTGGTGAGAGGAATGCAATATGTGTATGTTTAAAGGTTATGTTTAAAGGTTTATGTGAAGAAACATACTATATGTGTTATAAAATGACAATTGGTAATTCATAAATGTCTCTTTATATTCTCTGCTACCATTATCTCCTGTCAAACAGGTTTTCCTGACCTGCTAGAAGTTCTTCTATGATGCTTGAGTCATCCATCATATCTGAGAGCTTCGTCTTAACTTTGTGAGTTTATTATGCAACTTGTTTTGTCTCAGATTGAAACAAAAGGTTTGATTATGATTATTTCCTGGCTGAAGATTTTCATATTGATGGTTTTAATTTCAAACATCTGCATATCTTTTAAGTTCAATTAACAGTTATGCAGGTAGGCCTTAGGGCTCTTTTGAGACTTAAGTCATCCTTCATGACAGATACATTTGTTCAATAAGTGTCACTACGTCACAAAAAGGCTACATGGCTACATATATTTGTCAGTACACAGATACTGAGTTCAAGTTCTGTTTGCTGTTTCTTGCAGGTCACGAATTTGGTGAGGAGTGGAGCTGGCTGGCTGCGGACGAGGAAGTATAGAGCAATACATACTTGTGCACATACACGTATATGAGAATGCATATCTATTCAGACCTGTAACCCATGTCTTAGACTTTTCACACAGCTATGAAAATATATATATATTTTTTTCCAATTCTCTATTTATGGTTTCATAATGAGTGAGTGAGTTTCAGCTCTAATGCTGTAATATGTTTCTATTTAGATTATTTGTCAGGATATTTTTTTGTTATTATTGTCCGAGTCTGGTTTGAACTAATACTGGGCTTACACCAAAAGATTTTCACAGTCACAGACTAAAAACTGAAAGGGTAGCATAAGGGTTCTTCCCGTTAGTCTCGTCCCACCCCTAGTCATGACATAACTTCTGTTGTGATTTGACACTATAATGAATAAAGATTGATTGATATAGCTGTCAATTTTAGTCCTTGAGTTCATAGTTAAGTGCTTTATTTGTTAACTGCTATCAAGGAATATGACTCTCCTTTGTAGTATGCATGAGAGAAGATGCCGCAAGTTTAGTGGACTTCTATGTAGTGTCCGCTGATAATGTAGTGGGCTGGTCTGGACAGAAAATGCCAGGGCTGAATTTTTGTCCCAGTCCACCCCTGCCTCCACTGTATGATTCTATCCCACATTGAATAATGTTTTACAAACTGGTCGTTTGCTTGTGCCACACACCTGAAACCCATAGAACAGCTGTTCAAGAGAGCTATCCAGGTGTTTGACAGAAAGCCACATTAATACCACCACTGTACCATCCTTGAATATGCTGCTCATGCTCTTTCTGCATATCATGTATTTTTTTTTGCTGTATGTATATATATAAATGTCATGTTCTTATATGCTGTATGTGACGGGGCTATAGATGGAAATTAGCTCAGAGCTAAAATCCGGCTCATTTACACTTGTAAGCATTATATTTGTTGTAAAGTGTTCATCAATGTGCACTACGGTAGCCCTGAAGAAAATTAAACATTAAAAAAAGTTATCGATGTCTCCATTCCCAGTTTGTTTTGGGAATAATTGCGATGTTTACTATGTTTTTGGTAGCTCTTAACAAAACTGAATTTTTGTAAAAGACTACGACTCTAAAAGGCAAGTTTGTGATTTTAACACTGTTTCGATTAAACAATACATTATACAATATTACGACATTTTGCCATATTTTTAACACAATATTTTTTCTTTGGTTGTAGGGCTTCAAGATATTTTGCATGTTATGCATAAACACGGTGTCATCTTTTCCTTGAAACTGACGTGCTGCCCGTTTTACAAAACAAGTTATTTTTCTGCTTCTTCATCCTCTGAATTTTCCTCCCCCGTCCTTCTTCCTTCAGCCAGCACAACAAGAATCAAGGTGGATCTGTGAAATGAAACACCTCTTCCCAAAGCGTGACTTCCCTATTGAGAGCATGCGTCTAGGGCAGTAGGGTCTAAACCAATTGGCCAGATAAACTAACATGCAGAACGTATGGTATGTTTGAAGACTAACCATTTATCCAGTTCAAGCTGTCTTTAAGATGTGACATCGCGCTCTGACTATCCCCCGTAAAATCGTGACAAACTATTACTTATTCTGAAATTTGACCTCTTGCTGCTTGGTTCAAAATGATAGATGAAAAAATAACTTTAAAAAAAAAGACTCAAACAGCGAGGGACATTATACTGGTGAAAAAACTCTCAACGACGATGTTCAGTAAACGATCAATCACAATCGAAGGATCCAATGTATTTTTAAATGGAGCAGAAATATAACTAGTCTCCCAGTGCAAGTATCTTGAACAGGGAGTGTCATATTGGAACTCGCACTTGACTTTTTAAGAAACATATCCAGAAAGTATCCAATACTATTCAATTCAACTTGCAACATTTTAAACAAATTAGACCTTTTTCTTAACTGTCAATGCTGCAAAGTCATACCTCCACTGTATGATTCTATCCCACATTGAATACTGTTTTACAAACTGGTCGTTTGCTTGTGCCACACACCTGAAACCCATAGAACAGCTGTTCAAGAGAGCTATCCAGGTGTTTGACAGAAAGCCACAGTCATAACACCACTGTACCATCCTTGAAAATCACAATTTCTTGAGTTTTTGACATTTTTTATGTCTTTTAAAAGTATGTGTTTTAAAAAAAATAATATTTACATGGGCTGGCCCCCCTCCCCTTGGGGGAATTCATCCACAGAAAACACACTGGACGCAGCACTAGGTCAGAAACCAGAGGAGACTGTGAAGTCCACCACAGACGGACCACCTTTGGACAAAATGTCCTCTCCATTAAAGGCAGCTCATTGTGGAATAGCCCCCCCCCCCAACTGAGATATGGGATTGTCCCACTCTCAATAGTTTTAAAGGTCAACTTAAAGAATGGTTGAGCAACAAACAGACGTGTAATCACCACTAAATAAATGCACTTTAACACAGGGGTATCTCCTCTTGCACTTTATGTAGCGCTTTTATCTTATCTTGCACTTTATATATCATAGCTGCTACATTGTACTGCCATGTGGTCAATGCTTGTATGCTGCTCATGCTCTTTCTGCATATCATGTATTTTAATTTTGCTGTATATATATATATAAATGTCATGTTCTTATATGCTGTATGTGACGGGGCTACAGATGGAAATTAGCTCAAAGCTAAAATCCGGCTCATTTACACTTGTAGGCATTATTTTTGTTTTAAAGTGTTCATCAATGTGCACTACGGTAATCCTGAAGAAAATTAAACATTAAAATATGTTATCGATGTCCCCATTCCCAGTTTTGTTTTGGGAATAATTGCGATGTTTACTATGTTTTGGTAGCTCTTAACAAAACAGAATTTTTGTAAAAGACTGCGACTCTAAAAGGCAAGTTTGTGATTTTAACACTGTTTCGATGAAACAATACATTATACAATATTACGACTTTTTGCCATATTTTTAACACAATATACTTGTACCTTTTTATATTTTTTGTGGTTGTAGGGCTTCAAGATATTTTGCATGTCATGCATAAATACGGTGTCATCTTTTCCTTCAAACTGACGTGCTGCCCGTTTTACAAAACAAGTTATTTTTCTGCTTCTTCATCCTCTGAATTTTCCTCCCCCGTCCCTCTTCCTTCAGCCAGCACAACAAGAATCAAGGTGGATCTGTGAAATGAAACACCTCTTCCCAAAGCGTGACTTCCCTATTGAGAGCAAGCGTCTAGGGCAGTAGGGTCTAAACTAATTGGCCAGATAAACTAACATGCAGAACGTACGGTATGTTTGAAGACTAACCATTCATCCAGTTCAAGCTGTCTTTAAGATGTGACATTGCGCTCTGACTATTTCCCGTAAAATGGTGACAAACTATTACTTATTCTTAAATTTGACCTCTTGCTGCTTGGTTGAAAATGATAGTTGAAAAATAACTTTAAAAAAAAAAGACTCAAACAACGAGAGACATTATACTGGTGAAAAAAACTCTCAATTCTACAGATGACTCCCCCCACTCAACGCAATAAGTCCCTCCCTCCACTCAGCAAAGCATCTAAAACTAAGGACCCCACTAAGACAACAGTTTGAAAACTAGCTATGGATCTGAGAAAAACCAAGTCTCCCCCCGCGAGTTGCAGCCAGGAACAAACTCCTGGACTACCATCATCACCACCATTCTGGACACCCGAATCTTGCAATACTACTGCTGCTTATTTTGCTCCTTGGGCCAAGACGTCTCTGTTTATGGACACAGTGAAATCAGTGTTGGTTGATATTATGGAGGAAGTGATACATCGGTACAGAGAAGAAATATGCAACGGATGCCGAGTCAGTCACCCCGGCCAGAGGCAACACGATTGTCTGAATGACATGCCCGATTTGTATTCTTCAGAAACAATTACAACGCGTTAATGAAAAGACTCTGGCTCAGCGACTTCATTACTGAGATCGACCAGACTCTTATTGATAAAGACATTTTCACGGATGATTGGAGGATCCAAGGCGCTTCGGAGGCTTTTCTGCACAATCTCAAAAATTGTAGACGCCTCAAGGAGAGACTTGAAAAGATCCATGCCGAGTTGGATGGAGAAGAAGAAGACTAATAACCTATGGTTGGTTGAAGCCAGGGATTTTTTCTTTTTCGATACATTGAGTTTTTCTTTAAAATAAAAATGGGGAACTACTATGCAAAACGCTCGGTATATATTGATCAGAATGTAGTCAATACCCTTTTAATAAGTGTGGTGATGAGGACGATTGAAAACAGAGTGAATAGTGATCCCCGTGTAAACAGAATGGCTGAAGTTTGTAAACTAGAAGACATTTTGGATATCGTTCGTTCTGGCAGTACTATTCCTGGTCATTGGGAAACGATTGTAAACGAAACATTTAAAGTGGTCCTGGAATCTTCATTTTCCGAAACATTCTGTAACATTACCGAAGAAATGAAACAAACATCAAAAGTGTATCGTGCTCTCATTGTATGCTCTGTTTGTAGATGTAATGTATCTTTGTGTCAAAAACAGCATACACATGAATATTTTGACTGAAGTGAAAACACTCCATCATGATATTTCCAGTAATCTGGGGAATTCTAAGCTGGAGACGGTACTGGGGATGTTACAATCAGTATAACTATTGATTTTGTGTGTGAAAATGTTTAAATGTAAATAGGACATTTTTTTTCAAAAATAAAAAAAAGTGTTTTTTACATTTTAAAAACTGTTGTCTTCATTATAGCAAGAGGAGCGTGTCTGATACATTTGTATTACAGTCCTTCACATGCACTGTTGTCTTCATTATAACAAGGGGAGGGTAACAGTGAAGATGTATGATACATGTGTATTGAAACGTGCGTATTATACCCCCACAGAAACACAGAAACATGGAAACACAGAAACACAGAAAACACTGAAACCACTGAAACACTGAAAAAACACAGAAACACTGAAACACCGACACACAGAAACACCGAAACACCGAGACACAGAACTACAGAAACACAGAAACACAGAACCACAGAGACACAGAAACACAGAAACATGGAAACACAGAAACACAGAAAACACAGAAACACAGAAACACAGAAACACAAAAACACAAAAACACAAAAACACTGAAACACCGACACACAGAACCACAGAAACACAAAAACACAGAAACACAAAAACACAGAGAAACACAGAAACACAGAAACACAAAAACACAAAAACACTGAAACACCGAGACACAGAACCACAGAACCACAGAAACACAAAAACACAGAAACACAGAAACACAGAAACACAAAAACACAGACACAAAGAAAACACAGAAACACAGAAACACAAAAACACAGAAACACCGACGCACAGAAACACAGAAAACACAGAAACACAGAACCACAGAAACACAGAAACACAAAAACACAGAAACACAGAAACACAGAAACACAAAAACACAGACACAAAGAAAACACAGAAACACAAAAACACTGAAACACCGACACCCAGAAACACCGAAAACACTGAAAACACAAAAAACAGGCTTGTGTGCTAGTATGGTTTTTGAATAAACACATCATTATTTTTAAAAGTCAAATAGTATCAGCCTCCCATCGACTTTTTAAAATACTGATGTGTTTATTCAAAAACCATACTAGCACACAAGCCTGTTTTTTGTGTTTTCAGTGTTTTCGGTGTTTCTGGGTGTCGGTGTTTCAGTGTTTTTGTGTTTTTTGTGTTTTTGTGTTTCTGTGTTTTCTGTGTTTTCTGTGTTTCTGTGGTTCTGTGTTTTCTGTGTTTCTGTGTTTTTGTGTTTCTGTGTTTTTGTGTTTCTGTGTTTCTGTGTTTTCTGTGTTTCTGTGGTTCTGTGTTTTCTGTGTTTCTGTGGTTCTGTGTTTCTGTGTTTTCTGTGTTTCTGTGTTTTTGTGTTTCTGTGTTTTTGTGTTTCTGTGTTTCTGTGTTTTCTTTGTGTCTGTGTTTTTGTGTTTCTGTGTTTCTGTGTTTCTGTGTTTTTGTGTTTCTGTATTTCTGTGGTTCTGTGGTTCTGTGTCTCGGTGTTTCAGTGTTTTTGTGTTTTTGTGTTTCTGTGTTTCTGTGTTTCTCTGTGTTTTTGTGTTTCTGTGTTTCTGTGTTTCTGTGGTTCTGTGTGTCGGTGTTTCAGTGTTTTTGTGTTTTTGTGTTTCTGTGTTTCTGTGTTTTCTGTGTTTCTGTGTTTCCATGTTTCTGTGTTTCTGTGTTTTTGTGTTTCTGTATTTCTGTGGTTCTGTGGTTCTGTGTCTCGGTGTTTCAGTGTTTTTGTGTTTTTGTGTTTCTGTGTTTCTGTGTTTCTCTGTGTTTTTGTGTTTCTGTGTTTCTGTGGTTCTGTGTGTCGGTGTTTCAGTGTTTTTGTGTTTTTGTGTTTCTGTGTTTCTGTGTTTTCTGTGTTTCTGTGTTTCCATGTTTCTGTGTTTCTGTGTCTCTGTGGTTCTGTGTTTCTGTGTTTCTGTAGTTCTGTGTCTCGGTGTTTCGGTGTGTCGGTGTTTCAGTGTTTCTGTGTTTTTTCAGTGTTTCAGTGGTTTCAGTGTTTTCTGTGTTTCTGTGTTTCTGTGTTTCCATGTTTCTGTGTTTCTGTGGGGGTATAATACGCACGTTTCAATACACATGTATCATACATCTTCACTGTTACCCTCCCCTTGTTATAATGAAGACAACATAGCATGTGAAGGACTGTAATACACATGTATCAGACACGCTCCCCTTGCTATAATGAAGACAACAGTTTTTAAAATGTAAAAAACACTTTTTTTTATTTTTGAAAAAAAATGTCCTATTTACATTTAAACATTTTCACACACAAAATCAATAGTTATACTGATTGTAACATCCCCAGGACCGTCTCCAGCTTAGAATTCCCCAGATTACTGGAAATATCATGATGGAGTTTTTTCACTTCAGTCAAAATATTCATGTGTATGCTGTTTTTGACACAAAGATGCATTACATCTACAAACAGAGCATACAATGAGAGCACATGATACACTTTTGATGTTTGTTTCATTTCTTCGGTAATGTTACAGAATGTTTCGGAAAATGAAGATTCCAGGACCACTTTAAATGTTTCGTTTACAATCGTTTCCCAATGACCAGGAATAGTACTGCCAGAATGAACGATATCCAAAATGTCTTCTAGTTTACAAACTTCAGCCATTCTGTTTACACGGGGATCACTATTCACTCTGTTTTCAATCGTCCTCATCACCACACTTATTAAAAGGGTATTGACTACATTCTGATCAATATATATCGAGCGTTTTTCATAGTAGTTCCCCATTTTTACTTTAAAGAAAAACTCAATGTATCGAAAAAAAAAAAATCCCTGGCTTCAACCAACCGCAGGTTATTAGTCTTCTTCTTCTCCATCCAACTCGGCATGGATCTTTTCAAGTCTCTCCTTGAGGCGTCTACAATTTTTGAGATTGTGCAGAAAAGCCTCCGAAGCGCCTTGGATCCTTCAATCATCCGTGAAAATTTCTTTATCAATAAGAGTCTGGTCGATCTCAGGAATGAAGTCGCTGAGCCAGAGTCTTTTCATTAACACGTTGTAATTGTTTCTGAAGAATAAAAATCGGGCATGTCATTCAGACAATCGTGTTGCCTCTGGCCGGGGTGACTGACTCGGCATCCGTTGCATATTTCTTCTCTGTACCGATGTATCACCCCCTCCATAATATCAACCAACACTGATTTCACTGTGTCCATAAACAGAGACGTCTTGGCCCAAGGAGCAAAATAAGCAGCAGTAGTACTGCAAGATTCGGGTGTCCAGAATGGTGGTGATGATGGTAGTCCAGGAGTTTGTTCCTGGCTGCAACTCGCGGGGGGAGACTTGGTTTTTCTCAGATCCATAGCTAGTTTTCAAACTGTCGTCTTAGTGGGGTCCTTAGTTTTAGATGCTTTGCTGAGTGGAGGGAGGGACTTATTGCGTTGAGTGGGGGGAGTCATCTGTAGAATTGAGAGTTTTTTTCACCAGTATAATGTCCCTCGCTGTTTGAGTCTTTTTTTTTTAAAGTTATTTTTCAACTATCATTTTCAACCAAGCAGCAAGAGGTCAAATTTAAGAATAAGTAATAGTTTGTCACCATTTTACGGGAAATAGTCAGAGCGCAATGTCACATCTTAAAGACAGCTTGAACTGGATGAATGGTTAGTCTTCAAACATACCATACGTTCTGCATGTTAGTTTATCTGGCCAATTAGTTTAGACCCTACTGCCCTAGACGCATGCTTCAATAGGGAATTCACGCTTTGGGAAGAGGTGTTTCATTTCACAGATCCACCTTGATTCTTGTTGTGCTGGCTGAAGGAAGAGGGACGGGGGATTAAAATTCAGAGGATGAAGAAGCAGAAAAATAACTTGTTTTGTAAAACGGGCAGCACGTCAGTTTGAAGGAAAAGATGACACCGTATTTATGCATGACATGCAAAATATCTTGAAGCCCTACAACCACAAAAAATATAAAAAGGTACAAGTATATTGTGTTAAAAATATGGCAAAAAGTCGTAATATTGTATAATGTATTGTTTCATCGAAACAGTGTTAAAATCACAAACTTGCCTTTTAGAGTCGCAGTCTTTTACAAAAATTCTGTTTTGTTAAGAGCTACCAAAACATAGTAAACATCGCAATTATTCCCAAAACAAAACTGGGAATGGGGACATCGATAACATATTTTAATGTTTAATTTTCTTCAGGGCTACCGTAGTGCACATTGATGAACACTTTAAAACAAAAATAATGCCTACAAGTGTAAATGAGCCGGATTTTAGCTTTGAGCTAATTTCCATCTGTAGCCCCGTCACATACAGCATATAAGAACATGACATTTATATATATATATACAGCAAAAATAAAATACATGATATGCAGAAAGAGCATGAGCAGCATACAAGCATTTAACATATGGCAGTACAATGTAGCAGCTATGATATATAAAGTGCAAGATAAGATAAAAGCGCTACATAAAGTGCAAGAGGAGATACCCCTGTGTTAAAGTGCATTTATTTAGCGGTGATTACACGTCTGTTTGTTGCTCAACAGTTCTTTAAGTTGACCTTTAAAACTATTGAGAGTGGGACAATCCCATATCTCAGTTGGGGGGGGGGGCTATTCCACAATGAGCTGCCTTTAATGGAGAGGACATTTTGTCCAAAGGTGGTCCGTCTGTGGTGGACTTCACAGTCTCCTCTGGTTTCTGACCTAGTGCTGCGTCCAGTGTGTTTTCTGTGGATGAATTCCCCCAAGGGGAGGGGGGCCAGCCCATGTAAATATTTTTTTTTAAAAAACACATACTTTTAAAAGACATAAAAAATGTCAAAAACTCAAGAAATTGTGATTTTCAAGGATGGTACAGTGGTGTTATGACTGTGGCTTTCTGTCAAACACCTGGATAGCTCTCTTGAACAGCTGTTCTATGGGTTTCAGGTGTGTGGCACAAGCAAACGACCAGTTAGTAAAACAGTATTCAATGTGGGATAGAATCATACAGTGGAGGTATGACTTTGCAGCATTGACAGTTAAGAAAAAGGTCTAATTTGTTTAAAATGTTGCAAGTTGAATTTAATGGTATTGGATACTTTCTGGATATGTTTCTTAAAAAGTCAAGTGCGAGTTCCAATATGACACTCCCTGTTCAAGATACTTGCACTGGGAGACTAGTTATATTTCTGCTCCATTTAAAAATACATTGGATCCTTCGATTTTGATTGATCGTTTACTGAACATCGTCGTTGAGAGCTTTTTCACCAGTATAATGTCCCTCGCTGTTTGAGTCTTTTTTTTTAAAGTTATTTTTTCATCTATCATTTTCAACCAAGCAGCAAGAGGTCAAATTTCAGAATAAGTAATAGTTTGTCACGATTTTACGGGGGATAGTCAGAGCGCAATGTCACATCTTAAAGACAGCTTGAACTGGATAAATGGTTAGTCTTCAAACATACCATACGTTCTGCATGTTAGTTTATCTGGCCAATTGGTTTAGACCCTACTGCCCTAGACGCATGCTCTCAATAGGGAAGTCACTCTTTGGTAAGAGGTGTTTCATTTCACAGATCCACCTTGATTCTTGTTGTGCTGGCTGAAGGAAGAAGGACGGGGGAGGAAAATTCAGAGGATGAAGAAGCAGAAAAATAACTTGTTTTGTAAAACGGGCAGCACGTCAGTTTCAAGGAAAAGATGACACCGTGTTTATGCATGACATGCAAAATATCTTGAAGCCCTACAACCAAAGAAAAACTATTGTGTTAAAAATATGGCAAAATGTCGTAATATTGTATAATGTATTGTTTAATCGAAACAGTGTTAAAATCACAAACTTGCCTTTTAGAGTCGTAGTCTTTTACAACAATTCTGTTTTGTTAAGAGCTACCAAAAACATAGTAAACATCGCAATTATTCCCAAAACAAACTGGGAATGGAGACATCGATAACATATTTTAATGTTTAATTTTCTTCAGGGCTACCGTAGTGCACATTGATGAACACTTTAAAACAAATATAATGCTTACAAGTGTAAATGAGCCTGATTTTAGCTCTGAGCTAATTTCCATCTATAGCCCCGTCACATACAGCTATAAGAACATGACATTTATATATATACATACAGCAAAAAAAAATACATGATATGCAGAAAGAGCATGAGCAGCATATTCAAGGATGGTACAGTGGTGGTATGAATGTGGCTTTCTGTCAAACACCTGGATAGCTCTCTTGAACAGCTGTTCTATGGGTTTCAGGTGTGTGGCACAAGCAAACGACCAGTTTGTAAAACATTATTCAATGTGGGATAGAATCATACAGTGGAGGTATGACTTTGCAGCATTGACAGTTCAGAAAAAGGTTTAATTTGTTTAAAATGTTGCAAGTTGAATTTCATGGTACTTTCTGGATATGTTAAAAAGTCAAGTGCGAGTCCAATATGACACTCTCTGTTCAAGATACTTGCACTGGGAGACTAGTTCTATTTCTGCTCCATTTAAAAATACATTGGATCCTTCGATCCTTAAAACTAGAACACTGATGGCTGGCTTACGCTACAAACTTCATCAACTTTTAACAAGAGAGTAAGTATATAAAACGTTATTTTGTATATTTTACACATCAGCAGAAACAGAGAGAGATGGCAGGACACTGTGTTTTAGAGAGAACCCCTCCCCCCTGCGTCAGCAAACGGCTTGCGCGGTAATACCATCGCCCAGATGGTCCGCTTTTAGTTTCCCAGACGGTGCTTGTCAGGACTCTTTTCACTTCTGGCGGCGGGGGGATATTTCCTTCTTCTTCCTCCACATTGAGGGGTAACGGTGAGAACTCTTCTCTGATCTCGCTTTTTGTTTGCGTTTCTTTGCTTTTTGTTGCAAATATCTTGTACACCGCTGGTTTCACAGTATTTTCTTGATGCACTACTTCTTCCGATACAATGGTTGCGTGGAGATCTCTGGAAGAAACCAGAGTTAACACAGCCCAATCTGTTGAGGTCAACGTCGCTTTAACACTGTGGGGTCCATACGTTTCTCCATTCTTCAGATTGTAGAAATGCAGTTCATTCGCCATATAGTTGAATACGTATCCCCAAACATGTTCATTTTCCAGAAGCCATTTCTCTTCAAGATCTTCGACCGGAGGTGTTTGAACCCGGCACAGATACTGCATCCGTTTCTTGATTGGCGCTCCGGACGGATGGCGGTAAGTTGTCACAGGCGTCTCGCTGATTAAACCCATATCGAGGCGTCTCTTGGCCATTTTTTCTTTTTGGAAAGATGACTTGATGATTGGAAATGACTGGCTTTTTATCTGCACGGGGTTCTTTTTTTTTTTATCTCACTCCATCCCCTCGGTCTTCTGACATCACATAATTGGGGCGGGCCCTTCTGTCACTTTTATGCATACTAATGTGATGGAAGCGGCATTTTGTTTTAATAGACTTGGGGGCGGGCCCACCTGTCACTTTTTATGCATACTAATGTGATTGAAACATTTTTTATGATACACCATAAGGCGCAACAGTGGGGGCTTTTCACACCTGTGAATACACATCAACCCCCTCCTATCGACGGATCTCACACCTTTGGGATATCACACCTACTTGAGATCTCACACCTCAATGAAAGGGGAGGCGGGACTTAGCTCATTTGCATAATGGGGGGAGGTGTGACCTGTCACTTTTTTATGCATACTAATGAGACGAAAGCGGGATGAATCTTACTACTAGTGCCTTGTCCATGTTGTCTGTCCTTACACACACATTAGCGGTAGTGATACAACTGTGGCAATATTGTTTCCCGTTTTTTTACATGTTGGGAATTGTGCTTTAAGATGTGTTATCTGCGAAACCCCCGCAAGGAGAGAGGATCGAGGACAGAAACGTCGATCTGAATATCCCTAAAGATTTCCCATTCACTATGTCACATTGCACTATTAATGGAAACGTTCAGGTTAATGTTAATTACAGCTAAGGCTCAAATGCTAACATGCACAGAATTAGCTGCTATCGAAGCAGTTCCTGCCGTTGCAACAGCCTAGTTCAAACATCAACAACGGACTATTTTTCGTAGCGGATGAATGTCATTTTAAATCAGTTACAACAATATTTGTAATCATTAAAAACATGTTCTAAATCAATAAAAGCATTTCAATTAATATTGGGACTCATATCGTTACTTTGTTGAGAATGTGGCCATGTAATAAGCGGGATAATGTGCTGCGACTTGGTCATTATGGGGACGCT
>NC_136907.1:34321751-34645354 GCF_949606895.1 Notothenia rossii
ACACACACACACACACACACACACACACTCTTTAAATCTGCTCTATGCATTGTAATATGTGTTACTGTTCAAGTTTGTTTGTTTGTTTGTAAATGTTAAAAAAGGATGGAAAACATTTTCACATACATTTTGATACCTTACAATACATATTCTACACACACACACACACACACATACATACACACACACACACACACACACACACACAAACACACACACAGACACACACACACACACACAGACACACACACACACACACACACACACACACACACACACACACACACACACACACACACACACACATACACACACACAATGTTCTCTGTTTACATCCTGCTGCTTTAAATCTGTTCATTGAAAAATGTGTTACTGTTCAGCTTCAAGTTGAAGGACTGTTTCCCATACATTATTTTATACTTTTCTATGTATAGAGTGCCACAGTGACGTGTCCTTAAACCCGGAAGTAAGCTGTGCATGGGATCCATCGACAAAAAAGCAATGCAATTTCTCCATAGGATTTTGGAAAATAGCTCCAAATAAAAATAAGGTTTTGTTCAGTCGGATAATCTCCACATGTCTACCCTACTTTTATAATTTTCTAATCATAAATCTATCGATTTGGGGTATTGATAGGGTAGACATGTGGAGATTATCCGGCTGAACAAAACTTGATCTGTCTCTTAAATGTGTCAACCACAGACCTTATTTGGAGCTATTTTCCAAAATCCTATGGAGAAATTGCATTGCTTTTTGTCAAAGGAACCGGAAGGAGTTTACTTCCGGGATTTAGGACTTGTCATTGTGCCGCTCTATTGTGTGTTTATGGTCCATGTAGTAAATTAAGAATTAGAACCTTTCCTGTAAAAAAAAAAAAATCTGGATATTTGTCAAGGCCTAAGCGCTGTTTAATTTATTTTGTATTTAAAAGTTAGTTATTTGCTATAATTTAGTGGGAATGCTGCATTGAACATCGCAGAAACTCCGTTCAAACATCAAAACGTTCAGCTCGGTCGGGAATCGATGGCTATTACTTTTCTCATTCATAACTTTCATAAATCCAGAGATACATCCCATAATTCATCACATTTTTAACATTGAAGTCAATGGAGAAACTCTTCAGACTTCAATAAATCTTCATGCGATTCAACTGCTAACTGTTCATTCATACTTTCACTCAGAAACCTCATTCCAACTTTAAAATGTTACACATCTTGCTGAAATTATTCGTGTAACACAACTTTTAAATCTGATTCTTATTTTTAGAGATATTAAACATTGTTCAGACCTTGTTTTAGAGGTTTTCTTCAGATTTTAACATTAACTAGAGTGCGTGATGTCACAGAGGGTAGAAAATCTTGAAATTTGCCTCCATATTTTTTTTTAAAACTGCCATAATTCCCAAACCCTACATTCCTGAGACAAAATGTATTATGACAAACGTAGGAAAACATCTCGTAGCTTGAAAAATGACAAATAATTAAGCAAAAATAATTAAACAAAATGCCTCTTGAGGGCATGAAGTGACAAAAACGTTCAACATTCCTCCATTAAACCCCATTGTAATTTCAGGCAGATATTTCCTCACGGTAGCAACCGCACACCTTTAGTTAAACTGCCAAAAAGGCCACATTATTAACCCGAAACTACACAAAAATTAAACTTCAGATACTCAACTTCCTTGACATGCTTCATGTTTTGAAATTTCACAGATATCTGTTACTGTTCTTCCACAAAACGTTCATATGTAAGAGGTTCATCTCTCATTCAGAACAATGGAAACCTTTGATCTCTGGACGCCTCGTTAGCTCAAATATAAACACCTGTGTAATGGAACACGATGATGTCATCACTCCAACTGACATGCTCAGAGCCGCAGACTTCAGGTAAAGGTTAATGGTCCTGCCCTCAACAGCTCTACGTCAATTATGGGTGTCATCATATGCCGAAGTGGGAGAGAAGAGAGAGAGAAGAGAGAGAGTAATGTAATGAAACACGGGTTTCTCATAATTTCATTGAAAACAGCCCAGAACTTCACAGGTTTGGTAACAATGCAGCCATCAACGCATCTAAGCGTATTATAGGGTGTCTTCAAATGCCTTTGCCATGGCGACAGACAACTAGCCACGATGTCGCTGTAAGTCCAATCGACACGGTCCAATCGTCCCCCAATCTTTACTTGTATATCACTGGTCCATGCCTCAACAGCTCTACGCCAAATCTGAGATCTCACCATATGCCGTTTCCCTCGCCATAAAACGTGATGTCGCTATAACTCCTATGAAAATGTTTAAAAAGTGCTCAAACTTCACATTTGTGCTAACAGTCCAGCCATGAAGACATCTACGGGACAGTTTTGAGATTTCTTCAAATGCCGTTGCCATGGCAACACAATGCTCGCCATGAAACACGGTTTTCTCATAACTTCAGTGAAACTGCTCCGAACGCCCCAAAACTTCACAGGTTTGGTAACGATGCAGCCATCAACGCATCTAAGCATATTATGGGGTGTCATCAAATGCCGTTGCCATGGCGACAGATCATTCGCCATCAAGTTAGTTCAGAAGTTTGCAGTTCAAATATTCTGCTGCTTTTCCAAGCCTTTTTACTTTCTTTTCTTTTCTTATCACACATTAAAGCCCCCAGTGTTCATGTATCATTTCAATCTAAATTCTTCACTTTCTTCTTACACATTTCATTTTAATCTAAATTATTCACTTTCTTCTTACACATTACATATCAGCATAGCAGTTTAGCATCAGCTTTTCAGCATAAAGCATTCCCACTAGCAATTTCTTCAGGAATTGCATTCTCTAGTTTTAACTGATATTATACATATGTATTATACTCTTATAAGATGTATGTAGATAGTATAAGAAATATGCAGAATATGACTGTTTAATGGTGGAGGTATAGACACATATTGATAGATGTCTTGTAATGCACTGTTGAGGAACCTGCGACCCAGGTTTTTCATCTCCGACCTTATCAGGTATAGAACAATCAATAAATAAAGAACACAAAATTATTAAATATAAAACACAGAATTTGTGTGATAATACTAAATGATTTACAAATAAACACTACTGCATATTTACAACTGTTACACATGCTGATGTAACACAAATGTTTCCAACTTAGGATCAATAAAGTATATCTTATCTCTTTCGACTTCACCTCGAGCGATATAATTACTAACAAAGCACTTATATACTAATAAAGGACTGGCTTATCTAAAGCCAGTTGAGTAGCACTTGAAATGTTTTATCTCTATGAAACCTGATGTACTTATATGATTCTGTTTTCTTCAAGTTTGTATCTTGTTGGTCGAACGCACTTATTGTAAGTCGCTTTGGATAAAAGCGTCAGCTAAATGCGATGTAATGTAATGTAAGATGATCGATGGCTATACCCATTCAAATCCAGTTTTGGACAGTCTGCCGTGGTTCCATCCCATTTCAAAGTGTTGTTTGACGCTCGGCGTAACCCTCGGCGCACACTCAAACATCCAATCACAGAACTTGAGAACTATCACGGGGTTTGTCAAGCGAAGCGGAGAGAATACTTACTTCTGGGTGTAAAATTCTCAAAAGCAACTACTACTGTATGAGCTGCTCCGACCCTCGGTTCTGACGGACTCCAACTTGTCTTTATTAATCAAACAAATAAATAAACACAAGGAAAAGTATGTGTTATTGTTGAGTAAATAATAGTGTGTGGTTTAGAAAAGAATATAAAATTAGAAGGAAAAAACGATGAAACAATACAGATTTCAGTCTTCTGAGCCCCTCTCCCCATAACTGACGGCAACAAAAGTCCTACATTATTCAATTAAAATAAAGAAGTAAAAACAATAAGTGTGGCTTGATATTGAGTAAGAAAAAGGTTGATAAACGCTGTGAGAATGGATCTGCGGAGAGCAACGTTCAGGGAGCTCTATGCAAGTCAATGGGACGCCCTGCCCGTTGAAAACTGACTTCCAAGGGGTACCCTGTACGTAATGGAGTGACGGGGAGGCGCCCTGACCGTCCGTCAACATGTGACGGGTTGGGAGTGAGAACGTGTTGGTTAACAAGCCATCCTTGTAGCTAGCAGAGCGTTAGCCATAGCTTACAGCTGTGCTAGTGTATGTTGATTACATGATGTGAGCGTGTGAGGCAGGAAGGTGGAAGGTTATTTTGAGTGCAGGCAAAATGCCAGTGGCATCAGCTATTATTATTGTGACTCGACAGTGTGCATCCAGACCCGGTGAGGACACTATCTATACTGACTCAGCAATCGCTGTAAGTTATATTCTTGTTTAAATAGACTTCTCTGTTTCAATTATTCTACTCTGTATAATTGTTCTGTAGTTAATGTAGCTAAAACGGCAATTTCTGAGAGATTTTAAATCTCAGAGCTGCTCAACTCAACCTGTAAGATAGGTCTCAGTGGGTCACGCGCCTCAACCCTGCATTACAATAGGCAGGAACACTCTGCTGTCGCCCACCAGCTGAAGAGAGGTAACTAATTAGAGGGGCGTGCCCCCACAGCTGTGAGAACTCAGCAATCAGGTGTCCATCTTAGGTTGCTCTTTCCTGGAGCGTCAGCCAGACGAAGTCACGAGGGAGGCAAAGAGGAGGCAAATCCTACTTTGATTGAGCTAAGTATCGCTGGTGTTTTCTTTTGTTTTATTCAATTCTCTTTGGTTCTCTAGCCCCTCATGCTATAATCAGTAGTCGAGTTGAGGGGGGATGGCATCCCCCTTAGGTATTAAAATGGTCAAAACCATCCCCCTTATGAAACGGCCATCCCCCCTTCCCATCCCCTGTTATTTGATCAATTAATGTGGAAATATTGCCAATGTTTAATTTTCAACATTCTACATTTTATATGTGCACGTCACGTGCCCCTCGTCCACATTATTTTAGCCGCTAAAATACTGTGGACGAGGGGCTCGTGCACATATCACGATCACGAAATTGATGTCAAGTCAGTCAGCGTCAACGATAGCAGCGCAGCCTGTGCAAGCATCATGGCCAGTAAGCGACAAGGACAGCTTGACCTGAGGGACTACTTCGGCTTTAAGAGGACAAAAAGTACCACTGAAGGTAAGTCAAGAATACTTTTGATATGTCACCAAATGTGTAATCTCTGGACAGAGGCGATAACAACAGAGTTATAGTTTGGGAGCTTACGTTTTTTTTCTTGTTAACTAGCCTAACGCCAGGCAGCTAGTACTAGCTGCTATAGTAACCAACGTCAGGTTAGACCTTTGTTATATTCACAAAGTTAATGTCAGATTTGATTTCTTTTTCACATGGAATATCTCGCAGGGTTTCCCACAGCTCTTTACTGCTTAGGCGACCGCATAAGCAACACACTTAACTAGCCTAGACATGTTCAGTCGGGGAAAAAATTGAAATGTAATTTAGGATGAGGCAGAGCAAGCTAGTGTACAAGCAGAGACGACAGGGGCAGAAGAACACAGAGAAGAACAGGTGTCGTTGACGGTTCCTGAAACAGCCGGTGAAGTTCAGTTAAGGATGGTAGATAGTCCAAGTTTGGGATTCTTCAGTATGAAAACTGGTTCCGAAAGAACCCATTTGAATTAAGGTTCCTGGAGGATCTTTAGGCTGATTTTGTGTATCAATTCGATGATCATGTATCCACTAGTGATTTAAGCACTTTGTTTGATAAGCTTTCCATTCATTTTAGTGAGATCATATAATATAAATTAAGTGTGAAAATTGCACCTTTAGTCACTGTGAGCGACCAAAATGTATTACTTAAAAAGCTTTAAATGTGATGCATTCCTCCGAATCGTGTGATAGCGGCTTCTGGTGGTTGAATGTCATTGCTCTTATTTTATATGAAAAAAAAACACAACTTGACAGTAGGCCTACTTCACTGTCTGCTCATTCTAACAAAACCATAATGCCGTTGTTTTCTTCATATAGAGGATAAACATGGCGAGGAAGCAGGAAGGAGAGCAGAGGAGACTAGAGCTGGAGAAGGAACAGGTTTGATATTTCTAAATAGACACTTTTCTTTTTCGAAGAGGGGTAAATGTAGCTAATCCTACCAAGGGGGGGTTTTAACATAGATTTTATGTTTTTGTGGTAGAAAAAAGAAGAGAGGAGGAGGCAGAAGCAGAGGAGACTAGAGCTGGAGAAGGAATAGGTTTGATATTTCTAAATAGACACTTTTCTTTTTCGAAGAGGGGTAAATGTAGCTAATCCTACCAAGGGGGGGTTTTAACAGATTTTATGTTTTTGTGGTAGAAAAAAGAAGAGAGGAGGAGGCAGAAGCAGAGGAGCCTAGAGCTGCAGAAGGAACAGGTTTGATAATTCTAAATAGACACTTTTCTTTTTCGAAGAGGGGAAATGTATCTTACCAAGTGGGGTTTTAACATAGATTTTATGTTTTTGTGGTAGAAAAAAGAAGAGAGGAGGAGGCAGAAGCAGGGCGAGATAGTGTTGATGATTCTGACCAAAATAACCAGGGAGATAATGAGCAAGATATCCCTGAATGCTGGACATCTACCAAGTTCAGGGAGAAAAAAAAGTATTATCCATGGCTAATATGTCAAAGCAAAAAACTTGGCTGCCTAACCTGCCAGAAAATGAAAGTGGTTGGGCCAAGTAAAGGTGGGAGCAGCCAGTTGCATATTGCTGAGGAGTGGTCCAACGTTAAGGTTACAGCCTATGGTACAAACCGAGCAGCACAGCTGCAGTCTCTTCGTAAGAAAATACACAGGCATAAAATGTCAGACTATCACCAAGCAGCTGAGAAAACCATGGAAAAAGCAAAAGAAAAGACATTGGAAACATTGACTTCTGAAAAGCAAAGGGATCACTTCTTAACTACTGATAGGGTATTTCGTACAGTTTACAAGATTGTGAAATCTGGAAGGCCTTTCACAGATCTACCGTCCGATATTGATCTGCAAGTCTTGAATGGACTAGACATGGGAAGAACTTTACATTCAGACTATTCCTGTGCAACAATCAGCCAACACATAGCAAATGAAATGCGAAAGAGAGTAGTTGGAAAGGTCCTTCAAAGTGGAACAAAACTTTCTGTTATGATAGATGAAGCTACAACTGACAGTAAAAAATCAGTATTGATCATTTATATTAGAGCGAGCTTAGGGATGAGTGAAGAGCCCCTAACATTCTTCTTGGATCTAGTTGAGCTTTCTGCTACCAATGCAGGTGAAATCTATCAAGCTCTAATGAAAAATCTGTCACATCATGGCTTCTCTGAAGCTATTCTGAGTGAACGCTTTGTTTGCTTTGCATCAGATGGAGCTTCTGTAATGCTTGGAAGTAAAGCAGGTGTTGCAACCAAAATCGTAGAAAGGTTTCCAAACGTAATGGTGTGGCACTGCATGAACCACCGTCTTGAGCTGAGTGTTGGAGATGCTGTTGAAGAAACTGTAGGGATGAATGACTTCCAGTTTTTCTTTGACAAAGTGTACAGTCTCTATCATGCATCGGCCAAAAACCGCCGTGAGCTCACTGAATGTTGTGAGGAACTTGCTTTACAGTGTCTGAACATAGGGAGAATTCTCAGCACTAGATGGGTGGCATCCAGTTACAGGACCATTAAAGCTGTATGGCAGCAGTACCCTGCAATCCACAAGCACTTTTCCAATGCCTCAGTTGATCCTAAAAGAAGTTCAACAGAGAAATGCATGTTCAGTGGTTTAATAGATCGCCTTTCTAATGTCACCTTTGTGCACAATCTTGGAATCATGTATGATGCTTTAGAAGAGTTGTCTGAATTCTCTCTCTCTCTTCAAGACAGAAACATGACGCTCCCCAAGGCTGTAGCAATACTCAGTCGGCAGGTCCGTGTGTTGAAGTCCATGGCAGAGCAGCCTGGACCAGCGGCAGAAGTGGCTCAGACTGCAATCGGTTTGAAGCTATTCAAAGGGGTGCCACTAACAAATAATTTAAGACACAGCAGAGAAATAAACCACCAACATTTTTTTCATGCTTTGGCTGCTAAAATTGAGACAAGAATGGGATCACTGCCTGGAAAACAGAGAAGCAAAGAAGAGTACCAGAGCTTTCTTGACAATGTCAAAGTGCTGCAGCCATCAAACTGGCCAGATGTGTGTGGTGTTCGTTATGCCGAAAAGGAAATACAGGAACTCTGCTCCTTTTTCAAGCTTGATGATGGCAGACAAATTCAGAGAGGAATGAGGGAATATGTTGATATGGTGAAACTCAAAACTGTTGATGAAATGACACCACAAGCACCAGAAGAGCTAAAACCCCTCCTTCATCTCCACAGCTGAGTGTGAGCGTGGGTTCAGTCAGATGAACATTTTAACCACAACTAGAAGCACGCTAGAGGTAAAAAGTATGTCAGCCTTGCTTTTCATCAAGTGTGTTGGCCCTCCACTACAAATGTTCAAACCAGAAGTTTATGTCAAGTCTTGGCTTCAAAGTCATAGCTTGGCTAATGATCTGAGAGCAAGAGCCCGGAAAGTTGTCATTAAAAAACATGATTATGAAACTCTTTGGAAGATCCTATGAGATACTACAGTATAGGGGAGAATTGGGTTGGTAGCCATTGAATAAAACTGTTTATTTGTATTTGTATATCATATTATATGTATTATTTTCAGATTTTGTAAATAGTATATTTGTTTAATCCATGTTCTTGCACTTGAATTAAAATGGACTTGACTAGAGAGGATTCATGTTCAATGTTTTGTGAGGTTTTGTTTCAACATTTAATGGATGAATTCCCAGTAGATTTATAGGTATTGTGAGTGTGAAGTTGAAGTTGAAGTTGCACTTGCACCCAGTGGGAAAATGTGTCCTCTGCATTTACCTTAACTATGTAGGAGCAGTGGTAGCCATGGGACCAACTCTAATTCTGAGGTGCCTTGGTCAAGATCAATGACAGGAGTATCTGACACGTAATATATCCATAGCATGCAAGTTGTTTTACAGTAATAGAATATAATAATTATCTTTGTGCTTAAACACTAATCAAAAGGGTACAACGTTGGTCTCCCACCAAATGCGCTGTCATCAGATCAAATTAAGGGCCCTTAAGGCAGTCAGCACCAAACATATATCCAGTCTACTCAACTACCCTGAATTGCAGGTTAGTTTTTGTTTTTAATCTCCGGGGGGGGGGGGGGGCATGCAGATCCACCATCCCCCCTGGCTTTTTTTTACAACTTGACCACTGGCTATAATCATGTGTATTTTCTCCATTCCTGTTCATGTGTCCTCTCGCAATTATCACTGGCCCCGTGTATCTCCTAATCGATTTAAACGGCCTGCTCTTGTCTATCCCACATGCTCCACTGAGATCCAACATCTCGTTTCAGGGGGCCTGTGGAACTGCCAGTCAGCTAAGGCTGACTTCATCTCCGGCTACGCTTCCCTGCAGTCTCTGGATTTCCTTGCTCTCACGGAGACCTGGATTACTCCATCCAACACATCCACCCCAGCAGCTCTCTCCGCAGCATATTCCTTCTCCCATACACCCAGACCCTCTGGCAGAGGAGGTGGCACTGGTCTCCTGCTCTCTCCCAACTGGAGCTTTTCCCTCTTCAAGCTACCTAACTTCACTCCTTCCACCTTTGAATTCCATGCCGTCACAGTAACCAGGGTCGGCGTCATGGGTGGGCATTCGCGGGCCATGCCCCCCCAAATGAGTCACTGTGCCCCCCCTGCCAGGCCAGGCAAGCCCTGCCACTTTGCCGTTTTTTTTATAATTTTTTTTATCATATTATAAGTGAAAACGTTTCCACTAAATCTTTTTTGTGTGAAATAAATCAGAAATAAAGAATATAAATAAAAAAAACACAGCCTGAGGTTTGCTCACTGGTGATTGGTGTGTTTCTTGACCAATGACCCCGGCCTTTGATTTGTTGTTATTAATTCAAAAAATGCGCTTATAACTAGCAAGTCAGTGAGACGAAGCTAATGCTCGGACTGTCGGACAGTAATAAAGTAATGGATATACGTAAATGGCTGCAAGGTGCAGCTGCTACACGGCCTCCTCCAACTCCTCCACCTCCTCCACCTCCTGAAAACGAAGGGAATAATGCACCCATCTCCAGCATCGCCGGCGGCACCACCTCTGAAGAGCTGGAGCCGTGCTCTTCGACCAGCCAACCTGCTAGCCAAGCCCATCCACCTGCTGCAGCTAACGTTAGCGCTGGAATTCAACAACCCATAGATGATATTGGAACTGATCAGCCCAAACAAATCTTCTTTAAACAATACCCTTACAGCATCCTCACTGGCAGGAGGCGTTCGTTTGTCTCTGCTTGGTATCACAACCGAGACTGGCTTGAATACAGTGTCAAGGCCGATGCTGCATTTTGTTTCTGCTGTCGGCAGTCTAGCAAAACCCGGAGAATGGATGCATTTATGTCTGTTGGCTTCCGTAACTGGAAAAATGCGGTGGAGAGAGACGGGATTTCAGAAATATGCAAATTCAAAGGAGCATCTCTCTTGCTATGCAATGTGGAAGGAGCGAGAGAGGCGTGCCAGCACTGGAAAGGAGATTTCTACACTTGTTAACGCAGACCAACTACGAAAAAACAGGTATTATATCTCCTCTCTTATTGATTTCTGGTGGAAAAACAGCTGCCTTTACGAGGGAAGATAGAGGCTTTTGATAACATGTCAGAGGGGGGCAGTGGCCTTTTCCTCTCCCTGCTGGACTATACGATAAAAAAAGACCCCAAATTGGCTGATGTAGTGAAATCAGTCCCTCGAAACGCCACTTACACTTGTCACGAAATGCAAAATGAACTCATAAGTACACTCAGCAATGTGGTGACTGAGGCTATCGTGGAGGAGATAGGAGACTCCTTTTACACACTGAAAGTAGATGGAACCCGACCAATAATTTCACCATATATGTAAATAATCTCTTTAATAATTTATCAAAGGCTGCTTTCCATTTTTATGCAGATGATACTGTTATTTATTGTTCATCCTCTTCTATAGAGCAATGATGTTATTCCATCTAATTTATCTCAACTCAAGTTAGTATTAAATGCAGACAAATCCAAACTCATTATATTTTCAAATGGCAAAAAGTTAACTTATTTTCTCCCCAACATTTGTACTGTTCAAGGGACTGACATTGACATTGAAAGGGTCACTACATACAAATATCTAGGTTTTATTATTGATCAGAACTTATCTTTCAAGTCACACACTGAAAATGTTGTTTTAAAATTAGGTTTCTCCTTTCAGACAAGGAAACATTTGATCTCTGTAACGTTTTTACCAGTATTGGATTCTGGCGATCTGCTTTACATGAATGCCTCTAACCAGTGCCTAAAGACTTTGGATACTGTGTACCATTGCATTGTGCATTACGTTTTATTACTGGAAGGATATATATATTGTGAGTTTGGAATAAATATACACTTTATGAAAATTATTAGTTGATTACTGTTAGAAAAACAGTAAGGTTAACAGCCTACTGGATGTTTGTTTTGCCAGTGGATCGCCAGGCCCTCTGACCTGATCTGTGGAGTCTCAGCTGTTCATATGAACAGGGCTCGACATTATAAATGGCCCGCTGGCCCGGAAGCATTATTTAGACACCCCGGCCAGCATAACGTACTTTCAAATCGCCCCACAGCTCTTTGCTGCGGAGCGCACTCATTCACTACAGTCAGTAGTGGGAACCACAGTAGACAAAAGGCGTTGCTATAGCAACACGTCATGTTTATGTGAAAAGGGGTGGGGTCAATATGACCCGCTGGCGGAAATAGGTAACAACAACAGAGGGTGCTACATAACACACTTTCAGGTGTGTGTGTGTGTGTGTGTGTGTGTGTGTGTGTGTGTGTGTGTGTGTGTGTGTGTGTGTGTGTGTGTGTGTGTGTGTGTGTGTGTGTGTGTGTGTGTGTGTGTGTGTGTGTGTGTGTGTGTGTGTGTGTGTGTGTGTGTGTGTGTGTGTGTGTGTGTGTGTGTGTGTTCGAGAGAGAGAGACTTGGCTTAATGAAGAGTGCTGTGTGTGTGAGAGACAAGAGACTTTACAGCATGTGTGTGCCCCCCCGTGGTAAATGATTGCCCCCCCATTCGATTTGTTCTGGAGCCGACCCTGACAGTAACCCATCCTATACAATTAACCATTGTTGTTCTCTACCGTCCACCAGGCGCCTTGGGGGACTTCTTGGAGGAGTTAGATAATCTCCTCTCACACATCCCTGAAACTGGCCCTCCCGCTTTACTTCTTGGAGACTTCAACCTCCAGACAGGGAAGATATCTGAACTAACATCTCTTTTAACCACCTTTGCTTTCTCACTGTCTCCATCCCCACCAACTCATAACGCTGGCAATGTCCTTGATCTCATATTCTCAAGGAACTGCACTACTTCTAACCTCTCTGTAAACCCGCTTCACACATCCGATCACTTCTTCATTTCATTCTCTCTACCCCTTTCCAAACATAACAACCTAATCTCTTCTAACTCTGCACCTTTCCGCCGCAACCTTCGTTCCCTCTCCCCCTCTACCTTTGCCTCATCGGTGCTCTCAGCCCTCCCTTCCTCTGATTCGTTCCAACTCCTGCCTCCAAATTCTGCTGCAGAAACTCTCCTCTCTACTCTCTCATCCTCTCTGGACTCTCTCTGTCCTCTCACATCTCGGCAAGCTCGTCAATCCCCTCCTGCTCCCTGGCTAAATGACGCACTGCGTGCTAATACAACCATCCTTAGGGCAGCGGAGCGGAAATGGTGGAAATCCAAACACCATGACGACCTCCTAAACTATCAGGCTCTTCTCTCCTCTTTCTCTGCTTCAATCTCTCAGGCAAAAAGCACTTTCTTTCAAGATAAGATCCAATCTTCCTATTCCAATCCCCAAAAATTATTTTCTATCTTCTCCACCCTCTTGGACCCCCCCAAAGCCCCTCCCCCCTCCTCCCTTCTGTCAAGCGACTTTGTTAACCACTTTGAAAAAAAGGGTGATGATATTCGCTCTTCTTTTTCTGACTCACCCATACTCACCGCTTGGCCACCAGACCCACCTTTCACCCACACACTGACCTCCTTCTCCCCTCTCTCTCCAAGTGCGGTTCTTACCCTCATTACGTCTACCTGTCCTACCACCTGTCCTCTGGACCCTATCCCCTCAAACCTCCTTCAGACTATCGCTCCTGATATTCTACCGTTTCTCACCCATTTCATCAACACTTCTCTAACCTCTGGTCACTTTCCAAACAGTCTCAAGGAGGCAAGAGTAAACCCTCTCCTAAAGAAACCCACTCTCAACCCGTCTGATGTTATAAACTACAGGCCTGTCTCTCTCCTCCCGTTCCTGTCTAAAACACTTGAACGCGCTGTCTTTAAACAACTCTCCTGTTATCTCCATCAGAACAACCTTCTGGATCCGCACCAGTCTGGTTTCAAGGCAGGTCACTCAACAGAAACTGCTCTCCTTGCTGTCTCTGATGAACTGCACACTGCTAAAGCAGCCTCCCTCTCCTCTGTCATCATCCTTCTGGACCTGTCTGCTGCATTCGACACGGTGAACCATCAGATCCTCCTTCGCACTCTCCAAGAACTTGGAGTTTCAGGCACTGCACTTTCCCTCCTCACCTCATACCTCAAAGACCGCACCTATAGGGTTACTTGGAGAGGGTCAGATTCCGACCCTTGTCCATTAACTATAGGGGTCCCTCAGGGCTCTGTTCTTGGTCCCCTCCTCTTCTCCCTGTACACAAACTCGCTCGGGTCTGTCATTAGCCCGCATGGTTGTTCATACCACTGCTACGCTGACGACACCCAACTAATTCTGTCCTTTCCCCGCTCAGAGACCCAGGTCTTCGCACGGATCTCTGCTTGCCTAGCAGACATCTCTCGGTGGATGTCTGCTCATCACCTCAAGCTCAACCTTGACAAGACTGAACTGCTTTTCCTTCCGGGAAAAGATTGTCCCACTCTTGACCTAACAATCAACATCGGCACCTCTGTTGTTTCCCCGACTCTGACTGCAAGGAATCTGGGTGTGATCCTAGATAACAAACTTTCCTTCACTGCAAACATCGCTGCTACAACCCGCTGCTGCAGATACACGCTTTACAACATCAGGAGGATACGTCCCCAGCTGACCCAGAAATCAGCGCAGGTTCTGGTCCAGGCTCTCGTCATCTCACGCTTGGATTAGTGCAACTCCCTCTTGGCTGGTCTACCTGCATGTGCCATCCGACCTCTGCAGCTCATCCAGAATGCAGCGGCTCGTCTTCAACCTTCCAAAATTCTCCCACACCACTCCGCTCCTCCGCTCCCTTCACTGGCTTCCGGTAACTGCTAGAATCCACTTCAAGACACTGGTACTTGCGTACCATGCTGCGAATGGATCTGGCCCTTCCTACATCCAGGACATGGTTAAACCGTATACCCCAGCACGTGCACTCCGCTCTGCATCAGCCAAACAGCTCGCTGCACCCACACTGCGAAGGGGACCCAAGTTCCCATCAGCAAAAACTCGTGGGTTTGCTATCCTGGCTCCAAAATGGTGGAATGAGCTCCCCATTGAAATCAGGACAGCAGATAGCTTACACATCTTCCGGCGCAGACTGAAAACTCATCTCTTTAGACTCCACTTCGAGCGATTGAATTACTAACAAAGCACTTATATACTAATAAAGGGCTGGCTTATCTAAAGCCAGTTGAGTAGCACTTGAAATGTTTGGCTCTATGAAACCTGATGTACTTATATGATTCTGTTTTCTTCAAGATTGTATCTTCCTGGTCGAATGCACTTATTGTAAGTCGCTTTGGATAAAAGCGTCAGCTAAATGCAATGTAATGTAATGTAATGTTAGATCCCACATTTCCTGCCTTTGTGTGTTTCCCGCCCTTGAGAATGCTTGGCCCTGCCCTGATAGTTTTCACCTGTGCCCATCCTCCCTCACCTATAAATAGCCCATGTGTTCATTTGTTCCCTTGTCAGTTTGTTATGTTTCATGTCGTGAGAACCTGGGCCTTTTGACTCCTGACACTTTACTTTGAGATTTAGACCTTTTGCCAAGTGAGTTTTGTTTTGATGTACAATTTAGTTTTTGTTATTTAACTACTTTCTATTTTTTGAAAGTACGATTTAGTTTTGTTATTAAACAACATTCTATTTTTGGACAACTGTCTTCGAGTCCTGCCTTTGGGTCTTGTGTCCTGTGTCTCGGTTCATAACAGTACGAACTGACCAAAATATGGACCCAGCGGATTCAGAGACAATGAAGATAGCTCTGCGAGCTCAAGGAACGAGACTACACCAGCATGAGGAGCAGCTGGGCGCCATCAACCTGGGGGTGAGGGACCTGACTGGCCTTCAGGAAAATGTTCAAGCCTCCGTCAATACTCAGGTGAATCACCTTGCCGAACAGCTGCACCGTGTCCTCACTCACCTGGAAGCTGGTTCATCCCCTCAGTCTCCTGCTGCTGCTAACACACCAACTGCTCCAGCTGACCATGTGCCACACCATGCTCCACCGCCTCGTCTGGCATCTCCAGAGCGATTCTCCGGAGATTCCGGTGACTGTCGCCCTTTCATTGTTCATTGCGATCTTCATTATAAATATAACCCTGCTGCATTCCCCACGGAACACTCTAAAGTAGCCTTCATGGTGAGCCACTTAACGGGGGGAGCAGCGGCCTGGGCTACGTCCAAATGGGCGAGAGATTCACCTGCCTGTAATTCTCTTGATTTATTTACAGACAGTCTCACCAAGCCAGCGCAGAGTATCGGACTATGCCATTGAGTTCAGGACCCTTGCAGCAGATAGTGGCTGGAATTCTCCAGCACTGCTCGACGCCTTTTTATCTGGTCTTTCGGATTCCATTAAAGACAAGTTAATACCTTTGGACCTCCCAGAAGATTTGGATTCTGTCATTGCACTGGCAGTTCGAATAGACAATAGACTGGCCGAAAGACAAAAAGAAAGGTTTAAGAATGTGGCACGACTGCCTCGACACCAAGGGGGCACACCAAGCCATCGTCCCGCCTGGAGACCTCCTGCTGATGCTCCTCCTGAAAGAAGAGTGCTCCCAAGTGTCTCAGAGGAGCCCATGCAGTTGGGTCGAGCAAAGTTGACTCCTGAGGAATGTCTTCGGCGCATTCAGGAGGGCAGGTGTTTTTACTGTGGGGAGCAGGGACACCTCCTGGCTTCTTGTACAGTAAAAGGTTGGGCTCATCAGGGACGAGGAGGACTCTGGTGAGCCGACTGTCTTCTGGATTCCCTCCTCGTATGTTGACACAGGTACAAGTGAAAGTAGATAGACATGTTTTAACTCAAGGGGTTCTCATAGATTCTGGTGCAGATGAAAGTTTAATGGATTGGGGTTTGGCCAAGAAGTGTAACTGTGTTGTAATTCCTTTGAAGCAACCGTTAAAGGCCTCTGCTCTGGATGGTCAGTTATTGTTTACCGTTACCCATTGTACTATGCCCATTCAAATAACCGTAAATGCAACACATACAGAACACATGACCTTCCACTTATTTGACTCTGCTCAGCACCCACTTATTCTTGGTTACCCATGGTTAGTCAAGCACAACCCACACATAGACTGGAGATCTGGGAGAGTTAAGGGATGGGGAGAGGACTGCAAGCATTTCTGTTTGAGAGACAATAAGACTGGTGAAAACACTCCCCATGCTAGAAGGATTGAGACCCAAGATCTTGTTCAGACTGCATGTACAGAAATGACTGAGGCTATCCAAATACAGGAACAAGATTTCCCTGACAAGCCAAGGTGCCCAGTTGCTATTGGGACCTGAAGGAAGTTTTTAGTAAAGCCAGAGCCACTGCCCTGCCACCACATAGGCCTAATGACTGTGCTATAAACTTGGTACCAGGCTCCCCCATTCCCAAGGGTCGCCTCTACTCCCTTTCCGGACCTGAAAGGGAGGCCATGAACAATTATATTGAGTCCTCCTTGCAGGCCGGACTAATTCGCACTTCCTCGCCACCGGCGGGAGCGGGCTTCTTTTTCGTCGACAAAAAGGATGGATCACTCCGGCCCTGCATAGACTACAGCCCTCTGAACGCAATCACCATCAAAAACAGGTACCCTCTCCCACTCATCTCCTCCGCCTTTGAACTTTTGCAAGACGCCAACATTTTCACCAAACTGGATTTAAGGAATGCATATCATTTGGTCAGAATCAGGGAGGGGGACGAATGGAAGACTGGATTTAACACACCAAGTGGACACTATGAGTACCTGGTGATGCCTTTTGGCTTGACAAACGCACCGGCATCGTTTCAGGCCCTCATAAATTAGGTGTTGGGGGGACTTCCTGAATAAGTTGGTTTTTGTATATCTTGATGACATTTTGATTTTTTCTCCTGACAACGTAACCAACCAGCAGCATGTCCGTCAAATCCTCGATCGCCTGCTACAGAAACAACTGTATGTTAAAGCAGAGAAGTGCGAGTTCCATGTCCAAACCACATCATTCCTGGGCTTCATAATTGCCCCCGGTCAAATAAAGGTGGACCCTGCCAAGGTCAGTGCCGTGGCCGAGTGGCCAGTTCCTGTCAACAGGAAAAAACTACAGCAGTTCCTGGTGTTTGCAAATTTTTATAGACGTTTCATCAGAAATGTCAGTTCTATTGCTTCCCCGCTACATGAACTTATCTCTCCTCATGTACCTTTTGAATGGAACTCCAAAGCTGCTAACGCTTTTCAAGGCCTAAAGGAGATGTTCCCCTCTGTTCCCATCCTCACCATCCCAGATCCACTTCGACAGTTCGTGGTAGAGGTGGATGCCTCTAACCTCGTGTGGGGGCACTTCTCTCTCAGCGGGCTGCGAAGGATAATAAGCTCCATCCCTGCGCTTATCTCTCCCATAAGTTGTCCTCAGCTGAAAGGAACTATGACGTAGGCAATCGGGAACTACTGGCAGTGAAACTAGCCTTAGAGGAATGGAGACATTGGCTAGAGGGGGCCGCTCAGCCGTTCCTGGTATGGACAGACCATAAAAACCTTGAATACATCAAAAAGGCTAAGAGACTGAATTCACGCCAACTTGATCCCAAGTTGGAAACATTTGCGTTACATCAGCATGTGTAACAGTTGTAAATATGCAGTGGTGTTTATTTGTAAATCATTTAGTATAATCACACAAATTCTGTGTTTTATTTAATAATTTTGTGTTCTTTATTTATTGATTGTTCAATACCTGACAAGGCCGGAGATGAAAAACTTGGGTTGCAGGTTCCTCAACAGTGCATTACAAGACATCTATCAATATGTGTGTATACCTCCACCATTAAACTGTCGTATTCTGCACATTTCTTATACTATCTACATCAGGGGTCTCAGACTCAATTTACCTGGGGGCCGCTAGACGTAGAGTCTGGGGAAGTCTGGGCCGCTTCAAGTATTCCGCAAAACATTTATTAAAAAATACAACATTAACAGTTCTTCAACATCTTCTTAACATGAACTGTTCTTCACAACATAACTATGTCTTTCTTGCCTACTCCTTGCTGGTAGAGACCTGGCAGCGCTTCCTCTCACACAGCTGAGCCACATTTGGTTTGAGGGAGGAAGCAGTTGAAACCCTCAGTATGGCTTGAAGATGTGCATCAGTAAGTCTGGACCTGTACTTTGACTTATTGAAGTTCATGGTGGAGAAGAGCTGTTCACACATATATGTGCTCCCAAAAAGGTACATGGTCCGCTTGAACATCCTGGAAATCTCAGGGACTGTCCAAGCTTGTCTGCTTTCCCATTCACTTCCCTGAACTTGGCTTTGAGCTCAGAATTGCACTGCAGGCCGATGAGCTCCATTTGAAGCACACCAGGGGCATTTTCCACATCAAAGGAGAAGGGGTCTGCAAACATTTGGAAAGCGGCTCTGTGTGTCTTGAAGTCTGCAAACCGCTGATCGAATTCCTCCTGTAGCTTCACAATGGCATCAATATCCTTCTCACCACTGAATGCTGTGCCCCTGTCCATGAGAGCCTTGCATGCTGGGAAATGGCAGAGGTTTTTCTGAGGGAGCTGGGCTTTCCATAACATCAGTTTTGTAGAGAATGCTCTGACATTGTCATATGCTGCACTAATAAGCTGGCCCTGGCCCTGCAACTTCTTATTCAGAGCATTCAGCTCCTGCGTGATGTCAACAAGAAAAGCTAAGTCCATGAGCCATTTGGGATCACTCAGCTCGGGAACAGCCATCCCACCCTTCTCCAGCATGAATACTTTCAGTTCTGTTTTAAACTCAAAAAACCTCTTCAGGACGTTTCCCCTGCTGAGCCAACGTACCTCTGTGAAGTAGAGCACATCCTCATATTCTGACTCAATTTCCTCCAAAAAACCACGGAACTGGCGGTGCTTTAAGCCCCTGGATCTGATATGGTTGATGCATTTCACAACGACAGACATCACATTGTCAAACTTCAAGCATTTGCTGCAAAGGGCCTGCTGATGGATAATGCAGTGCAGAGCAATAGCCTCCTCCACACCCTCCTCCTCAAGTTTTCTTTGAACAAGTGCCACCAGCCCGTTTTTTCTCACTGTCATTGATGGCGCTCCGTCCGTCGTAATTCCAACAAACCTCTTCCATGGCAGACCGATATCCGCAATGGCATCACACAGTTGCTGAGATATCTCCTGAGCGGTGGTCTGGCCATGCATTGGTTTCACTGTAAGCAACTCCTCTGTCACTTCAAAATTGTCATCAACACCACGGACATACATTGCGAGCTGAGCGGTGTCAGTGATGTCTGTGCTCTCATCAAGAGCCACAGAGTATGCACGGAAAAGTTTGGCTTTGTCGCACAGCTGATCATATATGTCACTTGATAAGTCAGAAATGCGCTCTGCCCAGGGCCGTGGGAAGTAAGGGTGCTGAGGGTGCTGCAGCACCCCCTGATAGAGGACAGGGAATCTTCACGTCCACAAGATTAAATGGAAATATAATACAAAAAAACGAATTTTCAGCCCTGATGTAATAACATTCATAATTAAGTAAAGATAACACCCTTTTCACCCCGGTTACAGTTTCCATTTGCCCTGTACGATGAAAGTGGGCGATGTTGGCTTATCGGGCGCCCGCAGCTCACACACAGGACAGATATCAGCTGTCTGGACAGGACTGATAGCCAGACAGACTGAGAGGCTCAGTGAGGTAAAGGACTGACGGCTTAGATCAGGGGTCAGCGTGCCGACTATCGAGAATTATCAACGGGGGGGGGGAAGCCTCGCTGCGGGGAAGCAGTGTGTGGACCTGTCAACAAAACTTACACATTTACCACATTTCAATAATTGGTTTAAACGGCATAATACTAAGGACAATCGTCCGTTCTGTGATTCTCCAGGACACACATGTTATGATATTAGGGTCATGCAGAGTGAGATGGGATCGCTGTCCCTTTAAGAGAGAGAGAGAGGGGTGTGGCTTGTGCATGTGTGTGTGTGGTTGGCAGAGCGACAGTGAGGGAACGTGTGTATGTTTCTGGAAGTGAAACGAGGAAGCAGAAAAACAGAGGTCTGTGATGTATTTTGTGAAACAGAAGAACAGCTAAATAAATGCAACGGCCTCCCAAGAGCTCGCCTCTCTCCAGTCATTTAAGCTAAAGTGGGTTATTGAACCTGAAGCTTGTTGCTTCTGCCCTCCTCGACTACGGTCTGGGAGCCGACAGGAAAGTTCAACAGAACACACAGATGGCCAGTCTGCCCCAAACTTGTAGCATATTATTTCGATGAGCAGATCGCCACTGGGCTTTCAACTAAAGACAAAGCCACGCAAAAACTGCGGCATTTGTATAGCTCCTTATGGGTAGGCCTACTGCAATTTGTGAAGTGCTTTCCTCTGTGGTGAAACGATCAGCACTGCACCACGGAGGAAAGCGGCAGAACGTCACCTGGAGTTAAAGAGAGCGGGGCTGCGTTGCGTGCATGGCTTCCTTCTGCAGGTAGACGCGCTCAAGATCGGAAAATACAATTTAAATATTATTGCACACTTATTCCACTTATTCCTAGTGTGCCACTGGTTAGGGTGCCGTGTGCCAGCCAGGGGTTGCCGACCCCTGGTTTAGATAGTTCACTTTAGTCTAAGTTATCTCAGAGGGTCTCAAACGGTTTGTTAACAATTTATGTAAACAAATATTTCCAAGTCACACCTTTAAAATTATTGGGATAAATTAAAACAGGTTTGAAATCATTCCAGTGCATACTATAGGACAGTAAACCAGAAATATTGTTTACATCTGGAGAGATTAAAGAATATGCATAAATAAATAAATGTTAACTGGTCAAATAAGAAATAAATGAACAACAAAAATAAAATAAGTTACATTTACTTGTTATTGGCTATGTTAGGTTATTGGTTATGTCCACACACTTATTTGATTATTAAAATGTAAACCGATCTTTTCGATATGGGTGTTTAGAGTTGTACCCCTTAGATCTAGTCTCTGGCAATTCAGCTCAAAGTGCACCAGATTGAAGCATTTTACTTTATAATGTTGAAAAAAAATCTTCCCCCCTGACCCCCCTAGAGGATGTGATCCCCACAGCACCCCCCATTTGAAACATGTTCCCACGGCTATGGCTCTGCCACTGTGTTAGCTGACAGGCTGATGTTGTTGAACTGACCCTTCTTTTCTGGACAGACTATACTTGCAGCCTGCAACATGCATTTTTTTACAAACTCGCCTTCCGTAAACGGCTTTTCCGCCCTAGCAATCATCTCACTCACCACATAGCTAGCTTCGACTGCTAAATCAGCCTCATTGCTTCCTTTCTTGAAGAGATTTTGTTGCTTCCATAGAATTTTTTTTAGCTCTGTGACTTTTTTCTCTCTCTCATCTCCCAGGTATTTTGCATACTCTGCATGATTAGTTGAGTAGTGACGTTTGACGTTATACTCCTTGTATACAGCGATTTTCTCTGTGTATATAAGGCACGTTGCGTTTCCCCTGTACTCAACAAAAAAATATTCAGTCTCCCACTTCTCCTGAAATGTTCTGTGGTCATCATCGATTTTTCTTTTCCCTGAAAGTTTTGATGAAGACATGGCGATATATTTTGCTTCCACTCTGTGTCACTTTTGGATCACTCTGGATTGATTCCGCTGCGCGCATTTGATTGACGTGTGGCGGAGTTCCCTCGGAGGGGGGAGGGGCGAGGGAACTCCGCGCAGCAGTTCCCTGCCAGCAGCAGCAGCAGCAGCGGGAAAAATAAAATTGAAATATAAAGCGCAAACGTAAACGCGCGGGCCAGATTAACACTATTACATGATATCAACAAAGGGGCCATGAGAAACTGTCTCGCGGGCCACGTCTGGCCCGCTGGCCTGGAGTCTGAGACACCTGATCTACATACATCTTATAAGAGTATAATACATACGGCAGATATGTAATATTTAATGCAGCCGAACCGTGTATTACAATGCTGTTATGTGATGACCTCCAAAGAGAAAATCCAGCAAACTTGGAATAAAGTATCCTTTTATTTTAAAAAAATGTTTTCGTATTTCACATAAACAGGAAGTCCGGTTAACTAAAATGTCCGTGCGGAACAATACCCCAGCCCATAGATCCGTGGGTGAATAATGTAATCACCACATTAGACACATCCCTTCACATTTACATTTTAATTTACATTAAAGTATTTCGTGAGGCCTTCTAAAATGTTTTTAAATATAATTAGGGTTGTAGTTGAAGAGTTTGTAAATGATTGCGTTGCCTGGCAAAACAATAAGTGTGGCTTGATATTGAGTAAGAAAAAGGTTGATAAACGCTGTGAGAATGGATCTGCGGAGAGCAACGTTCAGGGAGCTCTATGCAAGTCAATGGGACGCCCTGCCCGTTGAAAACTGACTTCCAAGGGATACCCTGTACGTAATGGAGTGACGGGGAGGCGCCCTGACCGTCCGTCAACATGTGACGGGTTGGGAGTGAGAACGTGTTGGTTAACAAGCCATCCTTGTAGCTAGCAGAGCGTTAGCCATAGCTTACAGCTGTGCTACTGTATGTTGATTACATGATGTGAGCGTGTGAGGCAGGAAGGTGGAAGGTTATTTTGAGTGCAGGCAAAATGCCAGTGGCATCAGCTATTATTATTGTGACTCGACAGTGTGCATCCAGACCCGGTGAGGACACTATCTATACTGACTCAGCAATCGCTGTAAGTTATATTCTTGTTTAAATAGACTTCTCTGTTTCAATTATTCTACTCTGTATAATTGTTCTGTAGTTAATGTAGCTAAAACGGCAATTTCTGAGAGATTTTAAATCTCAGAGCTGCTCAACTCAACCTGTAAGATAGGTCTCAGTGGGTCACGCGCCTCAACCCTGCATTACAATAGGCAGGAACACTCTGCTGTCGCCCACCAGCTGAAGAGAGGTAACTAATTAGAGGGGCGTGCCCCCACAGCTGTGAGAACTCAGCAATCAGGTGTCCATCTTAGGTTGCTCTTTCCTGGAGCGTCAGCCAGACGAAGTCACGAGGGAGGCAAAGAGGAGGCAAATCCTACTTTGATTGAGCTAAGTATCGCTGGTGTTTTCTTTTGTTTTATTCAATTCTCTTTGGTTCTCTAGCCCCTCATGCTATAATCATGTGTATTTTCTCCATTCCTGTTCATGTGTCCTCTCGCAATTATCACTGGCCCCGTGTATCTCCTAATCGATTTAAACGGCCTGCTCTTGTCTATCCCACATGCTCCACTGAGATCCAACATCTCGTTTCAGGGGGCCTGTGGAACTGCCAGTCAGCTAAGGCTGACTTCATCTCTGGCTACGCTTCCCTGCAGTCTCTGGATTTCCTTGCTCTCACGGAGACCTGGATTACTCCATCCAACACATCCACCCCAGCAGCTCTCTCCGCAGCATATTCCTTCTCCCATACACCCAGACCCTCTGGCAGAGGAGGTGGCACTGGTCTCCTGCTCTCTCCCAACTGGAGCTTTTCCCTCTTCAAGCTACCTAACTTCACTCCTTCCACCTTTGAATTCCATGCCGTCAAAGTAACCAGGGTCGGCGTCATGGGTGGGCATTCGCGGGCCATGCCCCCCCAAATGAGTCACTGTGCCCCCCCTGCCAGGCCAGGCAAGCCCTGCCACTTTGCCGTTTTTTTTATAAAATGTGTTATCATATTATAAGTGAAAACGTTTCCACTAAATCTTTTTTGTGTGAAATAAATCAGAAAGACAATAGAATGTGAGAATGGATCTGCGGGTAGCATTCGCTTGCAATCTCAAGTCGTCTACAACATACGTTTAGGGAGCTATATAGAAGCCTATGGACATCCCGGAAAGTTGAAAATGTACGCTAAGGGCCGCCCCCTTGCGTTGGAAAAAGCCGACAAAGGGGACTTGACATAACGTTAACATAGGCCGACCTGGGAGTGAGGATGTGTTGTTTGGATACATATTGATTTCCAGCTTCACGTCTGTCTTCAATGAGCTTTTTATTATCAGCGATGTTACCTCCAGGGCGCTATTTTCCACTTACCTCTGGGTTTTACGACAGCTGGCTTTAGTGCTGTCATTGATGTTTAAGAAAGCAGAGGTAGGAGGGGAAAGCATACACCATGATGTTCACTCATATAGCTGAGACAGTTTGAAGTGAAATGCCAAACCATGAGTGTGGCATACAACATGTTGACATGCATTTGTCCAAGAGTCTGAAGTCCAAATGCATATGACGTGGAAGTGCCATATTCTCTTTGTTAACAATAGAAACATTTCTCTCAACTTATTTTCCTCACTCAGGGTTTCCATTGTGTTTTACTGAAAGCTCTGCCAGGGTTGTTTTCTCTGTATGCTTGAAACACATTTAAAAGCCTAATGAGAAGCCTAATTTCACTCGTCTGTGTCTTGAAGGAGAGGAATATGATCTTTTTGCCTGCAATGACAAATTCCAGTCTTTCAATTTTTTTGCATTATGAGGCAAGAGTGTCTGTTTATGTTGTTATCAGTGGCGAACCGTCAGGGCCTTCAAGGTATTCAGAGAATACCCTGGAACACTCAGATTAAAAAAAACAAAAAATTGATTTAATTATATAAATAAAATGTATGTAAATGTATGTAAAATTAATAAATGAGAATCGTATCTGTGTTGTTGATCTGTAATATTACAGTGTTACGTTGATTTGTTTGTCCTTCTCGGTCCATGCACTATACGCATTTCAGTGGTTTTGTGTTAGGAAAAAAAACAACCAATCAGATATCTTTCTGGGTCTCTAGGTAGAATATCCTTCAACCAAGGTATTCTATATCCTTGATAGAATACCCTGGCCGTTGCACTGAATGAGCAGTGGCGACTGAACATTAGGGGCACAGCCCCACCCATACTTGCCAACCTTGAGACCTCAGAAATCGGGAGCATTTCAAAACCACCGCGGGGGGGGGGGAATAGTGGATCGCCGGAGCAGTTAGATTAACATTAACATGCTTATTGTAGTTCTAATTGCAATGCCTTGCGGCCTGTAGCACCATCCTCTTGATGGAGCATATGTGTGGGCTGAAGGAAAGGAGTGAGAAGAGGGTTGAGTTGTCGATTCTTGTTCTGTTTGCTGTGACTATCTTCCTCACCCTTTGACTTTCAGTTGCACGCTACTAAAGAGACGCGCTACCATGGAAACCAGACAATGGTGTAGCTGTATTAAAGTTAGAGTGGAAACAGTCGTGAGAAAATCTGATTTTGTCAGAAAACGAGAGAAATATAACCCCGGGAGGAAACCGGGAGAGGGCTATGAAATCTGGAGTCTCCCGCAAAAATCGGGAGGGTTGGCAAGTATGGCCCCACCTAGTGTCAGCAGAAAAGTATTAAAAATAATGATTACAACAAAATGCAAAACCGTCCAATTGTTTTTCTTTATTAAACACGTAAACGGAAGAGCGTTTGAGAGGCCTTTTTGCTTTTTACCTTACTAAATGGTCAAATGGTCATTGGAGCGAGGGGCGGGGCGAAACTCACGGAAGTGATTTCTAAACAAAAGCACTCGTGTGCTTGGAACAGTGATAATATTATAAACAAGGGGAAACTAAATTTAGCGATCACAACGAAAACGGCCAAGACATACAGTGGGGCAAAAAGTATTTAGTCAGCCACCAATTGTGCAAGTTCTCCCACTTAAAAAGATTAGAGAGGCCTGTAATTTTCATCCTAGGTACACTTCAACTATGAGAGACAGAATGGGGGGAAAGAATCCAGGAAATCCCATTGTAGGATTTTTTATGAATTAATTGGTAAATTCCTCGGTAAAATAAGTATTTGGTCACCTACAAACAAACAAGATTTCTGTCTCTCACAGACCTATAACTTCTTCTTTAATAGCCTCCTCTGTCCTCCACTTGTTAACTGTATTAATGGCACCTGTTTGAACTTGTTATCAGTATAAAAGACACCTGTCCACAACCTCAAACAGTCACACTCCAAACTCCACTATGGCCAAGACCAAAGAGCTGTCAAAGGACACCAGAAACAGAATTGTAGACCTGCACCAGGCTGGGAAGACTGAATCTGCAATAGGTAAGCAGCTTGGTGTGAAGAAATCAACTGTGGGAGCAATTATTAGAAAATGGAAGACATACAAGACCACTGATAATCTCCCTCGATCTGGGGCTCCACGCAAGATCTCACCCCGTGGGGTCAAAATGATCACAAGAACGGTGAGCAAAAATCCCAGAACCACACGGGAGGACCTAGTCAATGACCTGCAGAGAGCTGGGACCAAAGTAACAAAGGCTACCATAAGTAACACACTACGCCGCCAGGGACTCAAATCCTGCAGTGCCAGACGTGTCCCCCTGCTTAAGCCAGTATATGTCCAGGCCCGTCTGAGGTTTGCTAGAGAGCATTTAGATGATCCAGAAGAAGATTGGGACAATGTCATATGGTCAGATGAAACCAAAATAGAACTTTTTGGTAAAAACTCAACTAGACGTGTTTGGAGATGAAAGAATGCTGAGTTGCATCCAAAGAACACCATACCTACTGTGAAACATGGGGGTGGAAACATCATGCTTTGGGGCTGTTTTTCTGCAAAGGGACCTGGACGACTGATCCGTGTAAGGGAAAGAATGAATGGGGCCATGTATCGTGAGATTTTGAGTGACAACCTCCTTCCATCAGCAAGGGCATTGAAGATAAAACGTGACTGAGTCTTTCAGCATGACAATGATCCCAAACACACCGCCCGGGCAACGAAGGGGTGGCTTCGTAAGAAGCATTTCAAGGTCCTGGAGTGGCCTAGCCAGTCTCCAGATCTCAACCCCATAGAAAATCTTTGGAGGGAGTTGAAAGTCCGTGTTGCCCAGCGACAGCCCCAAAACATCACTGCTCTAGAGGAGATCTGCATGGAGGAATGGGCCAAAATACAAGCAACAGTGTGTGCAAACCTTGTGAAGACTTACAGAAAACGTTTGACCTCTGTCATTGCCAACAAAGGGTATATAACAAAGTATTGAGATGAACTTTTGGTATTGACCAAATACTTATTTTCCACCATAATTTGCAAATACATTCTTTAAAAATCAGACAATGTGATTTTCTGGATTTTTTTTTTCTCATTTTTGTCTCTCATAGTTGAGGTATACCTAGGATGAAAATTACAGGCCTCTCTCATCTTTTTAAGTGGGAGAACTTGCACAATTGGTGGCTGACTAAATACTTTTTTGCCCCACTGTATATTGAGCCCAGAAAATGAATGTTATTTAAGGGCTGTAAATATAATAAGCCTGTTTCTAAAAAGGACAACATTGTTAGGAGATTTAAACACAGCGATTCTGCACTGCGGTCAACTCAGCCGTCTCTCGAGTTTGTTTTTTTAATTCAGCTGCTCTTCAGTTTTTGTCCTGCTATATTTGATGATCGATACAAGTATTTCTTATCATAAGTTCTTAATAAAACTACACTGTTGGACTCGGTACTAGTTTGACTGCGACCAGAAATAAAATGAAGTACTTTTACTGTTTACTTAGTGAATAATCCTCTGCCAGAGTCTCCTCCAGTAGCCTACATAATGCATGTTTTCTGCTATCTTTGATGAATGATAAAAATACAATTTTACCATTAGTTCTTAATGATATTGATAATGCTTGACTCAGTAGTCTTACACCTACTACCACAATACAATTAAGTACTTGTAGTGCAGTGGTTCTCAACTGGTGGGGGAAAAAAATTGGGGAAAAAAAATTGGAATTCTTTTGGGGGGGGGGAAATCAAACTTTTATTTTCAAGGCCCGGTTGTCTAACGCTGTGGGTCGCGGATGTGTGAGTGAAGAACAAAAAATTGGAATTCTTTTTTTGGGGGGGGGGGGGGGGAAGTCAAACTTTTATTTTGAAGGCCCGGTTTTCTAACGCTGTGCAAGCAGTCGGCGTTGGACTGGAAGTACCGGAGACCATCAACGGTTTTGAAAACTTCTGTCACGTAGTGATCATCTTCTCAATAAAATATCTTTGCTGAGGTTTTTTCGAGTCTTCTGGCCAATCAGAATCAAGATTGTTGCTGGAAGTCCCCACGGAAAATAACTTTGCGGTAGAACTCTTCTTTATACATCCATGGGTACAACTTCAGATAAAATTAACACATAATGAAATATGACCCCCGGTTTGATGATTGACAGGTCACAGAACAATGGGAGCTATCTACCCTTACCCACAATTTAAAGTAAGTCACACAGACTATCTCCTCTTTACTCTTCTCGCAGCAAGATGTCAGAACAAAGTGAAAAACAAACAATGGCATAAAATATTATTAATATGTCGGGTAGTAATAGATTTATTCATTTTCTTCTCAGAGTGTACCAGAATGCATAGTTTATGTTAGTATTTCTAAAAGTCTCCTGGGGGAGAATCCCCCCAGACCCCCCTGCTGGGGTTGGGTTTTCAGCATGTGTGCCTTTTTATATAGTTCAGCTTTGATTCCATCATCTCATTAAACCTTTTTTAATAGCATACTTTAGTTCTGTGAAGGGATATAAGGGATATATGCACTGTACTTCACTTTTATTAATATTGTATATTGAAAAGCGTATATATTAGAGCACGTTTTTTTGTTGAATAGATTTGAGTGCTTCAAAATGTTGGGTCGCGATGTATTGACCAAGTAAAAAGCGCGTCCCGAGGCCTGACCAATTGAGAACCACTGTGTTGTTTTAAAAAAAAATCCTCTGTCAATGTCCCCTCCTGACTACAAGAATGCATGTTTTTCTGCTATTTTTAATAAGCATTAAAAAAACTTTCTTCCTGAGACTGATATTATTGGACAAATTATTTTAAGAGGATATTGTGGACATATTATCAGCAATACTTCCAGTCAGTACTCCGGCAGCAGCATTTTTACACCTTGGAAAGTCTTTAGAGACTGGCCTGGATAGATGGTCACAAATATCTTTCAGCAAAGTGACACATTCTGTCACTCTGGTTGGCCTCTTATGATGTTGCTGTATTTTAATATATAATTATTTCTCTGCCGCTAGTTCGTTCCTCGCAGATTCTTCATTCTCATCAGCCTCATCCTTCCATCAGTCCCAGTCAACGCCTCGAGCACACTTCCAGTGTCTGACTCCATATGATATTTTCCTGATGCTGTAAGGGTGATGCCCCATGATCACAAAATGACCTCTCTAAAGTCTGAGTGCCAACTGCCAAGGACCTCATTATATCTGTCATTAATGTCATGTCAATGTCATGTCATCATCACCCATTATAACAATTTTCTTTCCTTTTTTTCTTTTCTCTTAACTGAATAGTCCTGTCTTTCAGTATATCCCAAAGTAAAGTCCTTTTCCTGCACCATTGTAAGGCTTCAAAACAGGCATTTTTACTGTATGTGTTTGGAGAAAAAACACAATCAATGGCCCAGAATTGTACTTTATAAACTATGAATCTTGGTGCTTGAAGAAATACACACTGGTTAAGCCGGCCAGGTTATATATATATATATGCCTTTTTTTGAGCACCTTTTTTCAATATTTATTAAAATGTCACTAGTTTTTTAAACAAACCACTATCTGAGGATAATACAAGCAACCATAAAACGCCCTTTATAGAGAGCCATTGAAGCCCATGAAGAATTTATCCTTCCACAAATCTTTTCATCTGCTGTATTAATAAAGTTTCCACGTGTTTTCAAATTCAAGTTAAGGCACTATCTGTGCAAAACACTACAAATATTCTTCATTTGCAGTATTTTATTTTAAAAATGTTCAGAAAGACTGCATCAATGATATGCTATATATATATCTATATAATATCAATATTGTTAACTTCCACCAAAGTCAATTTAAATAGTGGGCAAACATGGGTTAATTGCCATGCATGTGGTGTTTGATATAGTTTAAGTTGAATTTCAACTACTTTAGGCAGAAAAACTTATACTTATATATTGACTAAAACTTTTTTTACAATTTACTATAATTTAGAAAGGTATTTGTGAGAAATCATTTCAAAGTAAACTTTTTTTCATTTTGTATTTACATTTGAAATGTTGCCACACACATTATTAATTTACACATTTTTATAATTTTTTTTAAATTATGAATCCATTTATTTTATTGTGTTTCCTTGAGGCTGGGGAAGACATATCACCATGTAGTTCAACATGCACATGTTCTAATGCAAGTAAGTATAAGTATAACATGGGAAAGGAAATAAAATAGGTTTCATAGGAGGATGTGGATTTATTTTTCTCTCACCTTGTAATTACACAATCAAACAATCTATAATTTAGCTCTGGCCTTCACTCACAAAAAATGTTTTTGTTGAATTGGACACATTTTTCTAAACTCTATTGACTGACATGCAATGACTGGGATTTAACAATCTGCGAGGAATGAACTAGGAGCAGAGAAATAATCATATTTTAAAAGACAGCAGCTTCATAAGAGGCTAAACAGAGTGACAAAGTGTGTCAGTATGCTGAAAGATAGACCAGCTATCCAGGCCAGACTCTAAAGACTTTCCAAGGGCTAAAAATGCTGCTGCCGGAGTACTAACTGGAAGTATTGCTGATATTATGTCTACCATATCCTCTTAAAATACTAACAATATCAGTCTCATGAAGAAAGATTTTATCGGAGATTTAAATATTGACTGGAATATGTTGCACTGTGCCCTTAAAAACAAGCTGCAGACAATAATTAATACATGTAACTAGGTACAAATGGTGACAAAACCTACTAGGATATGCATAAAGAAAGATGGGTCAAAAAGTGCAACTTGTATTGATCTTATATTTACTAATTTTAGTCATGTATGTTCTCAGGCAATATCAATTGCGGTAGGGTGTTCTGATCATAATTTAATAATTATCGTGAGAAAGACAAAGTTGCAAAAAGCTGGACCAAAAGTAATTGTGAGGAGATCAATGAAATATTTTAGTGAAGAGTCATTTATACAGGATGTTCAGAAGATATGTTGGAAACATGTTTTTGAGAAAGTCGATCCGGATGATGCTCTTGATGCCTTTAATTTGTTATTTATGCAGGTGATTGATAAACATGCTCCACTTAGAAAACAGACTGTAAGGAACTTTAGAGCACCCTGGTTAGACGAGGAATTAAAGGATCTAATGAAACAAAGAGATGATGCAAAAAATGTAGCTCTCTCATCAAGTTATGAGTCAGATGGGCACATTTATAGAAGGTTAAGGAATTATGTTACAGCATCAAATACAAAAAAAAAAAGCGTCAGCTAAATGCAATGTAATGTAATGTAAAAATACAAAGAAAAAACTGTAGTATTATGGAAATAAAATTGAAAAGATAAAGGATGACAAGAACAAACTGTGGAGTTTAGTGAATGGCATGATGGGCCGTAAGCCGAAATCCACCTCGACATATCTTGAGGTGGATGGGAACATTTTTACAAAACCAGTACAAATTGCTAATCATCTGAATGATTATTTTCTTAATAAAGTAAAACATTTGAGGAGAAATATGAATCAAACTATAAATAGTAACTCCACATTTCTAATAAAGGATTTAATTATGAAAAATAAGAAGTGTACATTTAAAATAGAAAAAGTGACAATTACAGATGTTGAATGTCTACTAGGTAAATGTAATGATAAACCACCAGGAGTGGATAATTTAGTTGGTACATTTCTTAGATATGTTGCTAATTTTGTTGCAGAGCCTATCTGTCATATTATAAATTTGAGTATTGATAAATGTATTTGCCCAAAGGCATGGAAAATAGCAAAAATTATTCCACTTGCAAAGAATCCAGCTGGACCATTTTTTGGTACAAATAGCCGTCCAATAAGTTTATTACCAGCATTAGCAAAGATAATGGAGAGAATAATTTTCAATCAAATACAAAAATACTTTGAAGGTAACAAACTTAATACTATGTATCAACATGCTTACAGACCTGGCCATTCCACATGCACCGCTTTAACACAAATGACAGATGACTGGAAGGGCGAACTAGATAATAGGAAGTTAGTGGGTAGTACTACTTGATTTTAGTTCTGCTTTTGATGTCATTGACCATTCTTTGTTGTTACACAAGCTGGAACAATATGGTTTTAATTTTGAAATGCTGAGGTGGTTAGAAAGTTACCTGACAAATCGAAGTCAAACTGTTTTTAATGGAAGTCTCTCAAAGATGAAAACAGTCACTTGTGGAGTACCTCAGGGTAGTTGTTTGGGACCACTTTTATTTTCTATTTTTACAAATGACTAGTTAGTGTTAGAAAAAGCTAAAATTGTAATGTATGCAGATGACTCAACAATATATTATGCAGCATCAACTACAAGAGAGTTGACAAATGTTATGAATAAAGATCTACTACTGATATCAGTGGGTCATAAATAATAAGTTGGTACTTAATGCGGGAAAAACAAAATCGTTATTAATAGGATCAAATCATCAGTTAACAGGTGAACCAAAATTGCAACTACATTTAAACCATATTGAAATTGAACAGGTGAAGGAGACAAAATTGCTAGGTATAACCCTGGATCATAAATTATCTTGGTCTAAACAAATAGATTATGTTGTATGTAAAATGGGAAGGGGTGTGTCAGTTGTAAAAAGAATTGTAAAATATTTGCCTATGGATGTCAGTAGACACGTTTTGGATGCTTTGGTTCTGTCGCAGCTTGATTATTGTTTGGTTATATGGTCTAGTGCTGCTGAAAAAGATTTAAACAAACTACAAGTAGCACAAAATAAGGCAGCACGATGTGCACTGCAGTTCTCCTGCAGAACCAGAGTCACTGAAATGCTGTAGACATTGAAATGGTTAACTGTCAGACAGAGGTCAACTTATATTTTATTACATTTTGTCAGGAATATTACAGTGACTCACTCAACAGATATATTATCACAAAGGTTTATAGCGCAATATGCACAACATAACTATCAAACACGAAATACAATTGAAGGAAGGTTTGTATTACCCAAATCTAAATCAAATATGAGACAGAAAACAGTCATGTACAGAGCCATGATCAGCTGGAACTCTTTACCGGTTCACATCATTCAGGAACATTCTCAAGTACATTTCAAAAGGTTGCTAAAAAATTATTTAAGTATTATAAAGTAAATTTGAACTGTGCCTGTGGCTATGTATGCATATATTATGATGTAAACTTATTTGTATTTACTTTTGTTTGGCCTTAGGATGGCGATAATTGGATGACCATTTTAGTTTTCACTTAATTTCACTGTAAATTGCATGCAATTATGAGCTGTTTTGTTTTGTTTTAATTTTGTTTTGTTTTAATTTTGTTTTGTTTTAATTTTGTTGTATGTATGTTTATGTATGTTTTGAGTGTGTGAGGACCCCAGGAAGAATAGCCAATGTTCATGCTAGTGCTAATGGGGATCCTAATAAAGACAAATAAAGACAAATAAAATAACGCTTATTCAAAATAACAGAGAAACATGCATTCTTTGTTAGGCTCCGTGATCGCCTTTCAGGACTGAACCCACAATACAAACACGGACAGAAAAACAGGAGTTTGCAGCAAAAGGTTTTAATTTCAAATAGTGACAGGGGATACTAACTAGTGCTGCGTACCGGTATGCCGAACCGGTACTGGACTTTTAAAAAGTTTCGGTTCAAGTCCGGTTAAAACCGGAACGTCGGGAACCGGTACTTACGTATATTCTCCTTTTTGTTCTAAACCAACTAAAACCTTCCATAGATCGAGAAATTTGCGCTGAGAAAAGACGAAAAACATTGTTTTGGCTTCTGATATGGCGGCCATTACTGAACTCACGAAGTCTCGCAAAATATCGCAACTGCTCGCGAGATCTGTGTGACGTCAAGGGAAGCTGGCTTAGACATAGTGGACACTGACAGCGTGGGATGCTGGTTGCCATATATGGTAGTGTAGCTAAGCTAACTCCTTTGTATGTATGGTGATATAGTGTCTGCCGAAAGAGCAACACTTCACCCAGACAATGTCAATATGCTGTTGTTCTTGAACAAGAACACATAGACTTGTACTCTTGCATATTGAGTCTTGTATGTACATCACTATGTATGTAGTTGTGTTGTGTAGTTAGTAACACATGTAGAGTTCTAGAAAAGACATGGTGTAGACACAAGTTGGAAGGGGGCACAATAAACCTGACGAGTTTGAATTTGAGTTGATTATGAGTTTATTTTCAATTGATAATTAGCTAAAAATAAGTTCACTTTAGTTACTCACACAACTTGACACAAGTCCGGACTTATAAGTCCGGACCTGAACCTGAACCTCTGGACTTGAGTCCGGACCTGAACCTGAATGTGAGTCCAGGTACACAGCACTAATACTAACTGTTGTTATTATAGTCCAGGAAAGGGGATCAAAAAGCGAGGGAATGGAGATCCTCAGCCGAGGCTCCGGAGTGAGCTGGGGATTATCGCCAGGCAGATTAAAGGTGGATTGAGCCTGTGTCTTCACGCTCCCGAGAGCGAGTAGGTTGGAGCAGGAGTTAGAGTTTATCCTACCGGACAAGAGTGTGGCGAGCAGGGGTTTCAGAGCTGAGGGGAGTGAGCAGGCTGGAGCTGGTTGCGTGGAGAGCGGATGAATCCGACGAGGAAGTGGCTGGACGTGGCTAGCGGAGGAGGTGATGATGGGTTCTGAATAGAGAGACAAACAGGTAAAACAAAAAACTGATTCCAGAGTTGTGTCAGGCTAAGCTAGAAAGCAATACGTTTACCAGTGTAATCTTGACGACGAACTGGTGAAGACTGGATGAGGAGACCGGGTTTATAAGCAGGTGTGGATGAGTAGATGATCAGGATGAAAGAGAAGCAGCTGCGGAGATGAATTGGCGGGAACCAGAAGTAGGTCAGCCACGCCCAGCCCGGGAGACAAACACAAACAGACAGACAACAACAGACAACTGAGGTTACCTACTGTAACCCCAGCTTCTATGAGTAAATGGCGCAGCCCTCTGAGGCTATCGCTATTGGGTAATCCCCCTGCGCCCCCGCGCAGCACTGAAACACTTGTAGTCCACGCCCACCCGCAAGGTGGGCCCCACCCTCGGGCCTCCTTCCGGTATAAATAGGAAGGTGGCCCGGCAATCTGCTCCCATACAACATAACTTTTCTTAAGCTATTCGTAGAGCCAGTGGGGCCCCGCACTTAGAGGGCTGCGCCATTTACTCATAGAAGCTGGGGTTACAGTAGGTAACCTCAGTTCTATTTCGTATATGGCTTCGCCCTCTAAGGCTATCGCTATTGGGTTAAGGGCGAAGCATGATGTAGTCTGCGCCCCACTGGGTCCGCCCGGCACTAGAAGCACAGACATACCTGCTCAATAACACCCCCCTGCCTGATGTGCCATGTGTAATGGCTCATCACCGGACCTGGAACATAGCAAAACATGCCTATCTTCCCGACGGGGTGAAGGCTGGGAACAATACATACCGGCCGCTGTGAGAAAGTAGAGACGAAAGTCCCACCTCGTCCTGCGATCGTAGTGGGGGAACAGCAGCTCTCTGCGTGTCAGACAGGTAGGAGAGCGCCCAGCTGGATCCCTGACGTCACTCACTCTGACCAGGCACTCCGTACAGTGTGTCAGAGGAAAAAGGAACATCCCTCCTATAAGAGGGGGAAAGGGCCGCTCTCCGCGAGAGGCAGGAGAGAGGCGCACAGCTGGCTCCCTGACGTCACTCACTCCGACAGGACACCCAGTACAGGGTGTGTCAGAGAGGAATGGGAGACATCCCTCAAATAAAATTGAATAAACGAACAGGGGGAAGACCAATATGCAGCCGTGAAAATATCTTCCACTCCACATTCCTCCGTGCAAAGCCGTGGAGGAGGACATTCCTCTGGTGGAGTGCGCATTGACGTTCTCCGGGAGCTCCACCCCAGAGGAGACATGCCTGTGACACAGCCTCACATAACCTGTGTGACAGCCGCTGGGCAGACAGAGGTTGCCCGATCGAGAGCTCTCTATAGTGCACAAACAGGCGCTGAAAATGGCGCAAGGCAGCCGTGCGCGCCACTAGCAAGACAGCGCGCGCACAGGACAGAGGAGATTTAGAAAAATAGCGGGGGTAAAAACCGCGCAAGACACTGTTCCTGGGATGACAGGAGTGTTTCTTGTATCCCATGGAACTGCTGGGGGGAGAGGCTTCTCTGTGAAGTGCCGTAATGGTCTTTCATGGTGACGAGCCACGTCCTCGCCGCCGCTGCCCGTGAGGCAAAAGGGCTGCGAGGGAGTTTCCACACGCTGCCTTTCACTCCGTCTCTCCTCATGAGGCGCGTACACTCCCAGGGGATGAGAGGTGTGTGCATGCTGTCCACACGAGGCGTTATAACGGTGCTCGTGGTTATTATGACTGTGTGTAGGAGGTATATCTGGGACAGAGGAATGCCGCGAGTTCTGCAGTTTATAAACCAATAGGTTAAAACAGCAGGCTTCTGCAGCGAATGAACCACCTCTGGAGTGTCCCCCTGTTGGAAGAGACTCAGGGGGATCATCACGTGACCAGCTGACGCCAACGCCGAGCAGCTGCGTCACAGAGAGGGCTGTGTGGGTTGTGACACGCCGGAGGAGAGCTGTCAGTTCTTCCCTTCGCTGCCGCGAGAGTCGCGCTCTCATGCTGGCTGAGTTTAACTCCACTCCCAAATAGACGATTGTCTGAGAGGGAAGACGACAGCTCTTCTTACAATTTATTATGAAACCCAGGCTTTGACAGATGCGATACGAGATGTACCGTCTATAAAAAGCGACTTCCTCCCTGGGGCGAGCTAGCAAATAGCAGGTCGTCCAGAGGAAACACACTCTCATCCCTCCTCTGTGTAGTGGCTCCAGCCTTCTCTACACAAATGCGAGGAGGCAGGAAATATCCGAACGGCAGACGATTGTCTGGTCTGATATTCCCTGAATGGAAAACGCAGGAATTTCCTGTGTTTCGGGATGATGGGTACGTGGAAGTATGCATCCTTCAGGTGGAAGTGAACCAGTCGTCCTGGTGAAAACATTCCAGCACCTGTTTGATCGTCAGCATGTGGAATACTGACAGATCGAGGATGTCTCATTCCCCCAGTCTTTTTCGGGATTAGAAAAATAACGGGAGTGAAAACCCCTGATTTTCCTCCCTTTGAGGAACCCTGGAAATATCCTCTTTCAACAGGAGTTCCAGCAGCTCGGATTGGAGCGCAAGACATAGCTTCTGGGATAACATGAGTGTTTCCTGTATCCCATTGAACTGTGGGGGGGGGGGGGGGGGAGAGGCGAACTGCAGGATGTATCCTCTGCTGATCAGCCTGCTCATCCATCTGTCCATCAGACACACGCGCTGCCACTCTGAGAAACACTCTAAGAGCGGGCGCACATGCTCGAGATGTTCTGTGGTCGTCATGGCAACGAGCCACGCCAGGGAGTCTCCACACGCTGCGTTTCACTCCGGCTCTCATCATGAGGCGTGTACACGCTCAGGGGATTAATGGAGGTGTGTGCAGTGCTGTCCACACGAAACGTTATAACAGCGCTCATGGGTTTATTATGACCGTGTGTAGGAGGCGTATCTCGGACAGAGGAATGCCGCGAGCTCTGCAGGTTATTAACCGAGGTTAAAACCGGCAGGCTTCTGCAGCGAGCCCTGCTGGTAATCAACAGATTAGTGGCAGACGGCTTAATTAGCGAGCTCTGCAGTTAATTAACCGATAGGTTAAAACCAGCAGGATTCTGCAGCGAGCCCTGGCGCCGTGGCGCTGCGGGCGCTTCCGCTGGGGGCACTCAGCCTGGAATACTGCTCATTCCCCCGTTCTGGCTTCTCTGTGATATGCTGTAATGGTCGTCATGGTGACGAGCCACGCCATTGCCCTCGCCGCCGCTGCCCGTGAGGCGAAAGGGCTGCGAGGAAACCTCCACACGCTGCGTTTCACTCCGGCTGTCATCATGAGGCGTGTACACGCTCAGGGGATGAGTGGAGGTGTGTGCAGTGCTGTCCACATGAGGCGTTATACCGGCGCTCATGGGTTATGACCGTGTGTAGGAGGCGTATCTCGGACAGAGGAATGCCGCGAGCAGGCTTCTGCAGGGAGCCCTGCTGTCTACTTAATCAACAGATTAGTGGCAGCCGGCTTAATTACCGGCTCCGCTTCCTCGGAGGCTCTCGCGGAGCCGACCAGGAGCGGGGGAGCCTCACTCCCATTTGACTCGCCGCCGGGAGACCCTGTCTCTGGGGTGGCGGGGGAGCGGAGACGTGGGACGGAGCCCCTGCAGCCGCCGGGGCGGTTGCTGTGGGCGTCTCTCCGCTTGCGGCCTCCTGTGGCCGGCGTGGATGCCGCGGCTGCTGCGGGCGTTGGTGCCGCTGTGGCAGCTCAGCCGACTGGAGCCAGCTGTACATGCTGGCGAATGCCGTCCACCTGTTCCGCGGCCGTCTTCATGGACTCCACCATGGCGTGGAACTGGGGTCCGAACAGCCCGTCCGGGCTGATTGGAGCGTCCAGTAGCACTTTTCTGGCCGTTTCCGTAACAAACGCCGCCGCGCTGTGGTGACGGAGAGGGGGAAAGCATGTTCGGCCGCCAAGCTGGCACCCTGCTCCGACTCTGTCTCCCCCGTCCGGGGGAGAGGAGGGAGGGGAGAACCGAACGGTGAACTGTGGAGGGAGGCGGGGCATTGCCCTCTCCGCCGCTGCCCCTGAGGCGAAAGGGCTGCGAGGAAACCTCCACACGCTGCGTTTCACTCCGGCTGTCATCATGAGGCGTGTACAAGCTCAGGGGATGAGTGGAGGTGTGTGCAGTGCTGTCCACATGAGGCGTTATACCGGCGCTCATGGGTTATGACCGTGTGTAGGAGGCGTATCTCGGACAGAGGAATGCCGCGAGCAGGCTTCTGCAGGGAGCCCTGCTGTCTACTTAATCAACAGATTAGTGGCAGCCGGCTTAACTACCGGCTCCGCTTCCTCAGAGGCTCTCGCAGAGCCGACCAGGAGCGGGGGAGCCTCACTCCCATTTGACTCGCCGCCGGGAGACCCTGTCTCTGGGGTGGCGGGGGAGCGGAGACGTGGGACGGAGCCCCTGCAGCCGCCGGGGCGGTTGCTGTGAGCGTCTCTCCGCTTGCGGCCTCCTGTGGCCGGCGTGGATGCCGCGGCTGCTGCGGGCGTTGGTTCCGCTGTGGCAGCTCAGCCGACTGGAGCCAGCTGTACATGCTGGTGAATGCCGTCCACCTGTTCCGCGGCCGTCTTCATGGACTCCACCATGGCGTTGAACTGGGGTCCGAACAGCCCGTCCGGGCTGATTGGAGCGTCCAGTAGCACTTTTCTGGCCGTCTCCGTAACAGACGCCGCCGCGCTGTGGTGACGGAGAGGGGGAAAGCATGTTCGGCCGCCAAGCTGGCACCCTGCTCCGACTCTGTCTCCCCCGTCCGGGGGAGAGGAGGGAGGGGAGAACCGAACGGTGAACCGTGGAGGGAGGCGGGGCAGGAGTTGCTTCGGACTCCTGCCCGGCACTCTGCCCCCAGGGACACGAGGCCCCGTCCGCGGGCTCGTAAGCCTGGACGGGCCAATCGTCCTCCTCGGCCACAGCAGCAAGAGTGTCCGCTCTCCGCTTCCTGTCGCCCGAGGGGAGACGAGCGCAGTGCATGCTACCTGCCGGTTTAGAGCCGCGTACGCGTGCTCTGACCCCCGGCAGGATTCGCATACTGCTTTTATCTCTGCAGGTCATAACTCATTATGAACCCAGAGCCACATGAGGGACAACCACGGACGCAGTTGTTGCTCATGATGATTCTCAATTGCTGTGCTTCAGTAACTGTGCTGGTTTGCTGAAAAAAAGAGGGAGGAGATTGCCGGGCCACCTTCCTATTTATACCGGAAGGAGGCCTGAGGGTGGGGCCCACCTTGCGGGTGGGCGTGGACTACAAGTGTTTCAGTGCTGCGCGGGGGCGCAGGGGGATTACCCAATAGCGATAGCCTTAGAGGGCGAAGCCATATACGAAATAGAACAAACAAAAAGGGAAGCAGAAGGAGGGAGTACTGCAAATCCTTACATTCTTGTTCTTAGGAGGGGACATTGACAGAGGATTACTGGAAAAGTACAGTGAGCACTTCATAGTACTTGTGGGGGTAGTTTCACTAGTACTGAATAGCAACAAAAAATAATTCCCTCATCAAACTTAGCAGAAGTGGCTTGATTTTGTTCTCAGCAGGGGACTTTGACAGAGGATTTCTCAAAGATTACACAGTCAAAGTACTTCAATGTATTGTTAGTAGTAGGCTAACTAATACAAAGTCAAACAGTATCAATGTCATTAAGAACTAATGGTAAAATTATATTTGTATCATTCATCAAAGATAGCAGAAAGCATGCATTATGGAGGGGACTTCACAAAGTATTACTCACAAAGTACACAGTAAGAGTACTTCATTTTATTTTTGGTAGAAGTCAAACTAGTACCGAGTCCAAGAGTGTCAGTTTCCTTAAGAACTTGTGGTAAAGGATATCGATAGGTAGCACTCGTCAAATATAGCAGGAATAATGAAGAGCAGCTGATTTGAAAAAACAAACTCGAGAGGCGGCTGAGTGACCGCAGTGCAGAATCGCTGTATAGTTTAAATCTCCTAACAATGTTGTCAATTTTGGACACAGGCTTATTATATTTACAGCCCTTAATAACATTCGTTTTCTGGGTAGTGATTCAAAGTGTGATTTTAGCAAACGAGTGCTTTTGTTTTGAAATCACTTCCATGAGTTTCGCCCCGCCCCTCGCTCCAAAGGCCATTAGACCATTAGTAAGGTAAAAAGCAAAAAGATCTCAGGCGATCTTCCGTTTACGTAAAGCTAATAAAGAAAAACAATTGGACGGTAGATACACAGATTATGTTTAATCATCTGACTCGTCTGTACATTGCTGGTTTAGTCTCTGTTCTTCTAATTAGTGTCTACAAAGTGTGTGCCTATTGAGCTGTTTACAGCCATGAGGGACAAAACCCGATCATGCCCCTCCCTCTCACTGTCTAAGTGAACGGTGACTGTAAAAACTTCACTGCGCATGCTCAGAGTATTGTCCTATTTAATGTGTGTGGCAAAAAATTAATTACCATATGGGGCTGCCATCCCCACCATACGTCATCTCACATAATTCAGAGCTGATTGGCTGTAAGTACCATACTTGCCAACCCTCCTGATTTTCGCAGGAGACTCCCGATTTCATTGCCCTCTCCCGGTTTCCTCCCGGGGTCATATTTCTCCCGCATTTCTCCCGATTTCTGACTAAATCAGTTTTACTCAGGACTGTTTCTACTCGGACTTTAATACAGCTACACCATTGTTTGTTTTCCATGGTAGCGCGTTGCTTTAGTAGCGTGTATAACTGCAAGTCTGAGGGTGAGGAAGATAGTCACAGAAAACTGAACAACAATCGACAACTCTACCCTCTGCTCACTCCTTTCCTGCCCACACATATGCTCCAGGCCGCCAGGCAGTGCACTTACAACTACAATAAGCATGTTAATGTTAATCTAATACAGCTCCGGCGATCCACTAGCACCCCCCGCGGTGGTTTTGAAATGCTCCTGATTTCTGAGGTCTCAAGGTTGGCAAGTATGGTAAGTACGCTTGCCACGAAAAGTGTGGTGTGTGAAAAGGAAACGAGAGAGGTGCAGTGACGCGTCCTAAAACCCGAAAGTAATCTGCGCATGAGTTCCCTCCACTAAAAAGCAATGAGATTTCTCCATAGGATTTTAGAAAATGGCTCCAAATAAGATCTGTGGGAAGCGTACCTGTTAGATAAATGCACGTTTTGTTCAGCCGGATAATATCCACATGTCTACCCTACTGTTATCATTTTCGAATCATAAATCTATCGATTAGGTTTATGATTCAACTTTTGAAACTACAAGAAGATAAGGAGGACTTTTACAAAAAAGTAATAGAGATTTTTGTCCAGAATCATAGGCAAATGGACTTAATCTTCAAGTCAAGGTAAGACCATAATTTTATTGAAAATGGGATCTTACTAAGAGAGAAAAATTCAATATATAAATGATAACATTACATTTTTTGGGTATCCTTTTGTTGAGCTCTCCGTTTAAAATTAATCGAAGCATCAGACAAAAAAAGCTTTTGAAAATAATATTATATTTTGATTTAGGTCTGTCAGGGATGAGCGAAGCAGGCAGGACCCAAAAGCAGATTTCACACAAATACCTTTATTTCAAGGCAAAAATGTATGAACAAACAGAACTCTTCCCCGTGACACAGTCAAGAAACAAAAGGAACCAACAATGACAGACAGAAAAAACAGAACTTAAATACACACAAGACTAATCAAAGAAACAAGAGACAGGTGAGGAGGGAGGAGAAAACACAGGGGCACAAGGTGAACACAATCGGGTAATCAGACAGGAGGGAACACAGACAGAAAGCAACAGGCAAGACAGGGGGTGAACACTTATCAAAAATAAAACAAGAAACCAAAGGCAGAAAAATACAAGACAAAACAAAACAAAACAGACAGATCGTGACAAGGTCAAAATATAATATTTGTAAACCTGAAGAGTCAGTGCCTCACCAGCCATGAACCTCACTGCACGTCACTGCAGAAGCTTATATATAGACATCTACGTTTTTTGTGCCCCACCACTTTTGTACATATAAAAACGCCACTGTGAATGAGAGCGTACATTTGGACTGACAGTTTGATCAACCAATCATATATTGATTTGTAGCCAATGGGCGTATTCTTTCAGAGTTTCCCTCGGTTCCAGGGTATTCTACAAGGCCCGGTAGTTCACTGACTCGAGACCAGGGCCGGATCGTAGCACTGGCGTTATAGATGTTCGCCTAGGACGCCAGATCTGGGGAGGCGCTGCGCTGGTAGAAAAACATTTTTGACCGTTGATGCTCATCCTAATTTTTGGCCTTGATGTAACAACATTCATAATTAAGTAAATGTAACACCCTTTTCACCCCGGTTACACATTTGCCCTGTACGATGGGTGCTGTAAGTGATGAAAATGGGGGATGTTGGCTTATTTGGCGCCCGCAGCTCACAGCCAAAGTGCGAGTGAGCGTGGGAGCGAGCGAGAGAGAGAGAAGGGCGCACCGGTACCGGCACTGTTGTTATTAGAATATGGTGCTAGCTGCTCTAACGGATATAAGAAGAAGATGTTTCTACAATAATGTGGAGGGAGAGTCCTCTCCAGTCAGACTGAGAGGCTGATAACTACAGCTCAGTGAGGTAAAGGACTCTTGAGTGTTTAGATAGTTCACTTTAGTCTAAGTTATCTCAGTGGGTCTCAAACGGTTTGGTCACAATTTATGTAAACACATATTTCCAAGGCACTCCTTTATAATTATTGGGATAAACCAGTTAGAAATCATTTCAATGTATACTATAGGACAGTAAACCAGACATATAGTTTTAAACTGGAGAGATAAAAAAATATGCACGAATAAATAAATGTCAATAGGTTAAATAAGATATGAAAGAACAACAAAAATAAAATAAGTTACATTTATTTGTTATTGGCTATGGTAGGTGATTGGTTATGTTCACATACTGATTTGATTAATAAAATGTAAACCTATCTTTTTCATATGGGTGTTTAGAGTTGTACCCCCTAGATCTAGTAGTAATTCTGCTCAAAGTGCACCAGATTGAAGCATTTTACTTTAAAATGTTCAAACATTTCTTCCCGGGGGGGGGGGGCATACCCCCGGACCCCCCTAGAGGATGTGACGTCCACCCCGTATTCTATTATGTATTATTTGGATACTCTATTGATCTTTATATTTTCTATTGTACGATTCTCTGGCTGGGGCACCAGCTAAAATTTCACCTAGGGCTGCAAATTGTCTAGAGCCGGCCCTGCTCGAGACAGAGAATCTAGATAAATGCCACGAAGTAATTCATATGCCATTTTATTGTTTTTAACATTGAAATGGCAAGTGCAACAGGTGAAGATGATTTATTTGCGGAATTGTTGTGAGTACCCTTTTCAAGACGACAATTCAGTGAAAAGACGGACATTATAACGGCGAGGGGGGCGCGGCAGCGGAGGGTGTGTGTGTGTGTGTGTGTGTGTGTGTGTGTGTGTGTGTGTGTGTGTGTGTGTGTGTGTGTGTGTGTGTGTGTGTGTGTGTGTGTGTGTGTGTGTGTGTGTGTGTGTGTGTGTGTGTGTGTGTGTGTGTGTGTGTGTGTGTGTGTGTGTGTGTCTCTACAGAGGGTCCAGTTGTGATAGACACGGTTCGCCACTGGTTTTTATATATTTATATCTTGCAGGTCTGAAGCTCTGCAGGGTATTTTCAGTGACTTTGTCATTGGAACATTGCAAGTCTTATGACAAAAGGATATTCAAATCAAGCGAAAAGGTTTAACCTCTAAAAATGAGCTGTGCATTGAGTTCAGGCCATTCTGTTTGTGGTCATATTTTATAACATCGTGTTTTTACAATGTTAGTTACTTTTTCTTCTCTAATCTCTGTCACATGCATTATGCCTCATTTCACTACAACTGGAAACAACGTCTTTCCATATAATCTCACTTGCAGGAAGGAGACAACAGACATTTTGAAAGATTTGAGCTTTGCGCCCTCTGCTGCCTCTTCTGGAAATGATGCCTCAGAAACGGCTTTATCTCAGCAAACACAGATCACACCTGTTCCTGTTCCACTTGTCAGGAATCCGTTTTCCCTCCCCATGTTTGCATAATGTTCTACTGATTTGTTTGCAATGTGCATGTTGGTAAATTGTCAAACGCGCTGGTAAGAACACAGCAGGATGACAGGAGGTTATTTTCCATGAAATGATGTTTTGTTTCACATGATCTTCAGGCTGATCTTCAGCTTTCCTTTTCAACCACCTTTCATGGTTACATTTTATGAGAAACAGCAGCAGCAACATATTGTGTGGGGGAAATGAAGAAATGCATACATTTCTGTGAAGCTTCTCCAGGGTATTTTTCATGCACTTTAGAAGCAGCTTGGAGCTAATGGGAGCTGTGAGGCATGCATTACGTAGAATAATGAATCACAAATGGGTTGAAATAGTATCAAATTAAAGTAGACAGAGACATGATGAGATGAGCTAAAAGCTTTATAACAACAGAATTATGCTTTCTGATTCCATGGGGAAATCATGGATGAAATACCCTGGCCTCTACACCCAGGATGAAGTTATGTGTGTGTTTGTATGCTTTGGCTGTGATCAGCACCACACAGGATAAATAAATATGAAGTAAGAGATTTCTACAGAAGAATATGTCTTATTCTGTCATTTGATTGCTCTTTTTTGGGAGCAAACAGTATGTAATCCGACTTCAATCAACGCTCCCTCCTTTAGCCTGAAAGATTCCACTGCTTTTTCGTTTCACAAGATTTTGAACTCTTTCTTTGCCCTCTCATAGTCTTCTTTAAAAACCAATATCAAGATAAACTATATCATAATAATAATTCAATACATTTATTTTAGCACTTTTACAAGTGCACAAAGTGCTTTACATTACATACTACATATATCATACATGTATGATAGGCGGTGGTGGCTACGTCCATAGGGACTTGGCTTGGCAACTGGAAGGTCACCAGTTCAAGTCCCGGCAAGACCAAGTGCTACCGAGGTGTCCCTGAGCAAGGCACCGTTCCCTACACTGCTCCCCGTGCGCCGTTCATAATGGCAGCCCACTGCTCCGAACACTAGGGTCAAATGTAGAGAAACCATTTTGTTACATAGTAACTGTACTGTGTAATGACAATAAAAGTGAAAAGAAAAATGTAGTGCATCAATACTGTGGACAGTAGCCACAGGAGCAATTTAGGGTGAAGTGTCTTTCCCAATGACCAGCGATATGTTGACTGCCGTGGGGGTCCAGGCGGGATTGAACCAGTGCTCCCCAGCACGGTATAGCCCACTGAAAGACTAAGATTAGCTGAAACTGACTGAATAATCATAAAAACTCAAGAATAAAATAATCAATTAAATTAATTAAATAAAAGTTGTAATACTTTAATAACTTAATTAGAAAAAGGTTCCAGGTTTGGTGAAACATTTAGACTTAGAGCAAAAGGAATGCAAGGACATTTGCAGCTGATTTAATGGACAGCGATTTATTATCAAGGTCTTAAGGGCTTTCTGATGGCGCCCTGCTCCAGCCATCTATTATTTTACACAGTCAGCCCTCTACATTGTTTGAGTGAAAAAGCTCACAGAGCTGATGTTTGTTCCTGTTTCAACAAAAGAGGTTATACAAAAACTGTCAAAAGTGTCCTCTTTGATGTCCTTCAGCGAGAAATACTACTGACATGACGCCCCAGAATGTCTGTTTACACAGAACCGTCTGAGGATCCTTAATTGGAAACTTGGCAGGGTATTTGAAGAATCAAAATCTTACAGGAGCCATGTTAGGGAAACTTCCATCCTACATCTGCTCCCTGATCTCATGGCAAATTGTAAGTGGCTACTGCCTGAGATCGCATGCTGTGTGCCAACTGCTAGGACTGTCTTAGGGAACATAGCATTTAGATGAGCAGCTCCACTGTCTTGGAATAGTCTGCAATTGAAATGGAAACTGAGCAATCCGGTGCCACTAAATGTTTTTAAAGCTCGGTTGGATGCTACTCAATCTGAAGCTGTTGGTACCTCCACATGTGGATAGTTATGAAAATTGTAAACCCTGTAATGATGCTGTATGATGTCCTTTTTGTTGTTCTTTTTATGTTTTTATGTTTCATTTGGATCCTACTTGAGCAGGTCTCCCTTGAAAAAGAGATCAATGATCTCAATGGGATACACCGGGCCTAGCTGGAAATTGTGGGCCCCATGAAAGAATCTATTTGTGGGCCCCCAATCCATGCGAGTGCGCGTTAGCGCGCACGCTAAAAAAAATGTGGCCATTTATTTATTGATGAAAACGCATAATATGTTTTTTACCTATACATTCGGATCAGCAGTTCAGCACCTGAACTGTTGGTGGGTGAGCCTAGTAAAGGATGTCGCATTGCGTTCATCTTCAATGAATGGACCAATGCAATAGTCTACCAAAGAACCTTGAGTCGCACTAGCTAGGCATATTTTCCCCTATTCTTGTGACAATGTTTTCTGATACTCAACATACAAAAGCTGTTACTTGTCCTGTCTCTCTGTAATCCCATCTCCAACACAAATAGTCTACTCAAGCACACTATTAGGTTGACAGACACTTACATGTTGATGTGCTCTGGAGTATACAATCGTTCCCTGCTTGGATATACCTTTTACGAAGCAGATTTTGAACTGTCGCGGGCAGAGCACTAGCTTTTTTGCTGTAGCGGCCGGGTTGCTGCCTTTCTCAGCAGAGTGCTAAAGCCCTACCTGTTACACGCACAAGTAATTCGAGGAGGCGCGAGTGACAAGTGTTGAGCTATTGGTGGGGACAATTCAGGATTCTTGGATACTGGTGGGGTCATGACCTTGCGTCCAGCCCCTAAACGAAACGATGAAACCCAACCTCGAAAACCCTATTGAAGTTAATGAACTGTAATGGACTGCAAGAAATCAACATGCACTGACTATCAACTTTATCTTCTGTCTATTTAATTGAAAATTACACCCAATACAGGAATGAACAAACACAAAATCTCAACATTCTTTGACTTATTAAATTAAGATTTGAACAACACAAGGACAAAAGTATAAATTAACTGAAGATTTGAACACAATTATAAAACAATAAACTCTCAGGACATGAACACACTTACAGCAAACAATGAAAAATGTAGTGCTAGAAGACTATGCATCAGATAGTAATTGTTCACAATGTGGGCTGTAGCCTGTCAGCTTACTATAGGGAAACATCCCACAATCCTGTCAAAGACTGGATTTGTATCCCTAAATCCCGAACGCCAATCGCCGGACCTTCTTGGTGGCAAGATCTTTTACGAGCTCTTTGAAATCAAGTGACAGAGCCAGCTTGCTTTCAATCGATAACATTGCAAGGCTGTTCAACCTCCCTTGCGACATGGTAGATCTTAAATAGCTCTTGATAAGTTTCAACTTACTAAATGATCTTTCACCACCAGCTACGGTAACTGGGAGCGTCAAGAAAATTCTGAGGGCAATGCAAACGTCTGCAAAAATGCTCTGGAGTTCCATCTTGTATATTGCATTCAGTAGATCAAGAGAGCTACAATCAGGGGGGAAAGTGGCAGAAAATATTTTATTGAGATGCCTTATCTCACTCTCAAACTGATCTGTGAGATCCTGTGAGTATTTCTCCCTCAGTGGCTGACACACAGAAGCCATGACACTGTCACTCAACTTCCCAATTTTAAGTATGGCAGCAAATTCTTCAACAATATTTGCTGTTGTTTGGAACCGAGTGTCCAAGTCACTTATGATCTGGTCCATGGCAGAGAAAAACACAGTGTTACGGAATGTTGTTTCTGGCCTATCCTCCTGACCTGTTCCCTCAGCAGTTTCATCATGAAACCTCTTCCTCCTCCTCTCACGGCAAAGTTCTTTTTTGAAATGAGGTGGAACCTCCATTTCCTTAGCTACCATTGATGCCTCAGACAGAATAGCATCCCATCCATTTCTGAGAGTCTGCATCTCATCTCTTAGTGCAGCAACATTACCTGCCTCCACCTCTATTGAGATTTTCCCTGACTGGAGTATCACATTTCTGTCATCAATAGATTGCAATACTTTCACCCAAATGGTGAGACGGACAATGGCATCAAATGACATGAGGTAGTTCCTCAGACCAACAGCTTCAGATCTGGCCTCACCTGTGAGACTGCATGAGCTCAGTATGGTAGCAAGGGCTTCAATGACACCAGGTAGGTGCTTTGCTGCAGGTTTCACAGCATCAATTCTCGCACTCCAGCGAGTGTCAGATAGCCTATGTACAGAGCAACCTGTTTTCTTTTTGTATATAGACCAACGAGATGGACTGGCACTTACAAATGTGTAGAGGCGGTTAATGTAACCAAAAAAGTTGGACACTTCAGGGCTCGATTCTGCAGCATGCACGCCTACCAGATTCAACGTGTGGGAGGCACAAGGTGAGAAAGTAGCAAGATTATTATTTTTCAGTATTTGGGCTTGGACTCCCTTGATTTTCCCTGACATATTCGCCCCATTATCATACCCTTGCCCCCTGCAATCACTAATGTCTATCCCTAGATCCAGAAGCACACTCTCCATCATGCCTGCTATTTCACATCCTGTTTTTCCATTGAAATCTTTGAATTCAATAAATCTTTCAGTGATCTCCCATTCGCCTGTGTCTTCATTATAATGTACATATCTTATGAGCACAACATTTTGCTCGGTGTGGGAAATGTCAGGCGTTGCATCACAAATGATTCCATAGTATATGGCATCCTCCCTTTCCGTCAGAATGGTTTTTAAAACCTTTCCCCCACACAATTCGATAAACTCGTTCTGGATGTCTGGGCTCAGATAATGAGTTAACTGGCTTCCGTTTTTGGATGTCCTGATTTTGTCTAAGTGGTCTTTCAAGAGTGGATCATATCGTGACAAAAGTTCTAGCGTACCTACAAAATTGCCATTGTGGACATCGCCCAAAGCATGCGTTTTACCTCGGAAAGCGAAATTCCTCGTTGCCAAGTGCAGAGTGACATCAAGGAGTCTTTGCAAGATAGCTTTGTTTTTCTCAATTTCAGACTGTAGCTCTCTCTGCAACTGATGATCAACGCCACATGCAGTCATAACCGAACACTGTAGGTGTTTCTATCGCAAATAACAGTCCCTGTGATTCCTACTTGTTTCATGGCTTGGGAATTTATCACACATGCGACGCCACTCGACGTCACACATCTTGTATCCCTGGTCACTACTCAAAGCACTAAGAGAGGGTATTTTTTGCTCCTTGGAGAAAAGAACACATGGTATGCAGAACAGTGCATTTGCACTTTCACTGTGAATCAACCAGTCCCTTTTCACTTTTCCCCTACCCTTATCTGCTTTGGTGTATTTCAAGTAATCTGGAAATCTCTCCTCTCCTTCAATTGGGAGCTGGCCTGAGGGAAGGGGTAGTGATCCTGAAGCCGCATCTGTGCATTAGAGCAGATGTGATTAGCATGTAACATTATACAGGTTAGGTTAGCTAGCCATAGCAAAAGGGCATAGTTGCTGGATACAAATTCACTGGGCTCATCTACACTCATCTAATTTTTGATAGCAACAGGTAGCTAACGTCAGCCACAAAATGTTGGCCAAGCTGTTATGGGCTTCAAAACAAGTTCTGTGAATACATACCTTTCTTGTGAAAATACTTGGTGACTAGCTGTCGACCTCTTTTATTATTTTCCTCTTGCTGACGTTTTTTCTTTCGTTTCTGAGCTCCTGATTCATGAGCTGTAGAGGACATTTTCCTGTCAGTCTGTTCAAGCTGCGAGCTGCTGGTGCGCTGCTGTGCCGCCTAGTTATAGTTGAAAGTGGGGGTGCAAGATTAGTAACTGGCAGGCAAGGGGTGGCAGAATTTTTTTAATTTAATGAACACCTGTACGTGCAATTTCCTGCAATATAGAGCACAGAACTGTCTCAAAATCCTATGGGATCCTAAAGGATTCCTATAGGGTTCCAAAAACGTATAGAGATTCCTTTAGCATCTTTTGACTAGGGATGTTATCCTACACTTTAAGCTGTCTGATATCCCATTACCTGTAACTCTTGGGTCTCTTTCTCACTTCCTCTGCCTCCTCCCTGAGTCTGCACAGTCACTTCATCATTCTACATTAAGGAGAGCAATACACTTATGAGTACACTGAACTGGTTTGAATACACAATCTTTATGCTACTCTGTAAAGAAAGGGAGAGAGGGGGGAATATATTATCCAAGTATTTGTGTCTTAATTTGTTATGTTATCCTACACTTTAAGCTGACTGATATTTCCATTACCTGTAACTCTTGTGTCTCTTTCTCTCCTTCTCTGCCTCCTCCCTGAGTCTGCACTGTAGTGGCTACACACACACACACACACACACACACACACACACACACACACACACACACACACACACACACACACACACACACACACACACACACCCCCACACCCACACCCACACCCACACACACACACACACACACACACACACACACACACACACACACACACACACAGTGTGCAGGTTAGTTACAGTAGGAGATGGGCTTCTATCATATTATCTTCTATCATTCTTCTTTTATTTTCATTTCAGGTAGTTGTACCTTAAGAGAATTGAAGGCTGGCATCTGTAAATGCAGATAGATATAAGTACTTTATTCTTATTTTATTATCATTATCTTCTTTCCAATTAAATGAAATCAGAAAATAAGTGGTATATGATGGAAAATATGAAAGTCAATGCTTGAAGGAAAATGGACTTCGGAAATCAGTTTTTTATTTTCTGTTCTGTAAATGTCTTGTCGAATGTAATGTTTTATGTTTTGTGTGGACCCCAGGAAGACTAGTTGTTGTCATGCAACAGCTAATGGGGATCCTAATAAACTCAAACTCGAATGGGCTTCGATCTACCAGGTAGCTATCTAGTCAAACACACACACTGGTTGATGTTACTAGCTAGCTAGCAAACGTCAGCTAACCGCTAGCTAACATAAAGAGTGACCTGTAATTCAATGCAGTGAAAATGAAGAGAAGGTGATGATTATAAATGTGTTTTATTGTATTGAGTGGTAGAAGTAAAGACATGTCTAACATATTCTTTGTTTGAACAACTTACTGAAAAGGTCTGCCACCAATGACAGACTGGTCGCGGTGATTTACACTCAGCCTTCCTGCATCAGGACTGCTGTGGGTGGGAGGCAGTTGATCAAACCATTGTGAGTGAAATGCGGGGGGGGGTCACAATCTTTGGAAACTTAAAAACTCGCTATTAAGTGTCTATAATCAGCACAAGTTCTTTCATTGCGTATTATTAATTCGATTGAAATTACATGTTTACAGTGATATATTGGGGGGGGGGATATCATATTTTTCATATGATCAAAAAGTGGGGGTGCAAAAGCACACGTTTGCTCCCCCAAGGTCAATTGTGGGGATGCACCTGCTCCGCTTGCTCCATTACTCAGGCGCCCATACCATGCAATGAATGAAGGGAGGGGTGCTCATTCTGTCAAACAGAGTAACAAGCACCTGTTTGTTTCTTCTGTGACGTTTATTTTTTAATACAGGCAATTATACTTTTGAGTCATCTATATTAACTTACTTTAAGATAATAATAAAACCATATTAATAAAAAGATAATAATAGTGTTCTCTGGAAAGGTCTTTTATTTTGAAACTGTACATCAGAATGTCCTGATTTTTTCTGAGTGACTACATGGGGTGTCCTGCTATCACCCTGGAGTGAGATGGATCTATGATACTGGACAGTTTTTGTTTTATTCTCATCTAAAAACAGGGATGATAGCTCATATATGAGACTTCAAAGGTCTTTTATTTTGAAACTCTACATCAGAATGTCCTGATTTTTTCTGAGTGACTAGATGGGATGTCCTGCTATCACCCTGGAGTGAGATGGATCTATGATACTGGACAGTTTTTGTTTTATTCTCATCTAAAAACAAGGATGATAGCTCATACAATAGAGATTTCAAAGGTCTTTTATTTTGAAACTCTACATCAGAATGTCCTGATTTTTTTCTGAGTGACTAGATGGGATGTCCTGCTATCACCCTGAAGTGAAATGAGTCTTTGATACTGGACAGTTTTTGTTTTATTCTCATCTAAACACAGAGGGAGGATTTTTTTTTACTCTACCGTAATGCATAGGATATACGCGCACCGCAATATCACGTGAGGGCTGGCTTGACTAGGTTTTTCCGAGTGGAGGCTGGCTTGACCGCAGTCTAAACTAGAGAGAGAATCGCTGTCAAGGGGGCTACAACTACAACAAGATGAACATATTTGACCGTGATTTAATTGTAATACACGTTTCAAAATAATGCCGAAGTAACAACATACTGATACCGGATAGTAAAAACCATGAATTAAGGCTTTGACAAGTCTGCAGACAGACGGCAGGCGAAAAACCTTTTAAAATGCGTGTTTTCTAATGGAGATTTGGCTAAGCTAACGTTGTAAATGCTCCGACCGTCCACACTCACAACAACGGCTTATACAGACATAAATAAACCAGCGACTGTATTCGCCATGACACAGACATTATGTGGTTTGTACTTGTTTAACTTTTGTCTAGTTTCTGAACAGATATGAAGAGCTGTGAGCTCTGAGTGCTAAGAGCTAACGGCTGTGTTGTTTTTCTGGGGAGCTCATTGAAGATGACGTCACGGCTCCGCCTACACTGCGTTACTATAGATACTACCCCAGTTCCTCACGAGTCTAAAAAACAACTCACGTCAACGCACGTAAGCAACGTGGGCGCCAACGTGAGCGCTCTCGTGACCAAAATATTTGACGGCGCTGATTGGCTGAAATTATGTTTCGGCGGCACAGTTTACTATTGAGACTTTTGCAACGTGCTGGTTGCTGCTGTTTGGCTCGGGGGCAGCGCCCCGTAATGATAAACTAATGCCAAGGGCAAGGCCAGGCAGGAAACATGTGACTTATCAGTAACTTTAGACATCGTAACACAATTTTAAACAAGATTTTATTGTAGATTATACATTTTACTGATACCAATTGTATGATATTTACCTTGTTCATTAAAAATAAAAAATATAAAATATATATATTTTTGAAATATATATATTTTTTAATATTTCTTTTTTAATTTAATTTTTTTTTAAATATGTTTTTTTGTATGTGGGAAGAGGTGGGGCGGCGCCCCTAGCGCCCCTATGGGCCGGCCACCACTGCTGTAAACACAGTTATGTAGGAGACAGCAGAACCAGGTCATCTGCTTATAGAATAGAATAGAATCGGAGGGTTGTGCAGTGTGCAGGTGCGTGTTGTACAGTGTGTAGGTACGTGTTGTACAGTGTGTAGGTACGTGTTGTACAGTGTGTAGGTGCGTGTTGTACAGTGTGTAGGTACGTGTTGTACAGTGTGTAGGTGCGTGTTGTACAGTGTGTAGGTACGTGTTGTACAGTGCGTAGATGCGGCGGACAGACAGGTCTCAGTTGGTTTGGTGTCCTTTGCTTACTTTTAATACTTGTAAATAAAACTTTTGGCCCGTAATTTAAATTCCCCATTTCAGCGACCAGAGAGGGTGGGGGGGGGTATGTCCAGTCTCTGATTGTGTTATGAGAGTGCTCTCATACTTGTTTGATTCTGAAATTGTATATATTTATATAAATATATGTGTGTATATGTCCGCATCTGTAGCCTGTTATTGTCTCATTATACCGCACTGTGAATGAATTAAAAGTAATTATAAAACGGACAAGTCAAATCAAGCAATCTGATTGGTTCTTAGCCGTGATATACTGAGCGTATACCACGGGTAGAATTGTAAGTTACTTTTCACAACAAGTCAGTATCCCTCCGCGTCTGAGAAAAACAGTATACAGTTGGGCTGAAAGCAAACTGCTGAACCACGCCCCTTAGCTGTGATATAATGAGCATATACCACGGCCTGTCGTGAGCTATTGCTTAATTATACCGCACTGTCAATTAATTAAAGTAAATATATAAGTCGTCATGAACACATCTGTCCATCAGACAGAGTGCTGCTGTGCCTCCTGTCATCATTAATGGACGTCTCTTTAAAATGACCGCTCAGAGGAGAGGAGTTCTCATTTATCTAACCGCCTGCTGCTTCCCCTCCTCTCTCCTCGGTTCCCTTCCTCGGCTCCTCCACTCGCTTCTCCTGTGGGCGGGACTAAGTCTTGAGGATAGGAGTCGAGGAGGGAAAATTTGAGAATTGAGATGCCTTCATAGGTGAGGCCAGGTTCTTCAGAACTCTCTAGGATAGTAGCCAATTCATTGAAATAGATGTTAAATAGAATTGGACTCATAAAGCAGCCACGTCTCACTCCACACTTCTGAGATAAAAATGTTGTTCTTTTGTTGCCAATTTTTATAGCGCAGTTATTGTTTGTGTACATTAATTTAATTATGTTATTAACATTGTTTGCTAATTACGGTTTGTAAGGTCTGAGGTGCAATCCTCTTAGCTCCTTTTTTTTTACCATTTATCTGGAGTCTAGTGGATTCGGAGTACCTGTTAGCATACATTCTACAAACATTTCCAATCCAGTCTCACATCTAAACGTGTAATAACTACGTTGGTCCACAACGTAGGACTGTTAGAAATTAAAATCAATGTTTTAATGGGGAAATGTAGTTTAAACATGCCGTCAGTTTTAATGCTCTTTTATACTGAAAAACCAGAAATTCTTGTGCACAAGCAGTTAAGCTTTTATTCTGAAAATCCTTCATCTCCGGTTAGCATTTAGCATGTGGCTAATATACGATTTCCTAAAGAGGTGAATTTAGTAGCGAAATGATATGGAGTGGTGCAAACCGAAGCCTACTGATTTAACACTACAACTATAGATGTCGAGATACTACCATGCTGAATATTAAATGAAGGTACAGTTTATTTGAATACATTATTGTTTACAGACGAGAGTAGCATGTGAAAACATCCGGAATGACCGGAAACCAAACGAGCCGAGAAGTATTTTTTAGAGTATTGATTACAGCGTTTAGAATGTGTTAAATGAAAAGTGATGAAAGAGAATATGAGGAGAAACGGCGTGTTAAGCATATATTGAATGTGAAAAGTACCAATCCTGTTTAAATGCAATAACGGACATTGGAGACGAGGCGAGCCGGCTGTCGGGGAGGAGCCAGCAGAGGATATATAACAGCACCGGAGGAGAGATCCAGTCTCTTCTCTTCCCTATCGAGGAGCGGATCACAGCTGTTTGTCTGACTGAACAATATCATGTTTGTGACCAACCCGCGCCTTTTTTAATTAAAGTACCCAATTGAACTTTCACAGAGACTCCATTTAGTCTCCTATTTTAAAGCTTCTCTCCTGGTCGGGAGAATAACGAACACAGTTAACAATCTGGTGACTTCCCTGACGTGATCCCGCTGACCGAGGAGAGAAAACCAACCGGCTGTTTCCTGGAGACGCTTGCACACTGTAAAAACGATAACTAGCAATTGTTGATCTCATTACAATTTTGAAATTAAACTGACTCAGAAATATGGCTTTGCAATAAGTAATCTATAAACTCTTGTCTGCCCAGCAAATTTTTCCCGTTGTTGACTTAACTACTATTTTTAAGTCAGCTCAACAAGAAATTGTAAATCTATAAGCAGATTTTTGAGTTGAGTTGGGCCAACTCCGTCATTTGCTCTTTTGCGCATGCGCACACAAGCCTGGACCAGTTTGAACCGCGCTTTGCTGAAGGTGTGCCCGTCCGACATTTTGTGGAGCAGAAACCGCGTGGTGGGAGCTGGCCAAACTTTCGCTCCAGCAGGTAAGATAAGCGTGTTTTTACTTCCATCACGCTGAATTAGTGCATGGTTGACTTTGTTTTTACTGTAGGGTCATTGTCTGTTGTTGTTGGTAACTTTTTCGCATGCGCCTCGTCGTCATGCAGACGCTTTCACATGGGGTAGCTATGCAGCTATGCAGCTATGTAGCTATGCAGGCATGTGGGCTGTCATTTCAGTGGTGTAAGTAATTCGGGAACTATGTTCATTATGAAAAGCCAACGTTGTGCATTTTTTATCCGGTGCAACACTGGGTAAGTTAAACAAGGCGGCAAACGATGGTGTTCGTTTATCGCGACCTCTCCGCGGCGCCGCCATTACTTGTTGTTTTATTTTCTGCTGTAGTGCTGTTATTTCGTCACTTTTTAAAGTTTTAATAATTTTTCATGCGAGAAAGTAAGGGTTTAGATCCCCATTGTGCGGTTAGTTTGTCTAAATGACGGCTGTTTAGAAGTTTGCTCCGAAGTTGAGAACCTCCACGTTGTGGCAAGGCCCCCCCGAGGTGGGGGACCTCGCAGAGGTAGCAAGCCGCCTGGAGAGCTCCGTTGGCCGGCCGAACTACGTAGTTCTGCCGGGGTGGTAACGGTCGTTAATTAACTCATCCGCAGGTTTTTAGAGGTTTGTCGCCGGGTTGCTCGATTCTTTTTTAGGAGATAGGCTGTTGGTCTCACTGGTGTAATCTAACAATTGGGCAGCTGCATTAGTTTGAATCAAGAGTAAGTTAAAGCTGTGTGAAGGAGGAGAGGAGCAGCGCTGTACAGAAATCACCACATTTACATCAATAATGTTTTGCAATGTACCGATCAGAATGCATTATTTTAAATGTTGTTTTATTTTATGAAGTTATAACATGGTTATGGTTGGTGTTTTTAAAAACAAATGTTTGAATTCATGTTTGCATTTTTGTTGCTTGTCATAGGCCTAGTTATAATTTAAAATCAAATTTACATTTTAAAATTAATTTACAGATTATATTCATGAATGAAAGACAATTCCCAATAGACTTTTTTCTTGTCTCTATTTTTGGCTTGTTGATGTAGGCTATTTAGCTCCTGCAACAAGGGATTCCTTCTGTGTTATGTATGGTTGTTTTATTTATTTTTTTATATAACGGCTGTTGCAGTTGGCTTTCAGACCAGTACAGCTTGGTGTTATTACAATAATTATTATCAGACTAACTTTTAAGTTTTTCATATCAGTATTCTATCTTAAATTACGTGTAGAGGCTGTTGTGAAAATGCTATTCATGCTATTTGTGTCTCTTGTGTTTCAGTGGTGGATTCCATGCAGTGCCGGCTTTGTAAATTCTCCAGCTCCAGTCAAGTGACCCTCTTGAAACATCTTCGCCTTCGCCACGGTCAAGGTGCACACTGGCCTTGCACACACACCAACTGTGTTTGTGTATTTAAAACACTTGGATCATTGAGATCACACCTCTCGAGATCACACGCGTCAGTGAAAATCCAGGAGTGTGTAACATTTCACTGCGAGTTGTGTGATTTTAAAGAGATTTGCAGTGAAAAAACGTTTTGGAACCATCTCGGACATCATTTAAAGAACAGAGAAACTGTACAATGTCCCTTTCTAAGGTGTACCTTTAAAACAAACACTCGCCCAACCTTCAGTTCTCACAAAAGTCGAAACCATAAAAACTGGACACTTAAGGATTTCCGAACAATACAAAGAACTGTTACTGAAGATGAGATAATTGATGGTGAACAAGCTGATAGTGAAGCAGGGACATCAGCTCATGATGTTGTGGGACTAAATGAGGTTGTAGATACTGTGGAGGATGTAGATAGTGAGACACTTGAGCACAAATTAGCCTCTCTCTTTTTGTCTATGCAAACTGTGTTGCACGTTTCTCGAAGTGCAACACAAAAGATTGTAGAACATTTGCATAACCTGCTGTCTTTCTCTAACACTCAAACTTTCAACAGTGTCAAAGAGATCCTTTCTAAACATAAAATTGAAGTAAATGATTGTGTTTTGCAAGAAATTTCAAGTGCTATAGCTCAAACTAATCCACTCCTTTTAACAATATCAGAGAAAGGTTCCCTATCTACAGATCACAGAAGGAATATATACTTCAAAGGGCACTTTCCTGTTATCGAACCCACAGAATATCTGTACAACGCAGCCCATAAAAACTCTTTTGTATATATATCTGTCACTAAGGTACTTGAGACTTTACTTGGGTGTACAGATTTTTTGGACAAAATTGTATTTAATCAAGAAGCTTTATCTGGGCACTTTAAGTCTTTTCAAGACGGCAAGTATTACAAGGAGAATAAGCTACTGGGAGAACAAAACACTTGTATCAGTTTGGGATTATACATTGATGAATTTGAAGTGTGTAATCCATTGGGGACCTCTAGAAAAGTTCATAAGATTACGGCAGTATATTGGGTGGTTCTAAATTGACCAGCCAGGTTCAGATCGAGTCTCACTTCAATTCAGTTGGCTGTCTTGGGTAAAAGTGTAGACATAAAAAAATATGGTTATGAAAAGTTTCTTGAGCCATTGCTTAAAGATATAAAGTGCCTAGAACAAGAGGGAATTTTTGTTGAAGTTGTGGGCCAGTTTGTTAAAAGCACTGTGTATTGTGTAAGTGCTGACAACCTCGGTGCGCATGGTCTTGCTGGCTTTTCTGAAAGTTTTAATGTTGAAAATTTCTGTCGGTTTTGTTTGATTAGTCGGGGCCAAATTGCAACCACTGAGGTTAATGATTTTCAATTGAGAAGTGTTGATCAGCATAACTTGTTTCTGGAAGAGCTTAAGCAGGGGGGCAACCTCAAAAGTGTTAAGGGGGTCAAAAGTGAATGTGTACTGGGCAAACATCTCTTGTTATTTCACCCAATAACTGGATTTCCTCCAGATCTGTTGCATGATCTTTTGGAAGGGGTCATCCCTGTGGAATTATCCTTATGTTTGAAAAATCTGATTTCAAAACGCTTTATTACATTTGATGAGTTAAATGACTGCATAACATCATTTCCCTACAAGTATGAAGACAAAGTAAACAAGCCCCACAAAATTCCAAAAGCAAGCTTTGAAAAGGGGACAGTGGGGGGAAACGGGCATGAAAACTGGACACTGCTTCGTTTACTTCCTTTTGTGATTGGACGCAAGATACCAGAACAGGAGCCAGCTTGGGTGATTTTAATGGACCTCAAGGAAATTCTTGACATTGTTGTGTCAAGTAGGCTTTCTGAAGAAGCACTGTGTTATTTATCTTATAAACTACTCGATCATCGCAAGTTGCTCACCAGTACCTTTCCAGAGTTCAGACTGAGGCCGAAACATCATTTTATCGACCACTACCCGCAACTTATTCGCTGCTATGGGCCTTTGATTGAATTATGGACAATGCGATATGAGGCTAAGCATAGCTACTTTAAAAAGGTTGTCCATGACACTCGCAACTGGAAAAATGTGCTGCTCACTCTGTCCACGAAACATCAGCAAATGATAGCCTACCACCTGGACAGTGGGATCCTTTTCAAGCCAAAACTGTATGTTGAAAATGTGAAGGTGGTCAGGGTTTCAGAATTGGATCCATCTCTCAAGTATGAAATACAGAAGAAGTACCCACATCTAGACAGTGTGTCCCTGTCTAAAACGGTTCACCTGGATGGGACACAGTATGCGGCAGGCATGATTTTGTCTTCTGGGCAGTGCAGTGGCCTCCCTGAGTTCCATAAGATTGCAAACATTCTTGTCAATGCAGAGGAGGTGGCATTCATTTGTAAAAAACTTTCTTCTTGGTACATGGAACATTACAGGTCCTATGAACTTGTTGAAAACACCTGTGCAGACCTTCTTGTCCTGGATCCAGATGTGCTGACGGATTACCATCCTCTAGCAGCGTACACAGTTGGTGGGAAGCTTATGGTGACTCCGAGGACATTCCTTCTCCATTAACCTCCTGAGACCGAGCGTTTTTTCTGGTGTGCATTTTTTTTATTTCTCCTTGCTATCTGGGATAAGTAGGACCTAATAAGTACAATACCTAAAGTTTGTCTTTGTACAGGAAGTAGTTTTTGCAAAAAATGATGTCCTCATATGAGGACACTGGGATTATCTCAACATAAAAAAAAACTGTATTTGCTGTTTGGGACCAGAAGGGCCCAATTTGTGTAAATTCAAATTTTCAGCTTTCTACAACATTGGTGTAATCTGTCTTCTAATTAGGTTTGACTAATCATTTTCTCCCACTTTTCTCTCTCCCCTCTTTTCAGACTATGTTACTTCGGGTCGTTCTTTCCTCCAGAGATGCCCGGCGAATCCAGCTTCCAGAAGTCCCAACATCTGTGGAGGGCCTGATTAATATGCTTAAAGAGAGACTCAATCTTCAAGAAGATTTCTCACTACAGTTTGAGGATCCGGAGTTTGGAAATGCACTCTGCAACTTAACAGAGATGTCAGAATTACCAGCTGTGCGTGCAGTCTTGCATGTCATGTGGAACTGTGATTTGTCTCCACTTAACCAATCCACTAGTTCAGTCTCCTCTCAGGACACAATCAGTGTTCACTCTGAGGATTTCAGGCCTAGTTGGACCGATTCTATCCAGACCACATTAAGGCAAGTCGCAGAGTGGCCATCTCCATTCTCAATCCCCAAGTTTGCATATGATGTGGAGCTGAAATTGTCTAAGGCCAATGACACACATGAAAAGACAAAGAAGGGCGTTGAAGTGACAAGAGACATGAAGATGGAGATATTGGATAAAATTGCACAAGCAATTTTTGAAATCAAAAGCTACCCTGAGAAAGATGAGCTTGAGTCAGTTGCCGCTGCGCTCATTCAGAAGTATCCATGTCTGAAAGAGCCATTTGGCGTCACAGGCTACGAGGGATGGAGAACAAGTATCAAGTACAAACTTGGAAACTACAGGTCAAAGCTTCGCCAGGCAGGATGCAATGAGGTAAATGTAAACAAGAAAAGAAAAGGTGGAGGGGAAGATGACAGTCCATTTACCCTGAAAAAGCCCAAACGTGGAGAGGTCAATCATGTGCCAGATTACCCACAACACCATGATGATTCTACCCTTGAAGAGGAAAGAGTATCTCTGGTCGATGAAATGAAGAAGAAGAACAGGAACACAACATTGATAGAACAGAAGATGGAGCTGACGTTTTCCCTCAGGCGAAGGGAGGTGGTAGAGTGTCAGCCGATGGTATCTGAGATCCAGGAAAGGTGGCCTGCTCTGTTTTCTTGTGAAGAGGTAAGGATCTATTCTTTTTTATTTCTACTGTTCAGACAAGCGAGTAAAAGAAGATGTTATGTTGACATTTTCTACTGAGACTTCATTCTTCCTCAGAAGCGTCATCCAACGTGCTGCTGACGTGTCATTTACCAGCTGGTCTGCCGAGTTGGCCACGCACCTTCCATCCTGGGTGGTCTCTGGAGGAAGGAATCCCAGGTATGACATACCTGGGATTCCCTCCTTCAGAGACCAGAGGCCAGCTGATGAATGACACATCAGCAGAACGTTGGATGACACCTCTGATGAAGACGACGACGTCTCAGTTGAAACTGTCATGGTAACATCCTTTTTTACTTGCTTGTCTAAACAGTAGAAATAAATTGCAATAATAACAAGAAGACAAAAGTAAAATGTTTAATCAGGTAAGAATGTGTGTTTTTTTTTTATGTCTTCCAAGGAGTAATTCACTTTCTGCAATTTATGGATGTGGCATAGTCACCCTTTTTATTTAATTTTGAATCCTCAAAATCCATGGTTAAAAATGAGGTTCTTTATTTCCTGTGGTGCATTTTAGTATGTAATCCACTTTTTCACAGGTCACAGAAAAATGGTCAGATATTTAACATGGTGCAGACTCATAACAAGTTACCCAGGAACTTCCTGTAAGAAATTCTGACATTATGGTTTGAAAATTGATAATATTTTGTTGGTTTTCTTGTTAAGATATCTAAGGAATTTCATCGTATCACGAGCAAAGACCTCCTGGGGACTTTCAATGCATCCCTTGACAAGTTTGGGCCTGGCCTGCTGAAAATCTACAGGTCTAAGAAAGGAGCTTTTGGTCAGGAGATGGAGGACCTCCTTGATCAACTTGATGATCAGGTCAGTGAACTGCTCTTTTGCCTGGCAGTTTTAGAAGAGCATGAATATACTTATTAGGAATGACAACATTACAGTACTATACTAATTGAACTACTTATGTTTTCCACTTTTAGACATCCGACATTGTGTCCCACCGGAAAACAGCAGCACTGAGAGGCCTGCCTATCTACCTCCGCGAAGATGCAACCACGTTTTTCCTGAAGTGCTTGGTAAGTAAAAGTAACTGCAGGAAAGACAAATAATTCAGGTCATGCAGCTAATTACTTATTCTCACAAGATGTTTTTAAGGAGTAGTTAATCCAAAATGTAAGTACACCTCCCCAGGGCAGTTTATCAGTCCAGATGATTTTGGGGTGAGGGTTGGACTTTTCCACTTCAGATCCCTTTTTTTCTGCTGAGGGGAACAGTTGGTCATTTTGGGTGGTGTTTCAGCACAAGGTTGGTGGGTTACATTGATTAAAGAAAGAGATTTATTTTTTCTGGTTAATACCTCCACAAGTTAAATGGCAAATTAGTATAGCGTGGTACTAAATAATTAATTTCATCAGTATAAATGTATTTAGTCTGAATGTTTTTTTATTTTTTTTAATCTTTCTTAAACAAATCATTAATTTGAAAGCTGAGAGACAAAATTTGAAAGATGATCCTCTAAGAGTAAGGCTTTTTTTGGCTGTCATTTTTGTTTGTTTTAAAAGCAGAACCATTGTTACAATGGGCTCTTTGCACAGCTTCACTACTTCCTTTACACCAACTTGTTTACTTCATGTAAATCACCCTCCTTAAACTACTAAATCTATTCTTGGCTTTAGCAGTTTTCATTGGCTGTCAGATTTCAGTTTATAGCTGCCCATGTTCTTCTGCCTTTTTTTTAACATTTCAACTTCTTTTAGCCGTTATGAAGCCAATCATCTCTGCTTACAAGTTATACTTTTCAGCTTTAGCATGAACCTTTTCAGAATTCACACATATTTTTTTTTTCATAAAATGACTCTTTCTACTGTCTTACTTTTTCTAAGCTCTTAATAATGTACCTGTTCTCCTTCCTCAGGACACCGACATTTTGGCACCAGTGCAAGGTGCATCTGTTGCCATCCTCTCTGTGCTACATGAAGAAGCCGACAACACTGTGCGAGACCAGGCGGTTGTGTTGGAAGGGGACATTGTGCTTCATAATATTCCAAACCTCTCTACTGCCATGGCATACCTCTTCGGCCTCCTGTATGCCCTCAACATTGATTTTCCAAAACAGATGAGGTACTCCTTTGAGGCAATTCAGACCATCTTTTTTTCGCTCGGTGGCTCTCGATGCTCACAGCGCACAAGGTCACTGAAAGCGAAGCTTGTACTGTGACTGTTATTGAAGTTTAAGTGCATTGTTGTTACACTCATGTAAAACAAAACAAAGTTCATATGCTTCACCTCTGGATTATATAATAATTCAGCAGTTGCCAAAGGGTGTCTAGTGTTTCAACTGTTAAATTCATTATTGTTAAGTAAAGCTTGAATGTGTATATGCAAAAAACAAGAAAAATGGCTGTTCACATGTAAAGTCAACAAATGGCACAAAGTAATTCAGTGTTAATGTGTAAATTCAGAAGCCGCCAACCATGAGGGGGGGTGGAGGGTAATCATTATATACAGTACGTGTTCAGTAAGACTAGCATTGATTTAAAATACTCAGCATTGAGGAAGATTCACCCCAAATGTTACTAGACTATAGAACAGTATGCACGTTTCATAATCTGCAACAAACAAGTTAATCTCTTTGACCTCTGGAATATATAATCATTTGGCAGTTGCCAAGGGGTGCATATAGTGTTTCAACTGTTAAATACATTACAGTTTAAGTAATCTTTAAGCTTGGATGTGTATATGCAAAAAAAAAAGTAACCAAATGGCTAGAATGGCTGTTCACATGTAAACATTTACATTTCAGTTCAGTGTCAATTTCAAATTCTCAGCATGGAGGAAGATTCACTCCAAATGTTAATATTAGACTAATAGAACAGTATGTATGTTGTTTTTTTACACATGCATTAATGATGGTTTTACTGTTGTTCACTGGTAAACTGAATAAAAAAAATCTTGACAACATTCAGCTGTAGTGTGTATTATTAATTATCCATATATTGAGCAGTTTTGAATGTAAAATTATAGCCAAAATAAATTGTATTATTTATTCAACAAGAATATTTGTGTTAGGTGAATCAAGGAATAAATGCCATTGGAGGAATAATTGTGTATTTATACAACAAGAATATTTATATTTAAAGAAAGTAGAAATACATGACATTGATGGGAAAAATTGTTTATTAATTCAACACAAAAATCTGTGTTTGGTGAAGGTAGAAATACATCGCATTCAAGCAAGAAATTCTTAATTAGTCTCACAGTATTATCCTCATAAAGTGAACAAAAAGATCCAAGTTGGCAGAACTCTTGGCAAAACTTAAAAACCTTAGTTAAGTCAACAACAGCTGGCAAAAGTTGAGAAAACTCAAAAATCTCTTGCATCATGTTGCCTTGATATTTTAAGTTTTCTCAACTTTTTCTTTTTTACAGTGCAGCCATTCGACACACAAGAGCTCAAATCAATCGGTAAGAAGATGCCTGTTATGACAAAGATTCTTCACTAGTTAAACTAGGCAAAGTTAGATTTGTTTGTTTGACGGCAGCCGGCTGATCCTGAAAATAGCTGTGCATTTTAATGTTAAAACAACCCAAATTGATAAAATAATCACTCTAAAACCACGAGGCGTTGTTTTGTCACAAGCAGGGTGAGTTCACACTTTCTTTTGTTCCATTAACCCTGCATGCTATTAACCACGTGTGGGTGTTGAATTTTAAATATATAGTGTGAGGACATTGTACTTCGGATAGGTGACTTGCTGCTTTCACATAGGTGTCTCTTGTTACGTTAATAGTTATTTAGCCTATGACGTAAGGGTATATAGCCCATTTGACGATTTTTTGTTAAGATCTGGAGACATAGTGAATCGGTTAAGGGCCGAGTAAGTGAAAACCAGCGGGGCATAGTGAATCAACTCAGGGTTAAGACCGAAGTCAGTGCTTTAAAGAAAGTCCTTTTCAAGAAAGGCTTGGTTAAGGTCTAAGCCTTTATCAGTGGTTAAAACTGTTCTGTTTAAAAAAGATATTGCGGGTGGGTTACGGTAATCGGAATTACAACAGCAGTGCAGTAATAAGACGACGGTCTATTATCAGTGGCTGATAGGTCTCCATATTGGTCCCGGTTTGGCGTGTCCAAATAGCAACAGTTAACCATAGTCGACTATAAAGTCAAATATTACGTGAACAGGTTTATAGCTAGTGCGTAAGGGTTCCTAACTTTAAGTGATAATATCAATAAGATAAAGCCCATAGTCGACTATAAAGTCAAATATTACGTGAACAGGTTTATAGCTAGTGCGTAAGGGTTCCTAACTTTAAGTGATGATATCAATAAGATAAAGCCCATTTTTTCATAGTAGCCCATTTTTTCATAGTAAACTAGATAGAAATGTTGTTATTTTAAACTAAGTGTTGTTTTGGCTTGGATTTCAGGGTTTATAATACCACACCAGTGGTTTACTTTGTTACGGTTCGTTTAAAGATCACCTCGCCATTGTTTAAACTCCCACCTGAGAGCCGCATGGACAAATCTCTTTGTCTACAGGTCGGAGTGCGAAATAATCGGGTGCCATCTTGTTTACACCCCACATGTGGAAAAACAAAGACAGGGCAATCGCCATTTCGTGAAATGCAAATTCAATTTGCTCCTTTTGCTTTGAATTTGCATTTACACAGAGCATCCACCAATTAGAAGTAGCAGAGTAGAACATTTAGCAGACTATTTTTGTAATTATGAGAAGGATACAGATTACAAGTGATGTTGTTCCCCCACACAGAAAACTATTGTGTCCACACAACTAGTGAGGTTAAGAAGACGGGCTTCCACCCAAAATATGCAAGGGGCGGCGATACACCTGACGTGAAGCTGTCCAGACCTGAAAACAGAAACTCGATTCTGCTGTGGTGAAGTCTGGCTACAAAGGGAGGTGTCCGATAGGGTCGCTTGTCTCAAACCAGTGAAGAAGTCAACAAGAACCCAGCAGAACTAGAGAGTGACTGTTAGTGGGAGAACTGTGACGGAGCGACAGAGACTGGCCCAACATTTTCCAGCCAGTACATAGATAGACCCCGTCAGAAGACCGGGGCTGTGTTTAAAGGGGAACTTCATTTATTGTTAGCCAGAAGTGCAGTTTTTAATCAAACAATTATGTGATTTATGGAGTCAGATTACATTTTTCTCATAAACACAATTTTATAATCGGTCTGAAGTGTCTGTTTTAAGGCATGAGCCGCAGATTAAATAACATAACACTGATGAAGAAGTTGTAGGGTTTTTACAACAGTTTCAAGAATCAGTCTTTATTTATTTATTCTTGAGTAACTTTACTGATTTATAGTGTAGTGCGTAAGGCAATATCTCATTTGAGTGAGGGGCACCAGCCCTTCATGCAGGTCACCCTCTGTGAGAATAGTTCATATTTTCCCTCCAGTTTGGAGAAAGATTATTTTATCATATGTTAGTTCAGCAGTGTCAACCAATCCTCTAATCCTAGAGTTATTGAGACGCATTAGCGACACCAGGGGTATTGTTTTTCGCAGCAACGATGATGCATAATACCATGACAAAAGCCATTATTGAAACAAGTAAACTATTAGAAGTGCTAATGGGAAATGTTTTGTGAATATGCATTTATGCCATCAGAAAGCCATACATCATATGATATTTTTGTACGCCTTGTGGGTACACGGAGAATTTATATTTATTTAATGCAACGTTATGGGATTTACATGTCCTGTTCATAATAGGGTAATCATTGCAATATTAATTGAGCATTTTATGCTCAAAGGAGGGAGTGTCATGATTATACAGATATGTTGATTTCAGTGACGTAGTTAATAAATAATAACATGTAGTTGACAATAGGTCTCATAACAACAAGAGGTATGCCAAAGCTTGGGCCTTCTCCAAGGAGGGAGTGGTCCAGTTTTAGATATTAGACAAATAGAAGTGGATGAATATGTCAGAACTCTGAGTAATATTATGCAAGTTTTGTCTACACAGCAGGCTAGGAAAACTACAGAGATACCAGACGAGACACCAGAAGAGACTCCTGTTCGGCCAGGTGATTGGGTGAGGGTGAAGGTTCACAAAAGACAGTGGGCTCATCCCCGGTGGACGGAAGCGTGAAAGGTTGTAACAAACTTCACACGCGCTCCGGTTTAAAGGTAAAGAAAAAGGAGCAAATTGACACCACCTCACACATTGTCACCCTTCACTGGCGACTTCCAGAACATTATTGGGAGTTAGGACTGATTTGGCAGAGCTGGAACAAAACAATAAATAGAAATAAGATAAAGATAGAAACAGCTCAAAAGACAAATTGTCTATAGATTTTTATAGATTGTACATTAATGTGAAAACCTATTTTTTTTGTTTTACATCTGAAAAAGAGTCCAATTTTTTGTATGTTATTTTTGGACTCATTATTTAAATTCTGTAACGGACACAACCAGGGATAAAATAGAGATGATGACGAGAACAAAGCCAAACCAATTGTGTGGTCCCCTAGGGATAAGAGTCAGAATAGCATTGTTGATTGTGCTCATTACACTTGGCACCTTGTTGGTTGGATGGGGAGTACAATATCAAGTAAAACATGGAACCATTAGTTCACTCATAGAGAAGGCCCACATCACTAACAAGACTCCAGCTGCGTTTCACAGACTTTCACTTATCCTCAGAGCCAAAAGATCAGCTGAGCAACAAGAGGAGGAGTTAGAAATACTCGTTCCCAAACAAGAGGCGGTTATAATCAAGATGATTCACCCCCCTATATGCAGTTCTTGTATCAAATGATGAGATGGGTTTAAGTGATCGGGATATGTAAGTGATGGGGATTTACAGATTAGGGGAATCTCTAAATACACTGGATCCATGTTTTAGTCTGTACCAGAAACACCCCCTGTTAAGTTTATGAACAACCGACCGGTGACCTGAGTAGAATTATTGAAAATGATTACAGTTGAAACAGGATACTAACCCAAAAGTACAGCTTTGTACGTACAAACTCTATGAACAAAATTTCCTAGCAGACAGTGGCGACATTGCAGATATGTCCAGTCACCAAAGTTACTTATGTTCTAAATAACAGTGAGATTTAAAGTGATGGAGAAAATATGGAGACGTTCCTTTATAGTGTGTGAAATATGTGGTGCTTGAAGCATCTAGGTATTTAAATGTATGGAAGAAAGTGGTTTCCTGAAAGAGTTAATTGGAGTAAACATGTTACAGTGGGTGAAAACAATGTTTAGGGATATGGTACAATTATTAGAAAACATTAACTGGGCTTAGATGACATTTAACATCAAAGAAAGATAGTATGGTTAGGAAAATAGAGTGGGAAAGATTGGATTTATTTTACCTCAGTGTGTTAACTATAGATAATGCGTCCCGAGATCTCTCTCTCTCTATCTCCGCCTGTCAGAACGCTACGACCCCAACTTCCAAGCAGACAAAAGACCTCACCACGGAAGACTCCTCCTCCTCCATCGAACAGACAGAGAAGCAGAGCTGAACCAACAATGACAAGACTTTATCCAGAACCATCTCCACCTGAGGAATCCAGAACTACAGGTGACATAAAAGGCACACTCTCATCGGTCCCCCACAGGACATGAAGTTCCAAGCTGAGCCACAAGATTTGGACACAAGAGCAGAGTGTGGGACATGAGAGCAGAATATGCCCTCCATGCAACAAAGTAGAGACTGTAAAGGAGGAGATGAAAAGCAAAGCAGATGGGACACTGAAGAGAGTTACAGCGGAAGGATCCAAGCGCAGATGGACTGAGGAGAAGGTGAACGGAGGAGAAGACAGGCCGGAGGAGTTGGCATGGTCCGGCAGAACGTGAGGGGGTCGTGGCTTGACAACCAGAGGGGGAGAGAAGGAAAACAGGAGTGAGTGAGTTTACACATAAACACACTTATTCACCAACGAGAAATACGTAAAGAAAAAGGTTTATTAGCCATGAATTAATCAATTGGTGAATTTATAAAGTAAGAAAGAGGAAACTATTAAATAACCCTAAAAACACACTGAGGGTAGAACATATTATTCAATCTTTTCATCATGAACAAATTATTCTTTAAGAGTTTTTTTTATTCATGTGTGAATTTGGGTAAGATTTAATTTGTTACAGTATAAACCTACAGTTTAAAGGGATGGTTTTAGTAACCACTCTATAAAAGCAGACAAATCTTTATGTGTATGGAAAATGTTAAAGGTAGAGCTAGGAAAAACATATCTGCCATAGGTGTAAATTCCTGAATTGAACTGCAAACAATTAATGAAATGACTTCTGTTTTAAAGTTCTTGTTAAAGGAGGGAGTAATTATCACATGCTCTAGCATCCAAGGTTCCACACACTGTTAAAGGGGTTAGCATAGCTATTTAAGTAGACAAGAATTGAAAATAAATTAGTATAATGAGTTATTGATATTCCACTGGTTCTCACACCATTTCAGGGACTTTATCACTGCATTAGAACAGACCACCCAAAGTTACTGAGTAGGAACTTTTACGTGATGAAACTCTACAACTGTTGTAATCTGATCAATGATGACATGTATAGCCGCATGTCATCATTTCAGCGCTGGTTGTCTTGGTGGTGCCCAGCAAACAATGTGGGCTTCGTGAATAATTGGACAGCCTTCTGGGGAAAACCTGGTCTGATTAAGAGAGACGGCATTCATCCTACTTTGGAAGGTGCAAATCTCATTTCGGCAAACATTTCAGGGCTCTGTGGACTTAATCCATGACAAACTGGAGTTGAGACCAGGAGGCAGAGTCGCAGTCTTACACGCTTCTCTGCGCTCTCTCCTAGGCAGTCATCCATAGGAATCCCGACCCCAATAAAATACCCAATATTAACGGTGTGTGTGTCTGCCCAAGGATAATTTAAGGTAAAACCTAATAGAGTTGTCATACATAATAACCTAATAAAAGTAAATGTAACAACTACTACAGTGCAACAAAACAGGAAGATTAAATGTGGTCTCTTAAACATAAGATCTCTAGCATCTAAAGCAATACTGGTAAATGATTTAATATCAGATTATAATATTGATATATGCTATCTCACTGAAACTTGGTTGAGACATGAAGAATATGTCAGCATAAATGAGGCCACTCCACCCAGCCATATCAATACTCATATTGCCCGAGGCACGGGCCGAGGAGGTGGAGTTGCAGCAATCTTTGACTCAAGTTTACTTATCAATACTAAACAAAAATTAAATTATACCTCCTTTGAAAGCCTCATTTTCAGTCTTACGCATCCGACCTGGAAAACTTTGCAGCCAATCTAATTTGTTACAGTGTACCGTGCACCAGGTCCTTATTCAGAATTCTTATCAGAATTCTCTGAGTTTTTATCAGCTTTGGTACTTAAAACAGATAAAGTAATTATCGTAGGTGACTTTAATATTCATGTTGACGATGATAAAAATAGCCTTACTGTTGCATTTAACTCTATATTAGATTCTGTTGGTTTCTGTCAGAGTGTAAATAAACCAACCCACTGCTATAATCACACTCTTGACCTTGTTCTGACTTATGGTATTGAAATTGAGCAACTATTAGTCGAACCGCATAATCCTTCTTTATCCGACCATTTCTTAGTAACTTTTGAAGTACTGTTACTAGACTACAAAGCATTAGCCAAAAGCTCCTGCAGCAGAAACCTATCTGTTAGTGCTATAGCCAAATTTAAGGAAGAGATTCCACCAATACTTAACTCGATAGCATGTCTGCATGTAGGGGAGGAAACTTATACAAAATGTACACCACCCCAAATTGATCATGTTGTTGATAGTGCTACAGATGCGCTGCGAATAAAATTAGACTTTGTTGCTCCTTTGAAAAAGAAGAATATAAAACAACATAGATTAGCTCCATGGCATAATGCCGAAACCCGCAAAATAAAGCAAAAGTCGAGACAACTTGAAAGGATATGGCGTTCCACTAAACTTGAAGAATCTCGTTTAATTTGGCATATTACTCTCAATGAATATAAGAAAGCACTGCGTAAAGCGAGAGCAGCATACTACTCTTCATTAATAGATGAGAATAAGAATAATGCAAGATTTCTTTTCAGCACTGTAGCCAGGCTGACAGAGAGCCACAGCTCAACTGAGCCTTCTATTCCCATAGCACTCAGTAGTAATGATTTTATGTGCTTTTTTAACGATAAAATTGTTACTCTTAGAAACAAAATCAATGACCTCTTGCCTTTGACCAGTATAGTGTTATCAACAGCTCCCAGAAACGTAAGTTCTAATAATATTACACTAGATAGTAAACTAGAATGCTTTTCAGCCATAAACCTTGAACAATTAAATTCAATGATTCTCTCTTCTAAACCATCAACGTGTATCTTAGACCCGATTCCAACTAAGCTGTTAAAAGATGTTTTTCCATTAATTAGCACTTCTTTATTAAATATTATGAATATGTCTTTATTATCAGGCTATGTTCCAAAATCATTCAAAGTAGCAGTGATAAAACCGCTTCTTAAAAAGCACAACCTCGATCCAGAGGTTTTAGCCAACTATAGACCTATTTCTAATCTTCCGTTCCTCTCAAAAATTCTTGAGAAAGCAGTCGCAAAACAGCTGTGTGATTACTTAAAAAACTATGATTTATTTGAAGATTTTCAGTCTGGCTTTAGAACACAACATAGCACGGAGACAGCTCTGGTTAAAGTCACAAATGACATTCTAATAGCCTCTGACAAGGGACTTGTCTCTATTCTTGTCTTGCTCGATCTTAGTGCTGCATTTGATACTATCGACCATGATATCCTATTGCAAAGACTAGAGCACTTAGTTGGCATACAGGGAACTGCTTTAGGCTGGTTTAGGTCCTATCTATCTGAACGCTCTCAGTTTGTACGTGTCAACGATGAATCTTCCATGCAAACCAAAGTTAGCCATGGAGTGCCACAGGGCTCAGTGCTTGGACCTATTTTGTTCACCCTATATATGCTTCCGTTAGGCAATATTATAAGGAATCATTCTGTAAACTTTCATTGTTATGCGGATGATACTCAACTATATTTATCAATCAAGCCTGATGAAATTAATCATCTAAATAAAATTCAAGACTGCCTCAAGGACTTAAAAACGTGGATGACCTTACATTTTTTGATGTTAAACACGACCAAAACTGAAGTTATTGTACTTGGCCCGAAGAATCTACGAAACAAATTATCTAAAGATATATTAACTATGGATGGCATTAATTTGGCCTCCAGTGAGACTGTAAGGAATCTTGGTGTTATATTTGATCAGGATTTATCCTTTAACACCCGCATAAAATCAATTTCAAGGACCGCTTACTTCCATCTACGTAACATTGCAAAAATCAGGCATATCTTGCCTCAAAACGATGCAGAGAAACTAGTCCATGCATTTGTTACTTCAAGGCTGGATTATTGTAACTCCTTATTATCAGGGTGTACCAATAAGTCAGTCAAGTCGCTTCAGCTGATTCAAAATGCTGCAGCTCGTGTACTAACCAGAGTTAGGAAAAGGGAACACATTACTCCTGTTCTGGCTGCCTTACACTGGCTCCCTATAGAACACAGGATAGAATTTAAAATTCTTCTTCTCGCCTACAAAGCCCTTAATGGGCAGGCGCCATCTTACCTTAAAGAACTCATTATACCCTATTGTGCTACTAGGGCATTGCGTTCCAAGAATGCAGGGTTGTTGGTTGTTCCTAGAGTCTCTAAAAGTACAATGGGAGCCAGAGCCTTTTCTTATCAAGCTCCACTTTTGTGGAATCAGCTTCCAGTTTGTGTTCGGACGGCAGACACCCTATCCGTTTTTAAGAGTGCGCTTAAGACCTTCCTTTTTGATAAAGCTTATAGTTAGGGCTGATTAGATTCAGCCCCTAGTTTTGCTGATATAGGCTTAGTTTGTCGGGGGACATCTTACTTCTTCCTTCTCTCTGTCTATACCTGTGTACTCTCATGTTCCGATTAACCCAGCTTCCCCAAATTTCTTTCTTTTTGGTGTCTATATACGCCGGGATCCGGAGTCATGGATGATCCTGCGGTCCTGTGTCATGGATTGCGAGTCCTGGATCTTGAGTCGTGGCTGTGGTCCTGGATCATAAGTCCTGGATGGATATCCTCGTGGATTCATCTTCTTATTATACACACATGCATTTCCAAACATTTGGACTACCTATGTTGCAAATGTATTATCTTTTCAATTTATACACGGCATCTATTGCACGTCTGTCCGTCCTGGGAGAGGGATCCCTCCTCTGTTGCTCTCCCTGAGGTTTCTCCCATTTTTCCCTTTAAACTGTGGGGTTTTCTCTGGAAGTTTTTCCTTGTACGATGTGAGGGTCTAAGGACAGACGGTGTCGTATTGTCATACTGATATTCTGTACAAACTGTGAAGTCCACTGAGACAAATGTAACATTTGTGATATTGGGCTATATAAATAAACATTGATTGATTGATTGAGCTCTCACTACCGATTTGTAATCCTAATTTAATTATCATCTTCACCACGATCATTTATGTTTATGTTCGCCGAATTGACATGAAAGCATTGACAAATATGAATATACTGTAGTCAACTTCATTAAACGTTATTAACGTGCCTAAACTCAGTAATTCACCATTTCTACACATGACAACACACTTTGTCCGTGTTTGGCTCTCTCGCCGCACAGTGAAGCGTTCCCGCATTGACGTCACTTCCGGCTTCCCCCAAAACTTCAAAATGAGTCGAAGGAATTTCCCCGCGATGTTCGAAATTATTGATATTTATCGGAACGGTATCGCACCTTCTTTTTTAAACTGACGGTTCGAGATGACTAGTAGCCCAATATTTCATTGCACAACAGTTGTTGGGAGGCTGTCACAGGCTCTTTAAAGGGGCAGCACAATTGTGTTTGGGTCGGGATTGTTTGGCGTAATGTCATTGAGTGTCAAAATGGCTGATCCATATGTCTTCATTCTGTCATTCCAAATGTATAGATTTCGATTTTTTAAGATTATTCTATTTTTTCCCAGAAACGGTTTGTGTTCATAGATTCCTCAATTATTGTCAGTTGTTTTTAATAATAATAATAATAAAGCTTTATTTATATAGTAATTTTCATAGAGCACGTGCAGCTCAAAGTGCTTTACAAAATGGCACATCACAAGTTAAAAATAAAAAACAAGACATTCCCCTGAGATCAGTTTCCGTGTGTATAGTTGTATAGTGTGTAAGTGTTTCACAGTAAAGAAGGCGCAAATCTACATGTACTTGATCTCTGTGTTTTTGATTGGATACTCTCCTAAATTGTTTCAAACCAATTGTCATCTTTGGGATTTTTTTGTTGATTTTTTAAATTGGGATTATTTTTGCAGTTTGTATGAAGATGTTATTGACATGTCTAACCTGTTAAACCCGAGAGACCCCGGTACCGGGCCCTCCCGCAACATCTTGCAGGAAACAGTGTCTGAGGGCATGTTCATTTAATAAATTATGAATGTTTTATATCCATGTAACGGGAAGAAACTCATCTAACTGATCTTTTTTTTTTTTTTCAAAAAAAACCACAATGCTAATGCTGAGCCTCTGAATTAGCAACGAGCGAAAAATGCTAACAGATTTACTGCACCGAAACTCACTCATAAAACCTTATTATTTATCCATTCTGCACATCCAACCCACCGATCTGATCATGAGATGACACTGAATCGATGGGTACAGACATTATTACTCAATGATACAAACCTGCGACTTTATAAACAAAAACAGATATCAAAACATGTGGCGCTAGTTAGCTAAAAACGCTAACATGGCTTACCTGTGTCGTAGTTTGGTCAAAAGTGGTCTTCAATAGCATTAAAACGATAAAAACGCTGCTGAAGTTAATCCATAGGTTAATCCAATGTGTCTGTTTCCCTTTGAAATGATTTTTGATAATCCATTAGCAATAAACCTGCTTTTCCGTTTCCAGGTGTCAGAGCAAGAGATAGCTTCACTCTGGTGCAAAACTGCGTGCGCGAAGCCCCCACCTTTTTTTTTGACCGTGTGTGTGTGGGGAAATCCCCCTTCGATTCTATTGGCTCTAACGGTCAGAAAGAGAAGTCAATCACCAAAATCGACAAAGGGGGGCCAGAGATATGGAAAATCCACCCAAATGACCCCAGAAGTGTTTTTTTTTTGCTAAATCTCTCTAAGAAGGTCAGATGTCACTTGTTTTGCATCAATCTTGATACAGGGTAATTATTATATGTTGCACTTTGGATTCCTAAAGCTTTTAGTCTACTAACCCATCATCCAAGGGTAGTTTTCACTATAAGTAAAACATTTTTTTTGGACGGACACTATAATTTACAGTTTTTTACTATGTTCATGTTGATTCTGACTCTTCTACATCCAACTCACAGGTTTAGCATTACTTTGAGAAAAAATATTATTAATTTAACCATTTTAGAAGGGAAGATATGGTAATTTGTTCTGGGAATGTCATTTTCGAGCCTGAGACCTGAAAAACAGGCTCAGGGCTAAACAGGTTAACTGCCTCGTTTATACAATTTTTACTGTGAGCATGGTGTCCAGAAAGGTATTCAAAAGTGTTTGAATTGTGGGGTTGCCGATTGCTTTCTGGAACTCTTCATGTGCTTTGACACAGCTGCAGGAGGTCATTCCTGTTGACCTGGAGGTCAAAGATGGAACGACGAAGGTTAGTTGTGTTTTGTCCAAATATATGAATGTTACTTAGCTCTGTACTGAAGTCAGGTAAAGAGCTGGTGCATGCATTCAGGTCTCCACAGATAAGCTCCTTTCCCTGGGCCTGGGAACTGCAGATCTCCTCCATGGAGAAGGGGAACATTTCTTCATCTTAGTATGGTGAGTCAATAGGGGGGGATGTATATGGCACATAGGAAAATGTATGTTGCAGTGTCGATGAGGTTTTGTTTTATTTTAAGCCAAAGCGTTCATATTTTACAAGGGTGATGTAGTCAGATATTTCTTCTTTGTACCATATTATAATCCCTCCAATGTCCCTCCCTCTTTTAACAGTAGGGAGTTTTACTGATAAAATAACGATTTCTTTATAGTTTGGGGGGCAGTAGATTGACACTATCCTCCACCTCTCGTCATCATGACCCTGACTCAGCCCCGCTGTTCTCCACGGCCCACTTTCAACGCAGCCTATGTGTGTAATCTCATTATCGACTTGCCAGTGGAAGACGGATTTATTTAATGTATTTGAGGAACCAACTACCAGAAGCTTAAAAACACTGTCTCCGGGGGTTCAGTGTGTCTACTTCTTTGCATTGTTACCCTAAACCATTCCAAGCAAAAAGCTAAGCCTGTTTGACTCCCATCACTGTCAGAGCAAGTCATCGCAGGATGACGAATAAAGCCTGGAGGGGGGATTTTAAAATTGCTTGCACAATTGAGGAATGAAAGGACACAACTTCCTGAAAGATGAACTGCAGGTTCATTAGAGAGTGTGTGTCGGTTTATAGTTAACGGGTGAAAGGTCTCGTTGTTTCTAGACATGAAGCAAAGATTCCAGTCTCAGCTGGATCTGCAGCAAAGCAGGTCACCGCAGAGAAGCCTTGACTAAGGGGATTGAAGGAGAGGCACTGCATGGATATATTATCCCTCTGCTTTTAAACTGGATGCCTAATTGGCCCGTCTGTGTTTTCAATCACACACTTGTGGATTTACCATGTTACAGATGGTGGAAATGTGAATAATTGCCTTTTAAAGTAACATAAGTTATTGAGGTACAGCCCACAAACAGGTTGGATGTTTGCAAACTCTTTCCAGATGAAGTTATGCATGGGTTTTATACAGCAGAAGAAGAACTGGGAATGAACAATGAAAGTGGTGAAATAAAACAATACAGAAAACCAGGAAGAGTCACCGTACTGCCTTTGCATTTGAGATATGAAAAAACACAATATGGTCTTTCAAGAAGTGAGCCCTAGCTAAGCTTAACATCTGAAATTCACCTGGTTCGAAACTTGACATTGTAGTAAGAGACATTTTTAATAGCATCATCAATATAGAAATTGTTTAAATGATGTAATACAGTCAACTATGTACAACCTTCTGTTTATATCTAATGAATATAATCAGATTTTTTGTTTATCCTAGAAGAGTGTTCATATAGAATTAAGCTCTGAAATAAAGCACAAGGTAGTTAGACAGAATGTTAATACTGATCCGTACCAGGAGGCCAGAGCATATCTGACATTCGGAAACATTTCCATGTTCTCTTGAAATATTTGGATGTCATAGCGGTATAAGAAATCATCAGGCCTTCCATAATTCTAATTTTACAATAAAAATAAAAAGATAACTTTTATGCATACTGAAGGATAACTGTTACATCTCCTAGTCATTTTTGAACATTACTGGCTTTTCACTTCCTTCATAGAAGTCACTGTGTACATTTTAGTTTGCTTGTTTGTGCTGGGAATGTTTGAGCACTTTTTCTGCTTCACCTGGTCAGTGTCTGTGTATCTGTGTCAGTGGACTTGTTCCAGTTTCACTGACGATGCACCAGAGGGCGCTCCTGCTTAAGCTTTGAGGATAAATAAAGCAGGTTTGCACAAGAAGAGCCAGGTCTGCTGTTGATCACTCTGTGTGTTCTCCCTGCATAAATACATCATCTTTTCTTCTCACTGCGACACCTTTTTCAGATGAAACACCTCTAATGTGCATCTCAGGTCGCTGAACCTCCAAATATATCAGACATTTGAATGAATACGATTCAGACAGACGGTGTATATTACAGAGGGAAGCTGGGGCTTATAGGAGCAGGAAGGAGTATCCCAATCCGAAGGTCGGTAGTTCAATGCCCTGTGGTCAGTGTGTCCAAGTGTCCTTTGGCAAGATACCGATCTCCAAAATGTGTCCTGGTGGCATCTCCAACAGTGGTGTGTGTGAATGTGTCTCGCTCCTGTCAGTTGAGCAGGTGCACTTGTATGAATCCTGACTTGTGTTGTTAAAGCACTTTGTTACAGTTATCCAAAGACTAAAGTGAGTGCTACATCAATGCGCTTCCGATTTATATCTGTGCTAACGGGAAGATGAAAACAGGCAGATGAAGCATTGCTAATCTCTCTAGTAATCCTCGTTATGATCAGCATGGACAGAGTGCTCAGTGCTTTCACTTGATAAAGAAGATGTGCCACATCTCTCAGAGGAAGAGGATCCATCTCAGCTGCGTAATGAAGGTTATGTTAGGATTAACGTAGGTGATTATTTACTTTAAGGAATAAATTACAGCATTTGGAAAACAGTGCTTAACCTTGTTCTTTCCATAAATACCCACCCATAGTTACCCGCTGATCCTGACATACAAAAACAATTAAGGCAGTAACATTTATTATATTTCTTCTCAATTTCAAACCAAATGTTGTTAGAGGCTTGTTTTTAAATCCTTCTCTTTTGACTCTGCATGGTCCAAACTCAACTGGGGAATAAAATAATATGACATGTCCAATTATGTTAAACTTTACTCATTATGTTGACCAAGCCTCTTCCTATACTGTTACAAACGCTGTTTATGCTTTAAAACACAGCAGTTAGTTTTATTAAGTTTCTAAAATGTACAAAATTATGGAATGACATTCAAGCCAAAATTAAATAAATAATTAAATAAATACATATATATATATATATATATACTGTATATATAAATATGCCTATGAAATAAATTCTGAAATAAATAAATGATGCAATAAATATGTATACATGTACATTTAAATACACATTTATTTATTTCATGGGACTTCTATTTCATAATGACACATTTATTTATTTCAAGAGACTTTTATTTCATAATGACACATTTATTTATTTCAAGAGACTTGTATTTCATAATGACACATTTATTTATTTCAGGAGACTTGTATTTCATAATGACACATTTCCATTCCTTATATGCAAATGAACGGGGCGTGGTTAGCTCACAGATCCAGACTCACGCAACAGCACCAGAAAAAACTGACTCTATAGCTCTTGTTTCACACTCCAGTACTCTTAAGTGGTTTGCAAACTGCCAATAAACCAAATCAGTTCCGGTTCAAGAACCGTTCTTGTGCTTTTAGGGTGCTTAACTGGTTCTTCTCTGGTTCTGCCCCTTTTCCCACCAAACCGGTTCCAGAGCCAGTTCCGGGCTAGCCTGATTCAGCTCTGGTTCTTCCTGTTTCAGCCGCAGCGGAGCCGGCTCTAAATACCGGAAACCAGTTCTTAGCTGACCCCACTTGGCTGCCCGGCAAGAACCACGCTCACGTCGGAAGGGGGCGTAATTATCCTGAGCCATAATAACAGTTTATGGCGAGTACGGAAAATGAAAGTTGTAACAAGCAGTAGCGCTGAGCAAAGTGACTAGAACGCAACCACACACTTATAAAAAATAACACACTTTATAAAGTCAGGCAACACTAACCAGGTTTCGTGTGATTCTGTTTATTTGTACCTTACTTTTACCATCCGTTTGCTGTTATTGATCATTGTGGAGAGCTGGCAGACGTTTTGTTTTGTAGTATGGAAGCTATCGGATGTAATCAATACATGGGCTGCACAGGTTGTGCTGTCCAACTATCACAAGTAGAATCATAATGAAAAGGTAAAATGTGCCTGTAGAAAACGGCTTATGCCACAATAGGATAGCAACAAGTAGTCAAGATAGTCAGTTTAGCTTTGGTTGCTGTTGCATAACTGCGGTCAACTCAGCCGTCTCTCACGTTCGCTTGGTAAAATCAGCAGCTATTCATTTTTAAATGCGCAATGCACAAGAAAAGCACAAGAACGGTTCTTGAAACGAAACCGGCTTGGTTTATTGGCAGTTTGCAAACCACTTAAGAGTACTGGAGTGTGAAACAAGAGCTACAGACGTAGCACTTAATTTCAGACTCCAGTTTACAGCTTCCTGCCTACGACCTGCCTAAAACCAGTACAGAGGAATGTTAAGCCCTCCCACTATTTTCCAAGAGGGCGTTGCCAGATTTTCAATTTCAGGTTTTAACCAGGAGATCGCGCTTCATTCACAAATACAGAAAGACAAGTTTCATGGACTTTCAGTTGTGTTTTGAAGAGCATTTGAACACATCAATATTTTAGATCAACTAAAGTATATCTAATCTTGTAATTCAATAATCTATAGTCTTTATATATTAAATAATCATAATAATAATGTAAATGTTTACATTACACTTCTTTATCTGTTATGCTCATACTTTTACCTTTACAATCGTTTGCTTTAATATGCAGTATATTTTTTGTATATTTTTGTGTTTGCTTCCTCCTGCTCCCTTTCGGACACATACTGTATGATTTATTATTATTATTAATATGAAGATATTATTAAGATAAGATAAGATGTTACTTTATTGATTGAACATTTTAGTTTAGAATGTGCTGTCCCACGGTAATTCAGAAGGCTCACAGGTCACATTCCGACCATTATTTAAAACAATAGGTGCTTTCACACCGTCTACAGTTTGATTTGTATAGAGGGAGCTCTGTGGCTGAATGGCCAGCGATTAGGTGCGGCGCATTTATCATAGGTGATCAGAGCTAACTGCCTGCCGTCAGATTTCATTTAAAAAACAGATCTCATTTTAAGACTATTTCTGCGCTCCTAAAGAATGATAAGAATAAGAATAATGCGTATTGAACTGGTTTCATTCATTGGTGAGTTTATTTAACACTAGAACCGCCAATTGGGTCAATTTGTGTGATGTAACTTTTTTTCAATAAAATTTTAAAGTCTCCCAGTCCGTGAATTTTCCTGAAAGTGTGTTATGTAGCACCCTATGTTGTTAAAAATTGCATTCTAATAGCGGGATTTGACGGGTTTAGGTAGGTCTATACAAAAACCTCTGGCAGTTCTAGTGTTAAGGTAATTAGGTACAGTAGAAGCCCTTTTTTATCTGTAACGAATTTAGCAGTTGAACATAAAAGTCAACTAACTGAGGGTCACTTGCAATGACAGTGTTGTGTCTAACTGTAAGCTTGTCACTCAGAGTAACCTACAGGTAATCTAGCTGCTGGAGAAGAAAGATCATGGGGGGAGGGGGGAGAGAGCTGTGGTTGATGGGCCATTAGTTGTGTAAATACACAGCTGAGAGCTGCCGTTTCATTCAGACTGTTTAAAAAACTGTAACAACGGACTATTTTTCAAGATCAAGATCCCTCCGCTACGCTTTGGGATCCTGATCTGCCGACGAGGCTCCATTAAAATATAAATATTTTTAGTGAATTACTGAGTTTAACGTTTTAACGTTTTTAATGAAGTTGAATACAGTATATTCATATTTGTCAGTGATTTCATGTCAATTGTGTGTGTGTGTGTGTGTGTGTGTGTGTGTGTGTGTGTATGTGTGTGTGTGTGTGTGTGTGTGTGTGTGTGTGTGTGTGTGTGTGTGTGTGTGTGTGTGTGTGTGTGTGTGTGTGTGTGTGTGTGTGTGTGTGTGTGTGTGTGTGTGTGTGTGTGTGTGTGTGTGTGTGTGTGTGTGTGTGTGTGTGTGTGTGTGTGTGTGTGTGTGTGTGTGTGGTTACAACACTTTCATGAAGTGAAGGATGTTTTCCTTCTATAAAACAGCTGTGGGCAGCAGTGAGTGTCACGGACATGAATTCATAGATCAAGGCAGACTGGTGCACACACTTTCCTGTCCTGCCAGGCGACACGCCCGTTCTAAGCCGTGTCCCTCACTCCTCAAATCCCTAGCTGCATCCCCACAAAGTGTATTATGTTGTTACATCGTTTCAGATGTTATATGCAAACTTGTCACCTTTCGGCGAAATTCGCCGTTTTGAATCCAAAATAGGTCGTGTGTGTGATTCATGTAGATCTGCAATACAATTATTTTTGAGATATGGGGGGGTCTGGGACCCGGAGTAATCTGCAGCCGTGAGCTGTTATGTGCCATCAAGGGTGTAACTTTGGTTTTTGAAGTCGGGGGGACACAAAACAGGGGGTCCTCCGCAATGAAATATTGTTCTCGATTTAATTCCATTTCCTGCATTTCTACAAATATATATTAGGGACTATGGTGTTAACTAATCCAAGAAAAATGTGTAGTGTATATAATGAGTGTGCAAAGTTATCTATCCATGAACCTGTTTTATTTGTGATGACCTCACATCCTATAGGGGGGTCCGGGGGCATGGACCCCCGGTAAGATTTTTTTCTTTAAATTGAAGTTAAAGGCATCAATCTGATGCACACATTAAGAGATTTATGGATACAGCTCTCAACACTCATATGAAACAGAACTGTATATATTGCAATACTCAAAAAAACATTAGAATATGCTCACAACCAATAACACATCATTGATATACTCCTCTCTCCTATCTTTATCTTACCTAGTCTGCATTCTTTCTTTTTATTTATGCCTATTTTACGAATCACTCCCCTTTCAAACTGTGTTTATAATTTTTTACTGACATTGGAATTCTTTTTTAACTTATTTTGAAAAACTATATTAAATAGATGGAAATATTTTTTTAGACCAAACCGTTTGAGACCCACTGAGACTAAAGTTTACAAAATAATCAGTCAGAGTCCTTTACCTCCCTGAGCTGATGTTATCTCAGCCTCTCAGTCCGACAGGAGAGGACTCTCCCTCTCCTTATTGTTGAAACAGCTTCTAATCTCCGTTAGCTCCGAGCTAGCACCAGATGCTAACAACAACCCCCGTAACCCTCTCTGTCTCTCTCTGTCTCTCTCTCTGTCTCTCTCTGTCTCACAGAAAATGCGCTCCTGCCACACACACACATACGCTCTTCCGTGACGATGACCACTTGCGTAAAAAAAAAAAAAAACACATTTGAAAAGTGGGGGGGGGGACACAAACGGGATTTTGAAAAGTGGGGGGGACATGTCCCCCCTGTCCCCAGTGGAAATTACGCCCATGTGTGCCATCATGACACGCATGGTGTTCTTTTTTTATATATTATAATGAAGTGCGAGCTTTGTGCTCGAGTCTTCCTGCCTGTCGGCTCTGCTCTCATGGATGTATAATAAGGCTCTGCTGTTCTGCTGTTCCGAGATGATGGTCTAGCTTCAGCAGCTACATTACCTACGAGTGCGTGTTAATATTAACTGCGCGTCCGGAGTCACTGTGGCACATACTGGACCGCTGGTGAACAGCTGTTAGAAAGGGCCGTTCAGGTGTTCAGAGCAGAGCTCCCTGTCTGAGCGGCAGAGCGTGATGTGAACTGAAACGTTTTTCTGTGTCAATATTATTTAAGGAATTGTTGAGCTAGCTAGCTAGCATACATTGTCACTATCTGCTAACGTTAGCTTTAGCCCTCTATTTCTAATAGTTTTTTTCATAGGCTATAAACAGAGGTGGTATATATATATATATATATATATATATATATATATATATATATATATATATATATGTATATTGTACTTGAGTAAAAGTAGAAGCACTCAGATCTTATACTAGATTAAAAGTAGAAGTACTCAGATCTTGTAGCTACTTGGGTAAAAGTAGACGCACTCAGGTCTTGTACTTGAGTAAAAGTAGAAGTACTCAGATCTTGTACTTGAGTGTAAGTAGAAGTACTCATAGCCGTGGGAACATGTTTATAATGGGGGGTGCTGTGGAGATGACACCAGGGCCGGGTTTGACCAATTTGCTGCCCTAGGCAAGATTTTAGCTGGCAGTGAAAAACCTCTACAAAAGACCAATAAACTACAAAAAGAGAAACATATTGATATGGTAGACAGCTTATATAAAAAGGCTTCAAATGTATTTAGTATTGCATGAACATGTTGAATTGGGGGGTGGACTTCACATCCTCTAAGGGGGTCCGCTGGTGCCCCCCCCCCCCGGGAAGATTTTTTTTAACATCTTAAAGTAAAATACTTCAATCTGGTGCACTTTGAGCGCCCAATTACTAGAGACTGATCTAGGGGATACAACTCTAAACACCCATGTGAAAAAGATCGGTTTGTATGTGAACATAACCAATAACCTAGCCAATAACAAATACATGTAGGCTAACTTGTTTTATTTTTGTTGTTCATTTATATCTTATTTTACCAGTTAGCATTTATTTATTTATGCATATCTTTAAATCTCTCCAGTTTTAAACAATATTTTTGGTTTACTGTCCTATAGTATACATTGTAATGATTTCAAACCTGTTTTTATTTATCCTAATAATTATAAAGGTGTCCCTTTGAAGTATTTGCTTACATAAATTGTGATCAAAAGGTTTGAGACCCACTGAGATAACTTAGACTAAAGTGAACTATCTAAACCCTCAGAGTCCTTTACCTCACTGAGCCTCTCAGTTTGACAGGAGAGCTCTCCCTCCACATTATTGTAGAAACAGCTTCTTATATCCGTTAGCGCAGCAGAAGCTAACAACAATCCCCGCCGGTACCGGTGCAGCCCCTCTCTCTATCTATCTCTCTATCTCTCTCTCTTTCTCACACACACTTTGGCTGTGGGCTGCGGGCGCCTGATAAGCCAACATTCCCCACTTTCATCACTTACAGCGCCCATCGTACAGGGCAAATGGAAAATGTAACCGGGATTAAAAGGGTGTTATCTTTACTTAATTATGAATGTTGTTACATCAAGGCTGAAAATTCGTTTTTTTTGGTATTATATTTGCATTTAATCTTGTGGAAGTGCAGATCCCCTGTCCTCCACCAGGGGGTGCTGCAGCACCCTCAGCACCCCTACTTCCCGCGGCCCAAGTACTCAGATCTTGTACTTGAGTAAAAGTAATAGTACCAGAGTGTAGGAATACTCTGTTACAGTAAAAGTCCTGCATTCAAAATGTTCCTCAAGTAAAAGTAGAAAAGTATTCTCATCAAAATATAGTTAAAGTAGCGACAGTAAAAGTAGTCATTGTGCAGATTGGTCCATTTCAGAATAATATATATGATATGTTTTTTAATGATTGATCATGAAAGTGTTCTCAAAGCTGGTAAAGGTGCAGCTAGTTTGAATGACTTTGTATACTGCAGGGTAGCTTGTGGATTTACTCCAGGTGGAACTAAAGTCTGATTTAACACTTGATTATATTTCACATCATTCATCCACATCTGTGAAGTAACTAAAGGGATTAAATACATGTAGTGGAGTAGAAGTACACCATGTACCTCTGAACTGTAGTGGAGTAGAAGAACAAAGTAGCAAAACATTGAAATACTTAAATAAAGTACAAGTATCTCAAAATTGTGCTCAAGTATAGTACTTGTTGAGTTTATGAACTTAGTTACTTTACACCATGTGGCTACAAAGATAGAAAGACTAAGCCTTGCACAGAGGCATGAAAATACATTTTCAAAATGCTCAACAGTGCTGCCAAAATTATAAACTGACTGCTACACAAATAAAATAAATGCTTTTATATATTTCTATTAGATATGACTCTTTTGCGTTTCTGTTATTTTTAACATTGCTGCTTTAGTTGTTCTGACTGCTAAAATCCTCTGTTATTCCTAATTTTAAAGCCGATATTCCGCGGGGTGGGGGAGCCGGGGGCTTGGATCCTTGTCACCTTTTTCATACAGATGAGTTTGCATTCCAAAGCCTCAGTCACCTTAATTCATGTAATAAAAAAATCTCAGGTCAGTAACACTCAATCTAAATGTGCAATACCATGTTCAGCTATGTTACTATTTATAATGTTATTGTTGCTACATCCAAAGATGTACATATTGGAATGATTTCTAAATTTACAGTAGGCTATTTTTTACAAAGTGTGTTGGAAGGATTTATTAAATTACTATGACTATTGTCATTGTTGAAGGCTTTTAGAGAAGGATGAACTATAAGCCTGAATTACATAACATTTTATACCTAAAAACATAAAAGCCACAATAAATAAATCACAATTATTGTAGTTATTTTTACCTCCCGTATTGCTTTCAACCCACCAGCTTTTATGGTGTTGTTACGTCACTAACTGTAAACTTGTCACATACAGTCTATGGTCACTCAGAGTAACCTACAGTTAATTTAGCTGCTGGAGAAGAAAGATCAGGGGGGAGGGGGGAGGGGGGAGAGAGCTACCGTTTCATTCACACTGTTTAAAAAACGGTAACAACGGACTATTTTTCTTAGCGGATGCATGTCAATTTAAATCAATACAACTCTTTTTTAAATCAATAAAAACATTTTCTAAATCCATAAAAGCATTTAAATTAATATTCGGAGTCATGTCGTTACTTTGTTGAGAATGTGGCCATGTAATAAGCGGGATAATTTGCAGCGACTTGTTCCTTATGGGGAAAATAACACCCGTCATCATGAGTTTAGGCACGTTAATAACGTTGTAATGAAGTTGAATACAGTATATTCATATGTGTCAGTGATTTCACGTCAATTCGGCGAACATAAAAATAAATGATCGTGGTGAAGATGATGATTAAATTAGGATTGAAAATCGAGAGCCGGGCATTTCCTCCCGTTCGTTTTTTCCGACAAACAACATTATTTTGTTAAATAACAACATGGTGATGTTTTGTAAATGATTACATGTCTCTTATTTAGCACAGAGTATGATATCCGTGACATATGGATCTTAACAAAGTTCCGCTGTACATCCAGCGTACTGTATCTGACTTTATTTCACATGAGCTCCAGTGTGGAACCCCACTGCACCCCCTGGTGGATCAATGATCCATTGCAGCTGGCTTCATTATAATTACATTTATCTATCACGGGGGCGGTCTCAAGTCAAGCTGGAGGTTTTCCCTTGAGCGAGGGCAGATCACGTACCAATCACGGCCCTCGCGTTTCAAACTGTCTGAAATGAATCGCTACATCTGTATTGAGCAGTGGCGAGCCGTCAGATATTCAAAAAAATAATATTTGAAAACATTAAAAACAAATACATTTTTTTTTTTATTTAAAAAAAAAAAATGTTGCCTTACTTTTACCAAAATAATTTGATTTAATTGTATTCAAAATAACATTTCCAAAGAAATAAATCCTTCAAATCTGCCTGTTCAGCTTCTGTTGGAATGTGAAGGGTTAAATGCCGTCTCTGTGCTGTGAAGACGGGAGAGCTTGTTGGCCAATGTCGAATGACAGTAAAATTGACCAAACATATCTTCCCTCTAAATGGGTTCGCTTTATTTTTGCGGAGTTTATGACAAGTTCCACCCGCTGTGAGGTTTATACATGTGTATAAAGTGGTGCAGTGACGCGTCCTAAAACCCGGAAGTAAGCTGCGCTCAGGTTCCCTTGACAGAAAAGCAATGGGATTTCTCATGGATGTAATAGCTCGAAATATGGTCTGTGGAAAACGAACCTGTTTGATAAATGCACGTTTTGTTCAGCCGGATAATATCCACATGTCTACCCTACTTTTATGGGGGGGGTCAGAGGGCCTAGGTAGAAAAGTCACGGCTCACCACTGCTTTTGAGTCAGTGTTGTGGTGCTGTTGCTTTGGTCTGGATCTGTGAGCTAACCACACCCCGTTCATTTGCATATAAGGAATGGAAATGTGGCATTATGAAATACAAGTCCCCTGAAATAAATAAATGTGTCATTATGAAATACAAGCCTCTTGAAATAAATAAACGTATCATTATGAAATAAAAGTCTCTTGAAATAAATAAATGTGTCATTATGATAAAAGTCTCTTGAAATAAATAAATGTGTCATTATGAATTACAAATCCCATGAAATAAATAAATGTGTATTATGAAAATGTGTATTCGTATTTATTGCCTCATTTATTTATTTCAGAATTTATTTCATAGGCATATTTATATATATATATGTATTTATTTAATTATTTTTGTATTTATTTAATTTTGGCTTAAATGGCATTCCATACAAATATTGAAAGTTTTAGAGCACATTTCTTAGCTCTTATAGCACGAGGATATTGAATTGGTTGCAGGTTTTGTTAAAATCAAATGTAACAACAAATGACTTTGTCACTGACTTATTCACCTGAGTGATTTGCTTTGGCAAAGGTTGATTCAAAAAAGATGGGAACAGCTACAGCAACACATTGCCAGAGTTCACCAACAGTACCACAAAGCAAAGCTCACACACAATGTCACGGAAACTCATGAGTTTACAAACAGCTAAGAAATATCAAATATACTGTTTAAGAACTGATTATTTTTATTTCATTCTTGATGCTCGGTTGGCCTTGAGGCGCTCTCTATATCTTCCCTTGACTTCAATATTTAACCTAAAACTTCTCTTTAAAACAACACAAACACTTTTTAATAATAAATATAAAAGTTGTTTTGTTAGTGTGTGATCATACCACTTGTTATTTGAGCAATTATGTCCCTGTCAACAGGCTGAGTGTGTTTAAACATACAGTGCAATGCCTCTTTTTTACCCTGAATCTATTAAAGCTAAGATGTGTAGCAATAAAATAATTCTCCATTATTGTTATAGCTCACATACAATGCCTATAAGAGCTGATGATAAAAGTGTTCTCCACAGCTTCTTCCCAGTGGCTGATGGTTACAGAACCATAGCAACCTGTGTTTGTCCTCCTGAGAGAGAAACAATTCAGCAGCAAGATTTGTTAATGTGGAGCAGAGCAGACTGGGCTCTGCTGGTGGAAGGGGGTCTGTCGGCCGCTTGTCGGGGTAGCTGTGCATTAGGGTGGACTAAGAGAGCACTTAATGCTGGGGTGGGGGCTGGTCTGAGTGAGGGCTCCGAATAAGAGCACAAAAGCAGAAGAAGCTCAGTGCTGCTTCTATGGTAAGACATATTGTGCTGTGAGTGAGGAGGATGACATGCTGTAATCTGTATCCAGCAGGACCCATATGGCGTATGGTGCACTCATCCTCAGACTGGAGCACAGGTTTTAATCCCAGAATCCTCTCCTGCTCCATGACAGACAGCTCATCCCCATGTCTGCTGCCTGTATCGACTCCCCTCCAACACATAATTCCATTAATCAGTTCAATTTCCCTGTGGGCAGTGGTTTATTTCCGTCATCAAATGCCTGATGAAATCTTTAGACGCTGCGTATTAGGGAACAATCCCTACAAATAGCTGATAGTGTTAACCAGTCACAAGCTGCGCCGAGGCATCGCTCAGCTCTAATTTGAAAGGGAGTGAGGTGATAATGCGATGTGTCATCCTTTTGTGGGCGTGCATTAATGGTGCCAGTCAAGATGGCAATTGATGGCAAATCAACTTCTTCCAGCGGGAAGGCAACAGGGGAGGGGGGGTCTCGGGTCGGAAGAGAGCGAGAGAACATTGACTGGCAAACTGCAGAGCCACAGCGGCCTTTAAATCCATTACTGCTCCTGATGGGGAGGCTTTGCTGCATCTCAGGCGTAGCTTGGCTGTCTGTCTCTCTCTGGCTCAGGATGATGTTCAGGCATAGTAGCCTACTAACAAAGTGTGTAGTTAGCTCATAAGCCACGCCTCGACAGTCCCGACAGGGAGTCGCCCCAAACGCAGCCTCAAGAGTCCCATCTCCACGGCCTGAGCCCGAGCAGCTGCCATAGGCGGATTTTTGTGGTGGGGCAGGGGGGGGCATTGCCCCCCCTAGTGGCTGAAATAGGTTACAGCATTACTACGTCTAAAACAGTTCCAATGCAAATATTTCGTATATCAATATTTTAATAGATGTAATAAAATGATTGTTACAATACAAATTTGAATAATATAATGTTTTGTATGAAATAATTTCATTTTTGAGCAGTCGCATGTTGTGACGTGTCTGTGTGACGTATGAGGTTAAGGACACAAATTCCCTCGCTTTTTTTCTGCATACAAGTGATTCAGCTTTTGTATTACAATAATTTTAAAACGTCCAATTTCTGGGACGTTTAAGGCGTCTATTTCTGCACTAAGTAGGACACTGGTTAATAATATTGTAGCGTGTTCAAGTAACCAAGGGATATAGGGATTAGCCCCAACAAGTACAAATAAGTATAAGATGTGCCCAGTTATGATACGATTTACAGTTATGTAATGCACTGTTGTTGGGGGGAGAGACCAGACCGCCCCTTCCATATGAGTGTGTGTGTACGGCGGGCATGAGGCGTGCATGACGGGAGAAGTTGTGTTCGTATGTGGAAAAGTCATACTCAGTGCGGTGAACGCTGGCTTTATTGCTACTGTATCCGTAGCACCCGACGCAATAGTTGGGACTGTGTACTGACGTCGGTAAAAAAGGTTTGCCCCCCCAAGCGCAAATGTCAAACTCCGCCTATGGCACCTGCACACTCCAGCAGTGAGCAGACTCTCTTATCTCACATTAATGTGAAGAAGAGCTCCTTTTACAATGTCATGGGAGCTTGTTATCAGCAGCGCACGGCTTGTCACACATTTATGACATTTTATATGAAACATTAAAGGTCCCATGTCATGGCCATTTCTACTTATCATAATTCCATTGTTCAGGTCTACTAGAATAGATTTAAATTGTGCAATTTTCCAAAATCACATTGGTTTCTCATACAGCATCTCAGTATAGTATGTGTATTCACAAACCACTTTCTGTCCTAAACGGCTTGTTGGAGCTCCTGCCCCCCCTCCCTGTGAGCCCGGTGTGCTCTGATTGGTCGGGACGTTGCGAGGCTCGCCGCTGCTGCAAATTGCTGCGAGGAGCGGACAGATTTCCGGGTCGGCGATACAGCGAGAACAAGCGAAACTCATCCTGAGCACACACAAACACTTACAGCCGAAGTAAAAACAATAAGTGTGGCTTGATATTGAGTAAGAAAAAGGTTTATAATGCTGTGAGAATGGATCTGCGGAGAACATTTCTCCGCCATCCCAACTCGTCTAAAACCAGCGTTCAGGGAGCTCTATGCAAGTCAATGGGACTCCCTGTTAGTTAGCCAAGGGATCCTGGTGTGTGAGGTGCTCCGCGGATTGGTCCATTCCGGTCATCCGGTCATTTGTTTTTGATTTGGGTGTTCACACGTCACAGAACCCAGGAAGCAAATAATGGAAAAAGAGAAATCTCCAACGAGACGTTCTGGGGCAGCATAGACAGGTCTTCTCTGTTTTAGAGTTGTACTCGCTACAGGGTGTACTTTGAGGGTTTGTGACTCTGCAGACCGTTTAGATGCAGAAAAAGCTACATAACACACAAGGGGACGGGTAATAACCAGAAAAGCATGACATGGGCCCTTTAAATGCAATGAAATCAAGTCTAGCTCTTACAGGAACATCATTTTTATAAACAGGTTACAACATTCTTAAATCTTGAAAAGAAAAAAATACTGATTCTTGCCTTACAGACTGCACCTTATATCAGCTCTACACTCAGCCACAGTGTTATCCACTGGTACCGGTTCTGATAAGTAACAGAGCCTTGTTGTCCCTTTGGTTCCTCCTTATTTCGAACTGTCTAAATCCCCGCCCAGTGATATACAGTATGGAAGGAGATCTCTTTTATCTCACCAAGACTAACTGAGGCCAGGATCTTTTAGCTCCTGGGTTCAGTATATATTCGGTGGCTGTGTTTTGTTTTGTGGGGAGGAAATCATTTGAAGTAATTCATACCTCTCCAAGGCTTCTTATCTGCCAGCCACCCTCAAAGGTGTTTTGGTCCTAACTGCTGATGCAGCTGCCATCTGTCTGCTCCGTGTCCTCCTGCTAGCAGGGTCATCACTACCAGGGGACATGAGTACACATATAGTTTCATGATTCACAGGTCCTAGTCTTGAGTGAATATTTGACATAGCTTGTACTTTAGTGATCATTTCTACTTCACGTATTTGGTGCAGACTTGGACATAAACGAGACTCCCAGGCGTGCATACGTTTAAATTAGAAACCGTATACTTCTGTCGTTCATTCTGTAACATACAGAAGCACATCTGTGCACATACTCGGCACGGCTAACGAGTGATTCCTTTACATCTTTTGCATTTCACCTACTTGGACCCCTAACCTCTGTGCCTGTTTGAGCTTTACTCCTTGTAAATGTAACTTCATCTACTTCATATTAAAATTGACATTGCACCTGAATATATCAGAAAATTACAGGATAATTAAATACAACAATATAACAGCATAGACAACAATACAGTTTCATGTCTACTACTACTTCATACTACTACCATGGATTATCTCGGAAATATTGTTTATATACTTTGTATTCACTTGAACAGATATCTGCATATGATTGCATAATCTGTAGACAACAGCTTGTGGTATCAGGGGCTTTCTGGTTTCAGTTTGAAGTCTGAGTGGGATTGATCATTGAGTTTGAGCTAAATCTGGTTTGTTAACACCGAGTGCAAAAGAGGAGGAACACACTGACCAAAATCTTAGAGCATCAGCTGTCATCTGACAAAGTGTTCATGTAAACAACGTCTCCCAACTCCCTTCAAGTTATCTTCTGTCTACACCAGAACCCCCAAAAATGGTCCCTTACCCCCAAAGTGTCCATTGTGATAAGACTACTCACTACTTCTACTACTACTACTACTACTACTACTACTACTACTACTACTACTACTACTACTACTACTGCTACTATTACTACTACTACTACTAATACTACTACTACTACTACTGCTACTGCTACTACTGCTACTGCTACTGCTACTACTACTACTGCTACTACTACTACTGCTATTACTACTACTACTACTACTACTACTACTACTACTACTACTGCTACTACTACTACTACTACTACTACTGCTACTACTACTACTACGACTACTACTACTACTACTGCTACTACTACTGCTACTACTACTACTACTACTACTACTACTACTACTACTACTGCTACTACTACTACTACTACTACTACTACTACTACTGCTACTATACATTACCACATTTAACATCATATTGCTGGGTTTATTTAATGTTACTATACATATAAAAAGTCAACATCCCATCATTTACACTGGATGCATATTTCAAATAAATAAAGAATGGCCTGATGGTTTGTTACACCAACTGAAAGCTAACTGAGAATAAAATCCAATAAAACAACAAAGGCAATTCAATGATTACATAAGTCTACAACACTAGAACAGTGTGGTTGTTATATGGAGTAAACTACGTTTGATAGTATGTACACATGCAGAGTTTACTGAGGAGTGATGTCCACATCTTCACACGGTTCAAACATACTTCACACAGCTGCCAGCATCCTGATGAAATGAAGTTCCGTACATATATTATTTGTCATTAGAATAGGCCAAGCCTAATCACAGGGAAATGGGACAACCAACTCTTAGACATCTACCTTAACATCTGCATACATACATACATACTGTTATCACAAAGACTCACACTTCATACCTCCATTCCAATGTACACACCAGCACCTTATTTCCCTACGAGAGGCTTCTTCATAATAGCCAATTGTTTTCTCCATCATAACAAACACAAAAACCTCAGCCAATGAAGGAATCTACGAGTAACCCTGTGCACATTTCATCACACAGCTGTACTGAGTGTTCCCATAGTATACCATCACTGATAGGCAGGCTGCAGAGATGAAGAGTGAAGTAATATGCACAGGTCCTGCCCTTAATTTGTACATACATTCTTCTGCATTTACACAAAAAGCAGGTGCGGGCTGGGCTTTGCTAAGATTCTCCTATTTGGCAGCTCTACACTGAGAAAGGCAACAGCTGTTCATTTGATGCTGCCTGCAGCTTTGTTGACCCCATTTCCATCTGTGCGGCTGCTGAGACAGTGGAGAAATTAGTTGTATTACCCGCTCCATACCGCGGCAGGTCTAGCTGTGATTCTGCCCAGATTCTGTCCATTACAGTGGCCCCTCTGTCTGATTAGCCCCAACACACTCACTAACATGCCAAATCACTGGCTCACTCGGAGCCGCAAGCCTTCCCTGACTAACAGACGGAGAAAACAGGGAGGCAGGGTGGGTGTGCTGCCTTAAAAGCAGACAACAAAAAGCTGCTGTTCTGTTCCAGACCAAATACTACAACATTTACATTAGATTATAATTACCATGTATTTGCAAGGATATGTTGAAATATTAATACAATGTCAACGGGAGAATCCCACAGTTGTATATTTATTTTTTGGCGATTATACCTCGTTTCAAACTTCATTTTTATGCAATTTTTTTCATTTCGATTTTTGTTTCAAGCCTAACTTTGTTTACTGTCTCCCCCCCCCCCCCACCCCATCACATCACTTGGACAGGTTCATAAAGATTTCAAGATATTAAGAACCCTATAGATATTGCATACAATTGACTATATGAACCAAATCTGAGTTTGTCCAAATGTAGGTAGGTACTATTGTAGATATGATTTACACTTAGCAAGTCATTATTGAATTGGAACTACCACTGAAAACATTGTTGGAAATTTGAAATACTTGATATTTAAAATACTTTCTTATAATAATATTTCTATTTATAATCTAAATCAGTGAGGCATGTGCGGCATGTTGACAGGATGCACATTTAAATGATTCATGATGAATCTGCTTTTGTGTGCGAAAATAAACACCAACAAAAAAACTGTGGTGTTCTGGAAACAAAGAGAGAAAAGTAGTGTTAGAAAAGGTTGTGGGGGTCCGGGGGGGGGTGACAGCCCGTTGACAGCATATCATGGAACATGTTTTTCTGATTGTGTTCCATACCTGACATTATTCATAATACATTATTATGATTATTATGAGTATTTTCAAGAAAACCCATGCAGATTCTGCAAACCAGCCTACATGTACAACTACAGCATAGAGTGTATGGGGTCTCCACCTCTGTCTACCCCCCATCCATTTTTATTGACTTCATGCACAAGAGACATTTGAACTGAAATACCCTTTTTTAATATTCACTCTCAACACAACGGCAGCCTAAGTCATATCGATTGTGGCTGAATTAAAAGTACCTGATGCAGGGCGTCTCTAATCCGCAGGCTCTTTCAAGAGTCACCTGGTCTGACAAATGGGCCCTTTTAAAGGAGTATAATGTGTTCTTAAATTATTTTATTGATGGGAGGGGGAGAGCCACTCCAGGTACCCATACAAACTGACATAACACGCTGTGAAAGGGTCAATTTGGCCTCCATTTTCCATTTCTTCGTTATCTGCATTTAGAGTCACGCTGAGAGGCTCTACGTGAGCTGGGATGGGCTTTGAGGAGGTTTGGCACATTTTAGCATTTACTCGCATTTAAGAGGTTTTTCCATTGCACTAGAAATCTGCTAATAGGGTTTGCTGTGCGGTGGGTTTTTCAAAGATTTTGTTGTACTTGATTGTTCTGAACTCACAACATTGTCCTGTAAATATACTGTATATGTGGATATCTATACTGTATGTATTACATTTTCAAAGGGAAAGTAAAACAAAATTGCACTACTATGCTTTTCATTACTTGCAACATGTGTTCCTTTATCTCTACTTTTAAGCCCAGATTAACTTGTATGGCAAGAGATTCTATATCAATCAAGTTTCTTGTGACTTTAAAAGTGTTGCTTTATCCCCTCCCTTCCTCTGGCTGAGTCTCAGAGTCTACCCTCTCCTAGGTTAACACAAAGCGTCTACACCCTCCCCATGTATGTCTGATAAACCCGCTCCAAGAAAGAGCCACACGCAGCGGCCAGAATGACATTTTGTCTTTCATAAGCCTGCCAATTTCCCCCTGAAAATGAAAGATTAATGCTGAATGAAGGAGAAAAGGTGTGTAACGCTTTTCAAATCAGCAGAGCCTGTAAAAGGGAGAACGCTAATTACATTGCTGTTTGTATGACCTCTGCTTAAGTGCATGAAAGCCTCCTGCAAACGACATATGAAATTGCATTTTCAAGTAACATTTTAAAGGTCCGTGTGGGCACTCTGCTTAATAAAGCCATTTGTAAATGACTCCTCTTTTAGACTCCATTAGGAAGTGGAGCAAGGAACATCTCGTCATAGGATTCAGAGTCAATAAGCATGTAATCAGGACGTCCACAGAATGCAGCAACCAGTGAAGGGGATAATTAATGAGATTGCCTTATGAACTGCTTAATTACTGACTGTTGGCCTCCTCAATTGTCCTTCCAAGTGCTGCATTTGTTCCCTAGTTGCCATTATGCTCTGATTGACAGAGTTGGCAGCCTCAGGAGAGAACCAGGACATCTGAGGGTGTATTCATTGGCTATTTACACATGGAATCTAGGCCGACAATTACCAGTGATTCATATGTGTGAAGAGGAGAGGTCCGGCTGCCCAAGAATCCTTGCAGCATAAACATGATCTGAGGCCTTTCATAACACACATTTCTGCTAGATATGGTATTGTGTTTACACTGAATGTCAAATGTTGCATTTAAATGCTGGAGTGAATGTTGTAAGACGTTTGCTGCATGTACACGTCTGCTAATGTAACATCATTTAGTTGTTTAATTAATATTGTCTGGAATTTTAAAGCAAAGATGAGATCAAATAAGATAAGACACAAACAAGTTGTTATAAATATCAAACTATTTTTTATAACTTAATAGTAAAACATCATGTAATAATAATGCAAATGTAAGGGGCAGGTAAATGATGTAAAGTGATACTGCTCTACACGTTTCTCCTGTTATTATTATTATAAATAATATTATTATTAATAATGTTATTATTAATATACTCTGAATCAGTTCAGCTGGGAAAATAAAACAGTCACTGTGACAGCAATTCACCCCAGTGCAATGAACACAGTAACACACACACACACACACACACACACACACACACACACACACACACACACACACACACAGTAACACACACACACACACACACACACACACACACACACACACACACACACACACACACACACACACACACACACACACACACACACACACACACACACACACACACGGATCATGTGGACACACACGTTTGTCTCATTGTTGGTTGATTTGCTTAATACCCAGGAAGGATGGAGAACAAGTAGTAAGACTCAGAGGGTTAAAGGGGGTTAAAACATGTGAGAGTCAGGGAGGAGAACCACTCCCAGGTTTAGTTTGTGTGTGTGTGTGTGTGTGTGTGTGTGTGTGTGTGTGTGTGTGTGTGTGTGTGTGTGTGTGTGTGTGTGTGTGTGTGTGTGTGTGTGTGTGTGTGTGTGTGTGTGTGTGTGTGTGTGTGTGTGTGTGTGTGTGTGTGTGTGTGTGTGTGTGTGTGTGTGAAGAGGGGGTCCGATCTGAGCTTTGTGCACTGGCCCAGAAGAAGGGGACATCGGTGTACACTCAACGGGAGGGAACTCAAAAAGAGCCACCCCCTCCTCCTTGCAGTGAGGAAATCACACACATATGCAGCCTGTTAGTGTGTACATATGTGTGTCTGTGTGTGTGTGTCCACTGACCCGTTATGACCTGTCCTTTCTCAAAGCAACAAAGGTGGGAGTGAAGGAGGCGTGAGATCACACACATTTAAATCAACTGGATGAGTGCTCTTATTCAAGTGATAGCGCGCTGACGGTCCTGCAGCTACTGCTAGCTCATTACTTTCAATCATTGTTTTTACAACCATGGGATTCCCAGTGTGTAATCCTTCAATACCTGTTGTGTGGACTGAAATGATTGACTGATTGATTACCAGCACGCTCCGTTCAAACTACAATATCAAATGTAGCACGTTCTTGGTTTATGTAGAAGAGGTAGGCTACACTAAGGTAATAGTGCGAGTGTATAATGTTTTTATACAAGAAATTATATTTTTAAGAAACTGGAATTGTGAATCTTCAAATATGAAGACAGGCCGTCCGCGAGGAAAATAAATGGGGCTCAGAATACTGAAATCTGTATTTTTTTAAATGTTACATTGTTATTTACTCAACAATAACACACAATTATCTTTGTTTTTTTGTTATACACACATTCCTTCACATTTTAATTTTAGTTTACATTAAAGTATTTCGTGAGGCCTTCTAAAATGTTTTAGTTTAGTTAAATATAACTAGAGTTCTAGTTGAAGAGTTTGTAAATGAACATGAACCCAAGCTGTTGCCTGGCAACGCAATTCTGTTGATAGTTATGGCTGATAAGGCTTATTACTTAATGGCTTATTACTTATTACTGTTTTGATCTTTTAAACCCCAAACCGATGGAAAAACCCCACAGCAACATCGAAAAGACGGTCACAACATGACCCGGTGCTCTAGTTAATAGACAAAATAATTTCATACATAATATTATTAATGACTTTATTTTTAAATTCGGTTTTCGGTGTCCTGATACGCTCCGAAAAAGCCTGACATTACAGAATTAAACAAATAAATAAAAGGATAATTGTGTGTTATTGTTGAGTAAATAACAGTGTGTTATTTAGAAAAGAATAACAAATTAGAAGGGAAGAAATATTTAAAAAATACATATCTCAGTATTCTGAGCCCCATTTCTTTTCCTCACGGACGGCAAAAAAAGTCAGACATTATACAATTTAAAATAAAAACAATAATTGTGGCTTGATATTGATTAAGAAAATGTTTTTATGAACCACACAGCTTCCGGTTGTTACGACTGGAGCACACAAAAATGATAGGACCCAAATGCACGACTCCAGACAAAAGATGATTCAAAAAAGGATTTTACTTGTGGTGATAAGCAAGGCAATACAGCAGAGCTAGGACTCAAAAAAATTACTTTACAAAAAACTAACTTAAATTCACAGTAGCTCAGATAACAAACTGTCTGACAAGTATCACAAGGTCCGAAACGATCTGGCACTTGGCACAGGGAACACACAGAATAAATACACACACAAGGGACTCTACAGGTGCAAACAATAAAGGCGGGGCAGGTAATCAGGTCAGTGAACACACTGACAAGGTAGGAGTCGAACTACCTGAAATGAGAGAAGAGATAACAAAGTAAAACAGGAAATGACAGACAAGCAGACGCGGACTTGACAATATAAACTAAACAGCAAAATAATACTAGCAAATCTGACGAGACACAACACCGGTCTTCCAAGATCCGACCGGACAAAAAGACGTGGTGCAGGCACGAAACATAGCCTACTATATTGCTTTTAAAATCGTTCTGTGTGACACGAAAAAAGGGGAAAATCGTGTTGGTGAACACGAATCAATAGATTACATTTCGTGACTATAACACGAAATACCGTGAGACTGGGTTGAAATACGATATTACCCAGCCAGCCATCAATTGATCCATATTCTTCATCCATCTGGAGGTCTGAGCAAACAGCAGTCACTTCAACTTAACATGTCAAATAAGTGAGTGCCCTCAATTTCTGAATATTTGTATACATATATATATATTTGTCAAATCTTTTGAAATGCTACATGTCCATTTTTCAGAAACACCTGCCTGGGTCAGAAAGGCTGAAGGTAGAGAATCAGAAGCACTTTGAGATCCATGTGAGCGTGAACATTGCCTTAACTCTACTCTCCTAATTTCAGAGCCAAGCCTTCCAGGGAGAGGAAGTGTTGACTCGGGGGGGGGCATGCTGTCTGAATGGGAGCCCCTCTCTGCGCCTGGTTTCCCGCTGCAGCAGCGCACAGGCCTAAGGCCCTCTTTTCTCCCGGCTTCCCTGCGGATTAAATGGCTTTCGCTCGCCTCTTTTTCCTCCGCTTGCTGCAGACAGGAGTGGCATTTCACTTCTTCTTCCCATGGCCTCAGCAGATGAGGCGGCAGTTTTCAGTTTTTCTTCTTGCTCGCTTGGAAGGAGCAAATGACCAGCAAGAACTCAATTAGCAACATGTCCCTCCCAGCCGGGGGTCCGAACCGCTACTTGTTCAGCCCGTATCAGAGATCAAGTCGGCCTAAGTGAAGTGAGCGCAAGCGAGCGAAAAGGGTAAACGAAGTGTGTGTGTGGGGGGGAAGCGGCATCTGCCCCCATACAGATTTGCTTAATTGGGTTTGACTCCTACAATTACAGGGTATTAATGGCCTTTTCAACCCGGCCATGTTGAAATGAAAGGCAGTTGCTCTGAACACCCGCATGCTGTCGGATGATTTATAGCAGAGAGCGAGGGACAGAGAGGGGAGAGAGGGTGGGGGGAATTGGCAATGGACTTTGGTTAAGCAGTGGTTATTGAGTCTTTGATAGGACTCCAGGAGGCCAGGGCAGCAACAATGACAGAATTAATGGGCAAGGCACGATGAGAATGTCAGCTCAGCGGGGGGCTGCTGTGGCCTTTGAGCTGCCTTCTGACACTACACACAACTTTGTGAAAGCCTTGACCTGTTGTTGGTGGATCTGGTCGTGAATGTATTTTTTTACAAGCTGTTGTGCTTATCATAACGCAAAGACCAGGAGTTGTCTCTGAAACGCAATGAGGTCACGATCAAGTGAACATCATGTTGCTAATGCGTACATACACAGTCAGATAATGACATTTCAAATATGTCAAAATACGACTGGTGAAATGCTCTCAAGCTGATGGAGTCAGAGTAAAGGAGGAGGCATGCAAACGTAAGACAAACCTGTGCAAGGTAGAAACACTGGGACATGTCTATCTTCAGTAGAAGTGAATATAACCTGCTGCAAGGAGCCAAAAGAGGATTGGGAATGGCTGCAGAGAAAGATAAGCAACATTAGAAGATGTAGAAACCCTTATTCCAATCAAACATAGATGCTGTTGATGCTAATGATAGGATGGCTAGAAACAAAAGTCTAAAAATGAAATGCCCAACTCTTATTGTTGCCTCAATTACTGCAAAAACTGTTTCAGTGTGGCTTTGTTCTAATTTAATTGGATTACATAATAATACTCATTCACATACGCACTGACTGAACAACTTTAAAGCGTAAGAAAAATATGACCTTCTTCTTCAGAAATACTTACATTTACACAAACATCAAAGATAAGAAATAAGATAAGAAAGTAACACTGCATGTCACTGTTTGCAGGTCTGACACAGAGAGTTTCCAGTGTGGACCGACTCTTATGGACTTTAAAGCAGTCTGCTGTCTGTCATTATTAGCCGTAACGATGGGCCCATTTTGACACTTCAGAATCAAGTCTTGGCAAATAGCCCTGGGAAGAGGAGCCACATGCTACGAGATGGGTTTTTCCTGATATAATTTGTGCCTGCAAATTACAAAACAGAGGCAGAAATAATGTGTAAAGTCAAGTTTGGTGAGGGAGAAAATGGAAAATGTAGGGCTGTGTGCCACTCTAATGGATATCCTTGTGGCTGGGAGAAAATGGGACTCAATAATGTGTCCTTAATGTCTGCCAGCGCTGTTTCAGGGAACGTATCAGAAGAAATGTCCCCTGCCATTTCTGAAAGCAATCACTTAATGGAGACGGGGAAATCTCAACAACATGGATGTACTGATCTATTTCTGGGCTTGACAGATGGAATGAATCCGTGGCTCCTGGAAGACACAAACGAAAAGGTAGAGGGTGAAGAAAGACCAGGCTGCAAACAAGGGAAGATAAAAACAAGCCTTTCATGATTCAGTCAGCCACGCAGAATGCCTGTGTGTGGCTTAAGTGCAGACACTGACAGGAATTTCAATTATTTAATTAGGGAGGGAAAATGAAAATACTTAAGTGTTGTGATTTTCTGAAGTCTTTCATAGATCAATCTAATGTGCGCTCACATTGGAAATCAACCAAGATGGAAGAGGGGCAAGTGAAGTAGCGTCTTCTAAATCACGCAATTAAAATGGCAAATTAGTTTCTTGATATATTCATTTAAGTGGTTAAGTGGAAATGTTTCTCTCTCCGTTCACGCAGCTGTCCCATGGGGGGGGTGGGGGGGGGGGGGGGTGGTTGGAGGGGCAGCAGCATCTACATGCTCTTATGATTAGAGCCGCCATTCGTTTGCTGAGAAAACGCTGAAAGCACTTGCTGCACAAATTAGCCATTTGAAGGCTTGAAAATTCAATTCCGAGGAGTTGATTTAAGTATTTAGGCAAAGCAGGGGTGGAACGTAAAGTTTGAGAAGCATTTTCCCTGCTAATGTCGATAACTTTCAGAGGCCATTATAGGTTTTTAAGGCGTTGTACCTTGTGAACAGCACAGCTGGAAAATACTACAAACACACATACACACTTAAGGCGTATTCCCACCACCTTCACATCTCCATTCTCACGTGGTCTATAGGCAGTTTTCCTGTTGAACAGCCTTGTTGTTGTTATAATTCGGACATTTAAAAAAGGGGAGCTGGGAGTGGAGGTTGGTTATGGCAACAGTGGGAAACAGTTGTTCCAGGGTGGAAAGGCCTGGCTGGTCTTGGGAGTGTGGAAGCCCTTGGATTCCTCCTGGGAGAGACACAAAAATGAGTTTGAGGCAAAAGTAGGCAAAGTTGTCAAAGAATATGCTGGCAAAAAGCTAGAGCGGCACGCAACAAACCGTTCACGGCAACAATCCGGCAGGGAATGAGAGCAGGCTGCAGGCTTTCATAGTGTGGTTGATGAGCAGGTTGCAAGTGTGGTTGATTGGAGATTGCTCCCAGCCGCGTAGAGCAGACCAGCAGGCAGGGGGGGGGGGGGGGGGGGGGGGGGGGGGGAGAAAGAGAGACACACACAGTAGAAACAAACGCATACAAACACTAAAAGGGGGTTTCAGGGACGGGCAGTGAATGTCGGTCGGTTCTCCTATATGTCTGTCTTTGGTTTTCTAAGTGTTATTCGATCCACATGACAATAGAGATATGTGCATAAACAACAAAAACACTTGGGGTATAATGTTCGAACAATGTTATCACCAAACATTTTGAGAATGTTTTTAGAGTACTTTCAGAAGTACATTCTAGGAACCAAAATAAAACTTCTCGATGAAACCATTCCTAGAACAATGAATGGTAACATTCTCAGAATGTTTTTAGAACCAACAATGTCTAGCTGGGACATGCCAGACATGCCTACGCAAACATGCAATATCATGAATTACGTGCTTGTTTTGTTTTTTTAAAGGAAAATGTGGTGACTTCAGATTTTTTTTTAAACATCCCTTTCACACAAATGCAACAAGTTTATTTTTTAAAGTGTACTACAAATAAATCTGACGTTGACCATGACCATGTTAATATTTCGCATCACAGGAACGTTTAACCTCCTGAAAACATTATCCAAATGTTGCTTTCCAAATGTTCTTCTTTGGTTATCATGTAACATTGAGGGAATGTTTTATAAAGAACATCTTTAATGTGTTACCCCAACAACGTCCAAAACACATCCTTAGAATGTTGCAGGCAAAACGTTCCACCTTTGCTAACATATCACATTAAAGCAGCGTTTCTCAAAGTTTGGGGCGCGCCCCACTGGTGGGGCGCAGAGATGTGATAGGTGGGTCGCGAATGGAGGCGATGAACGGGAGTTTTTTATTTTTTTATTTTTATAAATGTTTTTGACCTGAGGCCGGAATCAAACCTGGGTCCTCGCGGGCGTTAGTGGACTTTCACAGCGCCGGAGCCACCGGAGCCGCCGGAACCTCGCAACGGGTGTTTGCGGCGGCGGGTGCAGTACCGGCGCAGCGGCGCTGTGAAAGTTCACGGCCCACCTATGTCAGAGCCCACCAAAGGCAGCGGCCCACCGGGAAAAGTCCCGAATCTCCCGATGGCCAATCCGAGCCTGCTCACACACACACAACTGAAACTGAAATCATTTACAGACATATGTAAAAATCTCTCATACACACATGTGAAACGCTCACACACACACACACACACACACACACACACACACACACACACACACACACACACACACACACACACACACACACACACACACACACACAACAGCGTTGCAGTCGGGAAGAAAAGCAATGTGGAGCGGCACCTCACCACTTCATAAGGAGTTTAACCGTGACACTTTTCGAAATCCCGTTTGTGTCCTCCCACTTTACAAATAGGGCTATGTTTATTATAATTGTTTAACGAAAGCCGTCATCGCCACGGAGGAGCACACAGCCTCTGTGAGCGAGAGAGACAGAGAGAGAGCGCGAGAGAGCTAGAGAGAGCACACCTTTATCTATTTAATATAGCCTAAGCCTAGGTATAACAAATAAAGTAAGAAATCATTCCAATATGTGCTATAGGACAGTAAAAAAAAAAAAAAAAGTTTAAAAGGGGAGTGATTAGTAAAATATGCATAAATAAAAAGAAAGAATGCTAATAGGTAACATAAGATAAGAATAAACAAGTTGAAATTATTTGTTATTGGTTGTGATCATATTCTAAAAAGGTTTGGATTATTGAAAAGTATACAGCTCCCTTTCATCTGAGTGTTGAGAGCTGTGTCCATAAATTCCTTTTGTGCTCAAAGTGCACCAGATTGAGGCATTTCACTTCAACATTAAAAAAAAACTCTTCCCGGGGGTGCATGCCCCTGGACCCCCCTAGAGGAGGTGAGGTCCACCCCCAAATAAAGAAGGTTAAAATAATTAAATTGCATACATTTTCTTTGAGTAAACACTGAAAACGGGTCCCACAGACCCAAACAGCACACAAAGGTTAAAGGTCAGCATATAATAATGTTCAAATGTGCTAAATATATACACTGCAAAAAAAAAAAAGAGGAGTAAAAGTAGCTCATGGCTTTATTTTTTTTAAAGTAGCTCTCATCCTAAAAAAGGTTGGAGACCCCTGTTATAGAACGATACATTTGACAATTTTAAGCTTGGACTACCATTGTATTGGAGCGATGAGGAACAGGTGAGGCTTGAAAAGGCAAACCTGTTCAAAGTGGGGAATGACAGAAAAAGTTTGAGAACCACTGCATTAAAGGAACATTTTATAAAACACTAACATTGAGGGAACGTTTTATAAAGAACATCTTTAATTAGTTACCCAACAACGTCCAAAACACATCCTTAGAATGTTGGAGGCAAATGTTCCACCTTTGTTAACATATCACATTAAAGGAACATTTTATTAAAAAAACTTTCTGTCATCTCAGGCCTCAATAACATCCTCAAAATATCCTCTGATTGTTGCAAACTAAATTGTTAAAACGTTATGTCTTAGTTAACCTTAAACCTTATAGGAACATTATTTGAAGAAATAAATATCCTAAAAAGGTTCTTTGAACATCAGATTAAAACGTTTCTTTAAAACCTTATTAGAACCTGTAGGTAATGTTAGCCAAAGTTGTGAGAACGTTCCCCGCTAGCTTTGTTTGTCATTGTTCCAATGAATTTGTGGAAGTTGTATTACATATTCTATTGTAGTGTATTGTGTTTAAGTATTATCAGCAAATTGTGCTGAAAACACAAGAGGTAAACTACTCTAATGCAAAATGACTCCAATGTGTTAAATATAACAAATTAATGGTATATTATTATTATTATTATTATTATTATGATTATTATTATTCATAAAAGGCTATGTATATTTGGTGACCTCACATTAATCCCACTCTAGCTTTGCTCGGTGTAAATTGACATAAAAACATAAAGAAACGTGTGGTGTAACACATCATCATTTATAAATGCTCCATATGTGTCAGATCAGACCCTAGCTGTTTGTGGTGGAATACAAATACAATATTAGTGGAATTAGATGAAAATATCAAAATAAAGTAGCCTACCTCAAAAGTCCAGTTAATGTCTACCAGAGCTTAGGTGAGAAATACATTTTAATTATTTGTTCAGATGCTAACCAGCATAACAACCCACAAGTCATTAGAATGTCCACAGCCAGTATAGCCTGTCATCTAGTCATTATAAAGCTATGAGGTGGAGGAGTGAGTGGTCCATGGAGCCGCAGCAGGACTCAGATGGAAGCTCAGGGACACAACAATGCAGCCACGCAGACACACACTCATTGTAATTACTCTTGTCACATTACCTTCCCAAGTGCCGCATGAGCTCTTTACCTACTGATGATACCACATAAATGTAGACTTTTCATAACAAAATTAATCTCTGAAAAGCGGGATGGATTCAAGAAAACATGGATTTGCTCTTCTGTCACATAGGCATATTGTCCACTTTGATGGTGCATGGGAGGATATCAAATGCCCTCCTGGCTGCCACTCTCCAGATGGAAGAAAATAGCCTGTGGTCTATAAAAATGAAGTTAGATGTAAGTACAGCACTCAAATCTCGGGGAGAAAAAATGCTTTTTCTGGGGCATTTTGTTGTTGTCAATTGGTCTGAGCAACTTGCTGTAATGCAGGTAATGGAGCCACTCTACTCCTTTCATCTTTGGGTATGTGTGTGTGTGTGTGTGTGTGTGTGTGTGTGTGTGTGTGTGTGTGTGTGTGTGTGTGTGTGTGTGTGTGTGTGTGTGTGTGTGTGTGTGTGTGTGTGTGTGTGTGTGTGTGTGTGTGTGTGTGTGTGTGTGTGTGTGTGTGTGTGTGTGTGTGTGTGTGTGTGTGTGTGTGTGTGTGTGTGTGTGTGTGTGTGTGTGTGTGTGTGAGGCACAGTGTAGGATGGTGGTCAGAATGGGATGAACTGGTGTGAGCTGCTTCTCCAAACACCTGCTGGCTCCATGTACCTTTGGTGATACCAGTATTAACATGGAATTTAAAATACATTTAAATACATATTTCAGCTTTAAAAGGTTTTTTTTACACATGAATGAACATTTCTATTTCATGTTATAATTGAAAAGGTCAGTGTCCTTTTTAACAACATGTCCACATTCTTAATAGGTGGATAAAGAAAACGTAGAGGTTGTAAAAGAACCTTTACTGAAATACAGCTAAATGCTTTCCACTGATTTACAAACAGACATCAAACGTGTCTCTAAATGTCTCAAAGAATGCAACTTCCGGTGAGCAAACACTGTACCTCATGTAGACAGAACTGTACACTGTCAGGTGTGCTTTCTTGTTCTTTATCGGAAAGGAGGAGGGACTCAAGCAGCACAGCTGTTCCATGAGAACCGGCCCTGTTAGTTCTGTAGAAATGCATTTATTGAAGATCCACACAGTTGTTGTAATAAATTGCATCTTAAACCTAGTGACAAATGAATGGAATGAAAAATGAAGTGAATTGTTAGGAAATTTGAAATACAAAAAGTATCTTAGGGTTATTCATGTCCGATATGTTTAATTATTCCAGAGTTTGAAATGTTTGAGTGTGCCCCATTGGTGACTCACTGCAGTCAGTGAAGCTTCTTACATTTGTATTTAATATAAAGATTTGGAAAACAGGCTTTTGATGTGCTTGCTAATAGTATATTGCCTTAAGATATGAAGGATACATCATGGCATCATTTCATTGCAAACATTTATTTTCACAATATGTGTCTTACTTTCCATAAAATACCAATTTTTGTTGCAACTTTGTTGGACACATGAGAGATGCGTTTCATATATTTATGATCTATACTAGGAGACATAGAGTGCATTATCAGCTGTGAGAAGGTGGCGAAGATGATCTGTTCTAGTGTTAGACTCAACAACAATATAAGCATTCATGTAACATGAAGGAAACACATTAGCATTTGAAGCAGAAATCCATATCTAGAGCATTGTTTTTAGAATGTATCAACCTATTGATCTGTAAGAAAATGTGTGGTATCGTCAGCATATGAAATAAACAGGGCTTATTTTAATACCCAATGCAAATAGTGTCATCACCATTCAGAGCTGACTGTTGACCTTCCACACACATCACCTTCAATTATTTGTATGATGGTTATGTTGGAAAAAAGTTGCCTATTTATTCACAAACATGATATGTAACCTGATGAATAAACGTCCAACATTAACTATTTCCAACTCCAAGGGAAGTATTGGGCAGCTTCTCCACTCCCTCATGTGCACCAGAGCTAATCTCTTGCTTCCAACGAGGGCCGGCCCGACAGTGTGCGATGGGTTTGTGGGTCTTTTTAGACTAAAATAACAAAGTAGCGCTGAGCTGAACTGCAATCATTTCACAATAGTCATCATATTTTTGTTCAGATGGGCTTTTGCGCCTACAAAGCCCATCTTTTTTGTTCTTTGTTTCATGATTTTGGTTTCAATTGGTGCCAATTATACAATCATGACGTTTACAATTAAACTATTTAAAATCATTTTCACTCTATATTGTCACAAGAGTGTATGAACGGTTGCTCTTTTTACACATTAATGAAGCCCTAATTAAGGCAAATGCAGCAAGCAGGACAATAATCCTAAACCAAACCAACAGTTAGACAAGCAGCGTTTGAGTGGCTTACATTTTCAACAAGGGGTATTTTCTATTTATTTAACAGTGAGTATTTTATATTTTGTAAGTCCTCAATGTTCTCAAATAGACTTTAAAAACAACAACTTGTATCTAAATGTATTCAATGCCAAACATGTGATGCCTGGCTGCCCTCCAGTAAAGCCAGTTCAGCCTCCACTTTCAATAAAAGCATGAAGTCATCAGTATTGTTTCAGCCTGCCATGCTTTGAACATTTCTGTTTTTTCAGCAGATTCCCAAACCACAAAACTGGTGTGTGCTGACTGGCCAGTAATGGGCCGGGCCTTTTGTCTCGGCACTGTGTTTGCTATAGCCCCAGTTTCTCTTTTCACCCGTCTAACGCTTGTGCTACTAGCCCGCTGGAATCTGCCAGTCTTGGATGGTATTGTATTTTGTCAGGTAACCCTGTCTTCATTAACATCTTCTTAAAAGATTTTGCTTAAGGTAAGGTCAAACTGAATTGTGTCCAATAATTGTTGGTGTTCACTTGTGTTTTTATGTGTTTTTTATTTATTTGTGGTATTGGGGACACAGCTGCAGTTCCAAGAACTCCATTAATAATGTTGCAAATATTAATTGCTGAATCAGAAAATATAGACAGTTGTGCCTTTCGCCTTTTAGGTAAAAATGTACCGATTTGTATCTCTTATGTGTCCATGTAACTTCAATGCAGTGAATAGAGTAACGTCATTAAAACACAGTCTCCTCTAGAGGCTAAAAATGATGTAAACTATAGATGGAAAACTGCAAACATTGGTTGTATTTTTGTTGTTCACACATCACAATGTAGTAAGAGTTGCAGAACTAGTGAAAAAGGTTGAGTGATGCAATCAAAAAGAAATATCGGGCCTCGAGGTCAGTGCAACCAACGCCTCTCTCTCAGTACAGACTATGTACAGACTATGATGTTGGTGGGGGGGGTTCCATGGCATTGTAGAATATTAAACCCAGCTCGTTGACAACATATTGCCGAAAATAAATAATTGCAATGTTAAATATGCCCAGAAAAATGGGCATCCTGAGATATCGTTTGCTTTACAATATGGGAATGAAATGGATTTAGTAAGTGCTCTGGTTTAGACTGAGGCAGCTGAGAGGGAAATGTGATCCTGCAGAAATACAGAGCTCTTCAATGAATACACAGAGCTCTTCAACGAGCATCCCGTTCAGGTTTTCAGACATAACAAGATATATATCTATCTATCTATCTATCTATCTATCTATCATCCTTTCCCCCTAAAATAAATCCACAACTCTCCATGCGTAGAGGGGATGGCTGCAGGATATTGCATTCAGATGGAACAATGAGCAATAGATGTATCAAGTATCAAAGCATCGGTGTGTGTGTGTGTGTGTGTGTGTGTGTGTGTGTGTGTGTGTGTGTGTGTGTGTGTGTGTGTGTGTGTGTGTGTGTGTGTGTGTGTGTGTGTGTGTGTGTGTGTGTGTGTGTGTGTGTGTGTGTGTGTGTGTGTGTGTGTGTGTGTGTGTGTGTGTGTGTGTGTGTGTGTGTGTGTGTGTGTGTGTGTGTGTGTGTGTGTGTGTGTGTGTGTGTAAAGCTCATCTTCGGGGACTGATGTCCTAGAGAGCAAAGTGGGGCATACACACAGGCGACCCCGCAGCTCAATCCATCGGAAATAATATGTTCATTACAACACAATTACTGACACTTCTCTCGCTGAAGTGTGTGTGTGTGTGTGTGTGTGTGTGTGTGTGTGTGTGTGTGTGTGTGTGTGTGTGTGTGTGTGGGTGTGTGTGTGTGTGTGTGTGTGTGTGTGTGTGTGTGTGTGTGTGTGTGTGTGTGTGTGTGTGTGTGTGTGTGTGTGTGTGTGTGTGTGTGTGTGTGTGTGTGTGTGTGTGTGTGTGTGTGTGTGTGTCTGCAGGTGCAGGATGTACAGCTTTATGGGTGGAGGTTTGTTCTGTGCAGGCGTGGGGAACATCCTCCTGATCGTTTCCACAGCAACCGATTACTGGATGCAGTATCGGCAGTCCAATAACTACATGCACCAGGGCCTGTGGCGGTACTGCATGCCGGGGAAATGTTTCCCCCACAACGACAGCATCGGTGAGTGTTCCTGCTCCACTGCTGCAGAAGACTGCTCACACAGGCTCAATAAAGCTGCCGCCATGACCTGGCGGAGGGAAAGCTCACTTTTACTTGACATGGTGGTAGGCTAACATTTGCCATTACAGTGTGAATTATACAGATAATACTTGTGTTTAACAAGAAAAACATTTCTCTGATACTTTGATTTGATAAAAAATTGTTCTAGATATAAGTTATACTTTTTTGTTAGAGTTTCATCTCTTGTGTTTTGGTTGATATATTTTGGAATTCCAACTGATGGATGATGAAATTAAAAAATGTGGTCTGTTATATTTCTTGAGGATGCTTGCTGCTCTTCATCATGTTGGCTTGATGGGGTCACAGCTGAGATCACTTGCACTGACCCCACCAGTGACTTCTATTGACTATTGACCCTGTCCACAGCCCAACTAGACGCTACCCGTGCCCTCATGATCCTCTCTCTGTTGGCCTGTTTCATTGGCATCATCATTGGCATCATGGCCTTCATCCACTACTCCTCCTTCGACAGGTTTGACAAGACCTTTGCTGCAGGCATATTGTTTTTCATCTCATGTAAGTTCAACGCTATTGATTTGTTCTTTGTTTCTTGGCTTTGAGCTGTCATTTGCATTTGTTTTGACTTGAACTGAAGCATAATAAGCAGAATATGTATGTTTTGAACTGAAACTTAGCAGCAGTATGGTTTCCTCTCTATTCAGTCTCTCTGAAACTCTTTTTCTCTTTTTTTCTGCACAGGCCTTTTAGTGTTTCTAGCAATGTCAGTGTACACTGGTGTGACTATGAACTACTACGGGAAGCGCTACGGTAACTGGAGGTTCTCCTGGTCATATATTATAGGCTGGGTGTCCGTGGTGCTCACCTTTTTTTCAGGTAAATATGCAACCCAAAAAACCTGTATCTGTATAGAATCTGCATTCCGTTTTCAAAGCAGTTCCGTCAAGTTCCTTCATTTCCAACGGTTCCATTGATGGTGTGTTCACTATCAATTGAACAACATTAAGCTGTGATCCTTTACTAATAAAGTGACTTATTTTAAAGCTATAAACTTGAGGAAGTTGCTGTCTAAGCATGACTGCACTCAGAGTTCAGAAGCATTGCCTGGAGAAGCAGACCAGGCAGGCAACACACTCAAAATACTTTATAGATGTTTGATTCCTTTTACATTATATCATGTAGGAATTTGTCAAAGCTTCAATAAAGCAGATTATTTACTCCCACATATTTGCGTCAACTATCTGCATTTCAGCAAATAATATTCTTCATTATTCATGTAGTGTTTGTAATAAAGACAACACCTATAGAGACTCTGTAACATTACACAAAGAGTCTCTGAGCTAAACACCTGAAGCTAACGTGGACCTGCAGCTGAAGCTGTGATTTAAATGCTGTAGTGAATGCTGCTCTCTGAATCTCCCAGCATGCACTACTGCTGTTGAGCAGGCTTTTCTATTTACTCAATGTGAAGAGATCATCATGAGCAGCATGAGGAAAATACTATATGTTAGTATACTATACTATACATGTTCATCTGTTAGGTTAAGACTGAAAATATGATCAGAGTATATATATATCAATATATCACGGTATATAATAACTAACCAGTAGGTGATGGAAAAAACATCAAGACTATGGTTTACTATTCATATGAAAATCTTATTCATATCATTTGCATGCACTAAAGATGTCAAATAAACAGCCCACGGATAATGTATCAGGACCTTTCATGTTGACATTAAAGCTGATCCAGACACAAAATAGAAAGAACTCATTTGAATTCCCTTTTCTCAGATTGTCCCTGAACATGGCCTGAAACAGACTTCCCCACACTTTGCTGCTTCTGCTCATTAAATAAAGGGATACAATTCCCACACATTTGAGCATAGTGTATTGTGTCAATAAAAACGTAATACAATTAAAATAAGCCACTGCATGGAATTGACACTTCCTGATGAATAAAAAATACCTGCCCTCTCTTTCTTTTCAGGTATATTCTATTTGTGTGCCTACCGGATGCATGAATGCCCCAGGAGCTCCAACTCTCATTAGAACACTTCTTATTCCATCACCAGAAATGAGCCAGGCTGTGTGTGGACTCTCACCATCAACACGGTGCTTACCTCTGGACCGTGAAGGATCAAAGTTGAACCAGTTCAATAAAAAGATTTGGGAAAATACGACTCTTTATTTTCATCCCCAGGCGCTGGTGCATCTTTAGTTCACTCTCTTTATAATGTTCTTGATTTGTTTAACTGTGCTTGGTTGCAGATGTATTTTTATTGTTTTTAAATGTATCTGAGAGCATTTTTGGAGGCATGGAAGCTGGAAATATGTGACTGAGAGTCCGAGCCGGGCCCGCCTTTAGCGTTATAATAACGGGTGTAACCACAGAGAGGTTATTATATATTATAATATAATCAGTCTGCATTCAAAAGTACAACAAATATCATTTTTCCAAAACCCTTGGAGTCACAGAAAGAGAAAGTCACATGCGTGCATGTCTATACAAACTGTACTCATGTATAATTACAAAGAGCATGCTGCATTACTCTGAACAAAATTTTACAAGGTTACGGATTACGTTGTTTTATGTCTTGAAATATTTATATAAATAGCTACTATCAGAATAAAAAAGGATCAGAGGACATTGATGTTACACTGTATGTCAAATGGATTTGTATTATTTTTTATGAAAGCCCCAAATATGTATTCGGGTGAAGTAACCTCTCGCTCCGTCTCTCACCATCACACTGTCAGCTCAGTAAACCCCTCTCATCCAAACGTGTTACTTAAAGCAGTGACGCACTGACCGGCTCAACATTTTACCTAATGAAATGGCCACAGAAAGCCGCTTACCTGCGCCTCGAGAATGGCTTCTTAAGATGATTTCATCACCATTTGTTCCATTTACTTTCTAATTTCCCCCTAAAAGCAACTTGTTATCCTGGTGCGCTCCATAAAGGGATTGACGCACAGCCAGGTGCGCGCGTTACCTCCATCTGCTGCGGCCGGGTGTTTGAAATGGCTTATCTGCGGCCTCCTTTCACCTTGCATACATTTTTTTTTTTTAAATAACACAATATGTATTTTGTAGAGGAAGGATGTCTCATAACTTTTAGAAAATGGTGCGCATTTTGCATCAGCGTTATTCGCCTTTATCCAAAAAAGGTGTTTTATTGCAACCAGCCAACTGTGCCAATTTACATACTGAGCACACGCGTCAATTTAACACACACCTATGCAAACAAATACCGCAGAGCACTTTTCCACAGCAACTGATTCCCAATAATTAATTTGTTCTCCCTCCATTTGATCAAATGGAAATCCTGTCCTCTAGCCCAAGGATTACAACTTCCGCTCTAACATCTCCCTTAATTGCCTAATAGCATTGCAGCGTGAATTCTGCCTACATTAAGACACTTTCACATTAAGCGGCCTGATTGGAAATGTGATGACAACACCATATCAACAAATTATAGCGCAGCTTTCTTTTGCAAATGGGCACAGGAGCGGCACTTGTACTCTCCCAGTTTTTAATACCGACAATTACAGCCAATTTGGGCAGAATTACTAGGCAGACCTGAATCAGAACAATCCTCATGTGACACAGGCGACATGACTTCATTCAACAAAAAAAAAACATAAAGGAAAAATGAAGTAGTTACCCGAGTGAATTTACCAGACAATTAAAAAACACTCTGTGGTCACATGTTCAAACTTCAATATAAATCATTTTAAAGTTTGGTGTCAAGGTCGCTCGTGTATTATTATAGAAAGATATAAATGATAAATTACATTAAATGGTTCAGCTCTCATCTTATAGCGATATTAAATAAATATCCCACCGATAAAAACACCATTTTCGATTCGGTGAAACACACACAAATAGCCTATACGTATAGCACGTACTTAACCAGACCCGTCGGAGCGTAGACAACAACAATAACACAAAAGCTGCATTCCTTCGGCAGAATGAAGCTTTTCATCTTTTACATCACCAGACTACTGGGAATATAGTAATTCAAATGTTTAAACATTGAGTATAACACTGTGACATATTTAAAACAGAGCAGAACTGTCTTGAAATGGAAAATAGATGTTCCTTCCAAAAAAGTAAAACAGCGACAATACCAATAAAGTGTTTCAGCACCACGGTGAGCGACCGACCTGATATAGAGCCTGAACAAGTCTTAGCCAATCAGAAGGAGACACAGGCCCCTCACATCTCCCCTCCGCCCATCCAGAGCTCTTATTGGCTGGTGCGTAAATCAATTTCCCCAATCCGCTATCTGTCTGAATAAATGCCTGCTGGAAATCTGCCCTCCCACTGATATCTGTGTGAGTTCAGTGATAACAGGAGCTGAAGCTGGAAGCAGAGCAGATGTTGATGCAGCTTCAGAGGCTTCTTTAATAACCACCAGCACCATGAGCATGAACTACCTGTCCGCGGCGCCCGCGCACAGGTCCACGTCGTTTTTCATTGAGGACATCCTACTGCACAAACCCAAGCCACTGAGAGAGGTCATCCCCTCGCCCTTCTGCAGCTCCCTTGCCTCCCGGATGCCCATCCTGGATTATGGCTACCCCCTGATGCCAACCCCAATACTGGCACCACATCCGCACCACCATCTCCACAAGCCGGAGCACCACCAGTACTTCTTCACTTCCGGTAAGCATGCACGGCCGTGAGAGGCCAGACAGACAGAAACCTCCTGTCAGACAGGCCTGTCTGGACTAAAGAAGCTCCTTCCTATATTTATAAACTCCTTATCTGCTAATTTTATCAATGAAAGTCATGAATATAGAGATTGATATTCAATACTGAGAGTGGGATCTAACACCACTCCGTGACAGACAGGTTGAAATGTATTATAAGGGTTGCCTGGTGGAGCATCTGAAGATGTATTCAGATTTGTCGATACTTAGTCATTATTATTTCTTCAAGGATCGTTTTTATGTTTGTTTTTTTCTGCAATAAAATATGTAAAATTGATATTTTCTGATATGTGTATAATGTTTGCTTCTGATTATACTGTAAACAAACTAAGTTATGATTTTACATTCACTAAAAGCCATCGATAAGCCATTATGAAAATAGAATCAACCCAAAGCTAATTCATTGCACACAGTGAACTTAGTTTCTCAGACTATATCTTTATTTTAGATGAAATGTGAGACCTCTAACCCTGGTCCTGTCCTGCAGGGATGCAGATGCCGGCCCTGTTCCAGCACCACGCGGAGCTACCGGGGAAACACTGCAGGCGCCGGAAGGCCCGCACCGTGTTCTCCGACTCCCAGCTGTCCGGCCTGGAGAAGAGGTTCGAGATCCAGAGGTACCTGTCCACACCGGAGAGAGTGGAGCTGGCCACTGCGCTCAGCCTGTCCGAGACACAGGTACACGCACACACACACACACACACACACACACACACACACACACGCACACACACACACACACACACACACACACACACACACACACACACACACGCGCACACACACACACACACACACACACACACACACACACACACACACACACACACACACACACACACACACACACACACACTTGAAGCCCCAACTGCGGGAGATAGGCTACAGAGAGAACATTAAGTATATTATCATATCAAATTAATGATAGGCTGTCTAAAAAACAAACAACTGGCTATTTCTTTTTTTCTAAGAATTGCTGTGGTGTAATTCGGAGTAATTGAGTATATTCTATATTAGGTTACATAAATAATACAACCAGCAAAATAAATTCAGGAGCAATCGTTAATGTTTTTCTAAAAAACGAAAAGGTCGTTTTTATTGATGCTTTTTGGTATTTTATTAGATTGCAAAACAATAAATATGGGACTTTTTTTCTAACACACACTCTCTGACACTTCCCCCTGCAGGTGAAAACGTGGTTCCAGAACCGGCGGATGAAGCACAAGAAGCAGCTGAGGAAGGTGCAGGACGAGCGGAAGAGCCCCAGGGACAGGTCCGGGGAGAGGTCCGCGGAGAACTCCAGCGAGAGCGAGGAGAGGAGCGAGGAGAGGAGCGCGGAGGAGCGCGCGCCGCAGCCGGACTACCTGCTGCACGAGGACGAGGACGATGTGGACATTGAGGAAGACATTTGCTCCCCAGACCATCTACTATAGTAGAGGTCGGTTTGTACCGGGCAACGCCACACTGTAAATCACTGTAGATAACACCGGCCGCTCCCTTTCATTTGATACGCGCGTTACCGTTTAACGGGGAACGGTTGCCTGCAACACAATGTTAATATGTATTTAAACCCAGAGGTGGGCCCATTGTTTTTTTTATTTTAATGAGCATTTTCGTGTTGTGACGTCTGACAAAAACGCGGAATATAATAATAATAATAAGAAGAAGAAGAAGAAGAAGAAGAAGAAGAATAGTACTAATAAGTATTATTATTATTATTAGGCTTACTATTATTATTATTATTATTATTATTATTATTATTATTATTATTATTATTATTACCATTATTTGTATTATTATTATTATTATTATTATTCTTTTTATTTTCAAATGTGCATGTGTGTATTGTAAAATGTCAAACCAATGTCTTTTTTTATTTTGGGACGGACACACAGGCTACAGATGATTATGAACGAGCCGCATGCTACACCATCTTTTTGCACTTTTATCGCAAACAAAGTTGCCCAAGCTTCTCTTTTATAGCTATCATTTTGCTGTTCAATCAGACTACTTTTTATATTTAATTGTCCGTTACCATATTGTTGAATTTTTTTTAATCCATTTTTGGTCGATGACAATTCTGTGATTTATATTTGTGTGTAAATTGACATGTATATATATAGTATATAAATGATACATCGATTATCGGCTTCTGATACATTTTTGAAAGCTCATTTGTCTTTGTTGTATATACTGTATTGTTATACCTCAATTAACAAGGAATCATGTGGAAAAGTCTAAAATTGAACCACATAAATATAAAATGAATGTAGCATTATTATTATTATTCCAGCCGCATGTAATAAGATACTTTTATATTCCTCCCTAAGATAAACCTCTGTGGTCTATGTTCATTAACAGACGGAACCCAAGTCCACTAACAAGGGTATTTCTAATCAAACGATGCAGATATTTACGAATGAAATTCAGGAGGAAGCAGCAGTTTGTTTGGTTAAGTTGTTTCAGGTATAATGATCTTTAATAAAGAGCAGGGGAAATAAATGCCTTTCCCAGTGGTAAAAGCTTGAGGGTAGATGTGCAAAAAACGTATAAGAACAGTCAACATATTAAGATGTAAAAAGTATTATTTCTTTGGACTAATTTAAAAAAAGGTTAGTCCAGCATAGAAAGGATATTTGGAATTCAGTCAATATGGTTACCAATGTTAAAACATTTAAACAATGATATCTACTCAAATTAAAGTCAAAGTCAACCCAAATGTGCAATATGAGAATGTAATATGGCAAAGAATAAATGTTGTATAAATGCATAGCTTAACCACATTATTCTGGGGGTTTGTGCACAATATGGTCATGGAAAAAAATGTTTTCCAAAAATAATATTTTTGTAGACATTTCATTATGCTGCCGTTTTTGAGGATGGAATGGAACAAAAAGAAAAATCTAAGAAATATTTAATATAATTTTAATCAGATTTTGGCAATTCACAGTGAATATTGTTTTTATTATCTATTCGATTTAGTAAGGTTATGATTTGGATTTGGAATTCCGTGCATCAGTATTGCATGTGTCCTCATCAATATGGTGGAGGAAAAGAAAGTGTTTACACTTTTCCAGTGATATTTCATTAGTTCACTAATGAGTACTTTACCAGTGGTCCAGAATATTTCATTAAAATAATCTTGTTCAACAGATGTCATATCAACAAACAGAAAACTCACCTGCCTCATGGGAGTGAGTTTCCTTTGGTCCACAGACCAACGCTGCTGTGAGAGGCATGGATGAACCGTCTCTGAGTGTATAGTCAACTCTTTATTTTCAATTTATATTTTAACATATGTAGGGTGAAGGGGTTATACTGTCTAATCAATAATGTGATAAGAGATCATCTCTTAGGCATTTGCACACATTCATGCCGACCTCTTTTCACCTTCGTACAGGACTTGCTGTTCTTTCCTGGGTTTTTGAAAAGCAATTCATCCCTTCTTAAAAATGTGATTAGGTCAGTGAGGAAAAAACTATGTGGAGAATAGGCCATGCAGAAGGTGATCAATTAAAAGATTAAGCGTTTTGCAACACATGGACGCATCTGCATTTGGCCCTAATAGCAGGGCCATCAGCTCATTCACAGGGAGCCTGCCGCGACTGAAAGCTCCTCACATCAAAGACCCTCGTCTCCCCGGGCTTCCCAATGGGCAAAAAGGGATGCTAATTTGGCCCCCTTCATGTATAGCAGCGAAAGACTCCTTCAATTAACTGGATTTCAATGGCGGAAAATGAGTAGGTGGGACCTAAAAAAGATGCAGTGACTCAGTCTGGATAGGCAGCGTTTCTCATTAAATTAAAAAGGGCCCTGTCATTTGTTTCCAACCGCGCATCTGAGGACTTAACACTAAAAACACAGAGCTTCAAAGAGCCCATGATGGGTTAAATAGAGACTATAATCTAATTAAAATATTGCACAGAGGTAAATAGTGCTTTGATAATGATCTGAGGGTTCAATTAGTAAAATGAGCTGCTTGAGTGTTTTGTATTGGGGTGGAGTTACTACTTAGAACATGGCTACAGAACCAGGACTGAGACCACATGAGGGGACCTTCAGAGTGTCATCTGTGATTTGAGCAGGACGTTCTGTAAAAGTGGGAACAACAACAATTGGTGTGTGGAGTATTCTAGATGAAACGGTGTAATGCAGGTGTAATGGGGTAATAATATCTATATGTTATCACCTGTCTCTTCCATGAAAGATATAGTGTGGGCATCAGAGGTCTGGGATGGTTGGGATTGGACTACGACGTTCTATCACTGTCGTTAAAGACATGAGTCCCCAGGGACATTTACCCCTCCTTCAGCAAAAGGACAAAGTCTATTGTGCCATTATGTGTCTGATCATTTAGCAGATTCAATGATATCACATCAATATTGCGTTTTATATATTGTTTAATTAATATGTGTGTGTGTGTGTGTGTGTGTGTGTGTGTGTGTGTGTGTGTGTGTGTGTGTGTGTGTGTGTGTGTGTGTGTGTGTGTGTGTGTGTGTGTGTGTGTGTGTGTGTGTGTGTGTGTGTGTGTGTGTGTGTGTGTGTGTGTGTGTGTGTGTGTGTGTGTGTGTGTGTGTTTCATCATTCATTCTCAGCACACTGAAGAATCATTCTCAGACAGTGTTCATCCCACAGTGTGAACATTTATTTGTGCAAAGCTGCTCTTTGGGGTGCCAAGTTAATAAGGATTTGATAAATATAATGTGTGCCAAAAATGTATTTTCATTTTGCTTTATAAAATGTTTCATCCACCACGGGATCCCAGAGACTGCAGTCACTGGAACATGTGTCACAGATGCTATACATGTTTGGGTACAAAGAAAAGAATATAAGAGATGTTTTGTTTAGCATTTTGGAACAAACATTAGCATAGATATTCCAAGTTCCAAAGTCCTCCCTGGGACTGTGTCACTGTCAGTGAGACGTCATCAAAGAGGAGTCACACTGCTTTACCATGAGAACGTGTCAACATGCCGCTACAATAAACACCAGGCTGAACCAGACTTGAATGTATACATTACTAAGCTGTAGGTAGCTAATGATACAAGCATTGCAACAAAGGGTCGAATAGAACTGTAATTCAGGAGGCAGAACGCAGCCTAATCTAATATCAGAGTTCCTTTAACGATCAGTAGGCACGGTTCCAAATAAACTGCTCCTTTCTTTTTTTACAGTACACTTCAAGAAGAAGGTCTCAGTAGTTAATTCTATGTGCTTTGTCTTTGTTTAGTTTAAAAAAAATGTGTGGCTACATTGACTCCCAAAATCTAGGCTCACAAGCTTTAGAATTACCATTGTAAAACTACATTCTAGCATCTATGGTTAAAAAAATAATAATAATAAGTCATACAATGCATTTCTTGTCAAATCAGACATGGTATACCCAGTACTAAGAGCAACACAGAAGCTAGCTAAGGCGGCCAATCTTTTCAGAAATGATATTTATCTATCTTTTGATAAATATTTTTGAAAAACGTGCCAATATGTTTCTGGTAGTTAATATAGATCTGAAAGTAGCCCTAATATAGCCCTCGTATCAAATAGACGGCCTCCTTGCTTCAGACAGCATGAACTCTCCTGAAGAGTGCCACAGCCTGCTTTTCTTCTTCATGCCGCTGTCTAAGGACTTCCAGTGTGTCCGGTGGGGGGTTGTCCAGGCCCTCCAGGTACGGAGCGCGCTCAGTGGAGCCCTCGGACCGCTGCTCTCTCTGTTTGGGGGTTTGAGACGCCACAGGTTTGGCTATGGTCTTGGCATATTCCAAGGCCTAAGATTGAAAGAGACGGAGAGAGAGATCAACAGATGTTAATGTAGTTACTAATGATAGAAATGCTACTCAGAAATGTCTGTAAAAACTGTTCACTGTGACCTCAAACAATGTCATGTTGTGTTTCTCTCATGTAAAGTACATAGTACATGATTGTGAAACTCTCCTGATAAATAAAATATATATTACAGTAGATGCTATGACTCTCAGTATAGCTTAACTGTTCATTGTTTTTCTTGTTATAACACATTTCAAAACTCAAGGTAAAATAGTTTATTTAGCTATCATCTGTGTGGAGAGATGCGAACAGCCCCACAGGATCCTGACCTGCAGTAAAACACCGGAGAGAGCTCAGAGCCTAGGTTGTGTTTTAGTACTTCTGTCTGCACTGAAACGTTGACTTTATTTAAATCTTTTATGTCAACACATTTCGCATAACTGTATTAGGTTAGTTGAAAGCAATAATATTAAGTTTAACCTAATATTAATACAAATATAATTTGTTTACCTACTGTTATTGCTTTCAACTAACCTCATACTGTTATGTGAAATCTGTTGACATAAAACATGAAATGAAATTCAACGCTTCAGCTGGATTACCAATAAGTAACAGGTTAGTTGACCATAGTTATTCAATCAAACCTAGATATAAGTCAGGTGTAATACATGTACAGTATGTGAGCATTCATCTGCACTTTATCTGCAGTACCCTCTTCTGTAGTAAAACAACTTGATGACTTTCGATCATCATGATGGTTTGTTTTGATTATATTCATTCACAACAACAATATGTCATTTAAAACTCAACTGTAATTGAAAGGTTATTTAGTGTTCAGTACACGGTATGCTATGAGTAATTGATAAGCAGCGGCGCGACACCAGTTATTCCTGCTCAGTGAGTCCGGAGAGGAGCCCTGCAGAGACATTCTCCCTAATCTCCTGCACTCTTTCTTTGTCATTTTGCTAAGTAACAATTTGTCTCAGTTAAAAAACGGACTGTTTTGAAAAAGGGATGTGCTAGGTTTCACACGAGTACACACACACTCAAAAAGATGAACACACCCACCTTCACCCTGGGAACTTTCTTGTCGCTGTCGTCCTTGGCCAGTAGAAAGGGGATCCTACTTATGCTTTTGTTCTGCTCACGGATCACATTTGAATACAGCTTCTGTCGTTTCATTTTCTCAGCATGATGATGGCAAGAAAGAAGGAGAGCTTTCATTAACTCACTCACTTCTCTCTTAAGGCTCTTCTCTTTGTGCTCCCCCCCCGGCAGAGCCTCTCCACGTAGCCCAACAATACCAAACACAGTGGGCCTTTCAGCGGGCCGATCAACATTTACACATATCACTCACTAATAGGCTCGGACCTGGAGATGCCCAGGACTCAATCTTGTGGAAATTGGTCAAACATGCTCACTTTTTACAACAGAGGATTAACAACAGATACATCACAGCCCAGAGCACTTACCTTCTTAGGAGTGCTCTCGTTTGCTTTGTAAATGTCATTTTACCTGTGAAACAGCATGGGAGCCTTTAAATGATGGACTCGGGCCATAGGAAGAGGGTTAGTGGATACACAATGACACCTTTGGACATCAGTTTGGGGACAGCTGAACATGTTTGTCCAAACTAAATCCTATCTGCGAGTCACTCCTCAAGGTAATATGGCTTTACAGAAAACAATAACTTTGTGGTACGTAAGAGAGATTTTGTATTTGGTTCTTCTGTGTCATCATGTATTTCTTGTCCTCTGATCAAATGGTTACATGTGGATAATGATATAGGAGACATCTGAAATGGAGGCAACAAAGGCAGATGTGCATCTCTCTGCTTGTCAGCTACTTTTGGAACAATTACTGTTTCTCTTGCTCTGTCAATTCTTCAAATTATTTTTGTTGTATATCTGAAATATATCTGCGGTAAAATCCCCCTAAACTTTTCTTTATGTGATGGGAATAAGAAATGTTTGAAAAGGATGTAAATGAACCCCTGCTAATACTTACTGTCTGTTCAGCTGCTGTGTAGTCAGGGCCCAGCCCTCGCAGATGTATATCTGACTTCAGCTGCTTGTAGTCTTTAAGACTGTATGCCTGAGAGAGGGAGGGAGGGAGGGAGGGAGAGTATCTTTTGAATCTGTGTCAAACAGTGAAGCTTTTGAATACTTCATTTGGAGATGAATTTTGTTGAACTGAACTCCATTTGCTTTGATCGAGGTCAAAACGGCACAATGGGCCAACAAATTAAATCCTGACTTCAATTATGACCAGCTTTGACGTCTCTCATTGGGTTCACATTTAGAAGATCACATAGTGATCGAGACTGATTGTTTCACGCTAAGCCATACACATCATACCCGGAGACTGTTTTTATGCTTTCAGCCACACTTGTGACGTCACGTGGCTCAAAAGATGGCGATGCAGCCAGATTGAAATATTGAACTATTGAATGAATTGCCATGTAATTTGGTACAGACATTCAACATCCCCAGATGAGGAAGCCCACTGGCACTATAATGGTCTCCTGCCACCATGCAGATGACCATTTAGTTGAAATGTTTTAACAACTCAATAGTTGTTAAAACATTTCAAATAAATTCAACTCTGGAAACCATCGGTACTAAATTGTTTGACCCCAATCCAATGATTGGGGTCAAACAATTTAGTACCGATGGTTTCCAGAGAAGGATCCTAATGACTTGTGACACTACTTCTAAAAACCTCTGACTAATCCATCTAGCGACACCAACAGACCAAAGTTTGCACATATTTGAAATATCTCCAATGTATAATAACCACGTTGTCACTTTGTTTTTTCCCCATCATACTATTATCTGGCCAATAGGACCAACTTACGTAAAGTGGGGTGTTCGAGCTGAGGACTCAAAGAAGAGTTGTGCTTTAAGTTATTTGATTCAGCAGTTCTGTAGAAAGCTGAAAAAACCCAGTCCACCCAGCCTCACTTTGGTTCACGCCTGTTCTTGGCCGTAGTAAGTGTAAAACACACATGTAAAAATCCAAACAGTGCAGCAACGTCATACACCGTATTGACCTAATAACTGCCATCACTGTGAGTTCTGCAATGATGGGGTTAGCATTTAGCTCAAAGCACCACAGAGCCAAGTAGAGCCCTACAGAGACATCTAAAACGCTTTTTTAGAGTATTGTTTAATTGTATTTTAACGTTAAAGTGATGACACATGGATGGTTGCTTTCACATTGTAGTTCAGTAAGATCAGCTCTTAATCAAAAAAATGTGTTGATGTCTTCTTCTGTGGATTAGAATAAATGTGTGTCTCTGCAGTTGTGTTTAAAGATAGCGGTTGTCTTGGTCATACTAAATAAACTATTATTTCAAATAAACCAGAAACATATTAGTACTTCACATTAGTGTGTGTGCAACAGTGTTTGGTTGATAGGGGAGACACAAAGACAACAACTGTATTCCCCTTCATTCGCAGCAGTTGGTGAAGATGATGATGATGATGATGATGATGATGATGATGATGATGATGATGATGATGATGATGATGATGATGATGATGATGATGATGATGATGATGATGATGATGATGATGATGATTTGAGAGTGTGAGTGTGAGTGTGAGTGTGAGTGTGAGTGTGAGTGTGTGTGTGTGTGTGTGTGTGCGTGCATGCGTGCGTGCGTGCGTGCGTGCGTGCGTGCGTGCATGTGCAATCCACAAGCTGTCCCAGACAACATAGAGCTAATCATTCCAGATTGTACTGGCTGCTTTTCAGAGGGGGGATTTCAATTTGCTCTCCGTCGGCCATGGACACAACAGGGTCTCTTTCTTTCCAGGCCCCCTTCCCTTCTAGAACCCCTAAGTCACGCTCATCTGCTTTCATGCCGGGGCACTACAGCAAGACTGCTTTACAAATTGAGTCAGTAATCTCGTCAGACATGATGGCTAACATGGTGGGAGAGGGGGGAGGTCAGGGGATGAGTGGTGTTGGGCACCACAGGATGAACATGTGAAGGCTCCAGTATGAATACCATTCGGAGCACTCGGCGGCCTTGCTGGGGTCTACTTAACTCAATTGTTAGTTATTGTAACAATAAATATGACACACTATATACATCATACATAATAAATCGTCTGTGTTCATGCCTGGATTTCTCTGTTTGTCCCTGTTGAGGACATTTTGTGTAAGAAGTGTATCATTCACTGAGAGCATGTCCAGCCATGCAGACCTGGTACTATCTCTGCACACACAGAGATCACACAGGCTTTGTGTATGAAGACACTGAAAACATGAAAGCAAAAAGCTATGAAATATCAATATTCTGTTTTCAGTCAGTTTGCATCAATGCTGAGGTGAGTTTTAAAAACAATTGTTTTTATGACAATGACAGTCACCTGTATTTAAATGTGTAAATATCTCAGCCTGGCAAACCAGAGAGGGGGGGAAATACAAACAGCCCAATCATTAAATGCAAATGGACATCTTTAGTGGCCCTGTGCCTCAGACTCTCTTGCTTCTAATCACCTTATCCTCTAACACATCTTTAAACGGCTTTTCAGAGCCTGCAGCCTTGTGGTTTATATAGTCATCAATTAAGTGGAGCTTAGTGGAGCTAGACAATTAACCTGATGTTTTGTGCCTTACTCACCAGAAGACTCCTGCTGGATTAAGCTGTCCCTGCATGAGACAGCTGATGGGATTATTTGGGACTTCAAAGAGGCATTTATTTGTGTAACCTCTTGTGTACGTGGGGTTAAAGGGGAATGCCACTCCACTGAATAATTAATGTGTCACTTTTGTTAACTGCATAATGAGATCTTATTTTTCTAACTGGAACGCAATTATTCAGTATGTTTTGAGTATGTGGACCTTGAGCCTTTTTTTAACACAGTTTTAAAATGCATGTATTTCAGACAATTATACAAATCCTTTTCATAGGTGGCATCCCAGATTAGATTAGATCCAAGGAATCAAACCTTTGAACAGTCATTATCCCTCCTTTCAGGGCACATATGAAGATCACACACACACACACACACACACACACACACACACACACACACACACACACACACACACACACACACACACACACACACACACACACACACACACACACACACCCACACACACACACACACACACCCACCCCCACACACACACACACACACACACACCCCCCCACACACACACACACACCCCCCCTCACACACACACACACACACACACACACACACACACACACACACACACACACACACACACACACACACACACACACACACACACACACACACACACACACACACACACACACACACACACACACACACACACACACACACACACACACACACACACACACACACACACACCTTGTACGTTGCTCTGGTCCTGAGCTTCCTGTATCCGTCAGTGTGAGACTCTGTGTTCTCAGGCTCTCTCCCTGTCATCGACTCTCTTATAGGGGGCAGCACTGCGAGCCCTGAGCCTGGGGACAGAGTGTTGCTGGGGGTCCCGGGGAGGTTTTGTGGAAACGGCTTAGTGTGGGCCTCAGTTGGACACTTGTGGTGCTCCCCTTCACAGGATAGGGGCCACTGTAATGCAGTTGTCCTGGAACGCGAAGTAATTGGTGGATAAAAACGAAGTTTCCATTGTAATATACTACTAAACAAAAGACTTGAAGTCTTTTTCATAAACCATTATGCTTTCATTTGGGATGTCAGTTCACTGTTGTGTTTGCTTTAATGTGTCCATTATTATCGGTATTTCTTTATATGAAGGCTATTATTTGGTGCAGCATTTCTCCAATAGGATACTTCAAATGCAATATCTTTCTAATGTTGGTCAGAAAAAATATTTATACGTATATAAAAGGCTCACCTTTGCCATTGTTCAGGACTACTCTTCAGGATTCGGTAGTGATTCGTTTGTTGACATCCAGGGAAAAAGGCAAGTTCAACTTCAGATGGGGGGCTCCAGTGAGGAGGTGTCAAATTGATGATGTCATTCTGGCCACCCCGCTGGATAAAAGGATGGAGATGGGAAGTGTTGAGGTGGATGTTGAGGTGGATGCTGGGCAGCAGAGGCTGTGAGGAGGATGTCTTCTGAGGATTTGGCTGAGTTACAGAGGCTGGTGTAGCCAGTGTTGAGCTCAGACAGTCCCCCCACTCAGCTGTGACTCCCGGGGAAGGGGGGGGCTGCTGCTGCCGCTGCTGAGGGTTGGGGTATTCTTCCCGCTGGGTTTTCTTTTCTTCACTGATCTGGGTGAACTGGGGTTATAATAGGATTAACAGTTTGAGAATAAAAAATGTTCATTGATGTAGAATGTCAGAGCAAAAAGGTACTGATATAGACAAGACTGATTTAAATACTTCGTTAGCATGGGTGGCCCAGCATATAGCATTTTTAACCTTTTTTCTAAATAGAAAATAACAGATAGTCACTTTCACACTTTCATAAAACACTGTGTTTGAACAAAAGCAAAAAAACTGTTAATTTTGCCGCTGCTTTTTAATATCTTACACTGCACTGTAACTTGTATTCATGTATTTTATACCTGTGTTATTCTATATGAGCTTGTTTTATGTTTTTTTATTATCTTAAAATGTGTTTCCGCTGCTCTATTTCTTAATGCTCTTACAGTAATGTCTTTCATTACGTAAAGCACTTTGAATTGCCTTGTGTTGACAGGTGCTATATAAATAAAATTGCCTTGCCTTGTAAATATAATAACACAATGACAGTTGTCTGTGTGTTTGTATATGTGTGTTTATCTGAGTTTTGATTATCACACAGATGGCATGTGTTTTGCCGTGCACCAGGAAGAGAGCAGTGCTGAGTGTAATGTTATTTGGATCAGCGGTTTTATAGAAAAGCTGCAAAATCCCAGCCAGACTTTGGTGAGTACTGAGCTGTGAAGGGCAAAGAGACGCGCATCAAAACACTACACAACAGCACTTCACTAAATCTGCCTTTTCATATTCAAAGACTGCTGCTGTGGATCTAGATTTTTTAAATCCTCTGCATTTCTGTAAGATATGCCAACACGCAAAGTGCAACTTTTTCAAGTACTTAGGTGTTTTTTTCTTGCTTTGAAATGGGGTTGAGCACAAAGCATGAACCAACCACTCAAACCCAAAACAACAGTAGACACACATGAGCTCTGGATAAGAGGCTGAATTCTCTCCCAGTGTAACAAGGGCTGGAGCTGTTCTTCGCATGATCTCACCAAATTATTTAGCAGGAGGCCTGTGAGCGAGTGTCTCATTCATCTAATGCCACTGATTTAGCAAACATCAGCTTTGCCCATTCCAGAGGGAAAATATGTATTCTCATCTGCTTGGCAGCGTCAAGGTGGCTGCTCAAGTGCTCAAAATAATAATGCTCCTCCAATCTTCTCCTTTTTTACTCAGACTCCTATTTTCTTTTTATTTAAATCATCTCTGGCAAACCCTAGTGCAGAAACACCACCAATGATTGTGTGCACATTCCCTGAAGGAAATTAAAAGCATAAGTGATGGTGTCTCAGATGTGCAGCAGCTACGTGGCCATTGTTTTACTACATGTTCACATTACACTGGGCTCACATGTTCACCAAGGGAGAGGACCAAGATGTTCCTAAACCTGATTTACTCTGCTAGCTGCCTCCTTAAGCACTTTTAGACAGATCAGAAAATGCTGATACTGAACATGTTGAAATAAAAGATATACACTAGAAACTAAAGCCTTTGGGAAGGCCAATTAAAACATACACAACAACAGCTACTCAGGGGTATCAATACTGCATCCATTACTATCAGTGCCTGTCTTATTCCACCACATCATATTGCGTCGATTTTCCTGTTTCAGTTGTTCCTAATGTACCCATTTGAGCCATGAGAATGTGTTCTGCTAATGCTGTAATGAAAATCATTTAGTTAACTTCAGGGCTCCCCTCAGCGGCAGAGGACCATCTGAGTGGATCAATGGTATTGACAGGCTGAAGACTTTTTCACTGAATGCCACCAATTCTGTGAGCTTGAATAGGTGAAGGTCACAAAGAGTGAGTGGATCCAGTTGTACCATATCCATCAATAAGTGTGTTTGTGAATGTGTATAATACGCTGACATGTTACTGTTATACTGGGAAGGAGTCAGGGCACTGTCAGACAAACCTCCAGCACCATATGCTGTTTCATCATTGAAGCTGTATGGTCCTTTTCTCTAGCTTTCAGGTACATTGGTTTGCTTTGGGTTATTAACTGAACAATACGTGAACTGACCGATAAAATGGAAGAATGTTTTTTCTAAATGACAGAAATACTGTTATACATTGGGTGCTGTTACAGATGACCAATAAGAATAGGCAGTGTTGGAAGATCAGAAACAGGTGTCAGTGACTTCTGTATGTCCAGCAGTGTACACACGCACACACACACACACACACACACACACAGACACACAGACACACACACACACACACACACACACGCACACACACACGCACACACGTGCACACGCACACGCACGTGCACACGCACACGCACACACACACACACACGCACACACACACGCACACACACACACACACGCACACGCACACACTCTTCACCTCTAACCATCACCTATTCCCCCTGCCTTTTGTCACCCATTATAAACATCCCAATCAGTTGGAGCAAATGATCAAGCCTGTATTGAATTTTGAGCACGGTAAGCTGTGTAATATCTTTTTTACTAAATTGGGAGGCTCGTAATTGCCTCTCTGTGAGACGATGTCACAACAAAGTCTGGCAATTGCAGCAAGCTGTATTACCTCCTGTACCCGGGAAACATCTGCTTTTCCCAATGAAGACTTCAAAGGGGCTGTAGATCTTGAATTGCATTTAGCTGCTATTGTGGCCGGCCCAGGTAATCTTGATTAGGTGTTTAGACTGAGGCAGGGTATACAGTGGCAGAGAGCTCCCCAGAGCTTTGGTCTAAAGCTATTAAAAGATTGTACATTATGTTGCCCTGGCTTTGAAGTGAGGGCCTGCGAGAGGAGTAGGGACTGTAAGGGGTGAGTGCAATAGTAGAAGATTGATCTGCTACTTCTGTCTTTATCAAAGGAGGCCCGGGCCCCGATGAAGCCAATCATTGCTGCTGCCACTCTCCCACTTGGCCCAGCTAAACATTTGCTGTATTAGGAAATTGTGTACATTTAATAACACGTCTAATTATCAGTTGCCGTCAGATGGCCGCACTCTTTAAAAGACCAAATGGGGAGTTTTAAAAGGCCCACGTAACGACTGACTTTTCTGGACTGATTTGTGAAAAGCTTGACTTGTAAGACTGATGCCATTTGTGTACTGACTGTTGCTTTCTTTTGTGAGGAGCTTTGGACAGAGAAGGTGGGAGGAAGCACAACACGCTTTGTTATAGAAGATGTGTGGTTATCATAGTTATTACAAGTTTGTCTGACCTTTAATATTTTATCTCCCAATACTGATCATATTTGTCTACTTCGATTTTTAATATTTCATTTAGTGTGCGTGAAAATAAACCGATACATTCAAAACTCTAATCTATGAGCATAGTGGAAACTGTGCCTCTGTAGACCTATTGGATGTTTAAGCATGTGAGGACCTGTATGTCATCTCAATGCTTCAATGAACTGCAGCTTTTACTGAAATTATTATTATATTTTTTTATTCTGCTTCTAAAATATGGTTTAACATTTTTTAAAGCCTTTTAAGTTTTGTTTATGCAAAATAATGTTGCTCTGAAAAACCCAACACAATGATGAATCCTATCTTGAAACAGGAAATAGATACGTGTAAATGAATGCCCCTTCTTTTGTGCCCTATGTCCCCCATTAAGTAAGACACATCTTAGGGGAGACTGGGCGATGGAAAACTAATAAGCAAATTCAGAGGGAAATGACAAAACACAAGGGGTCCAGAGAGGGAAAGGCTCTGGCTCTGTTTACCATTGCACAAAGCTAACGGCTCTTGACTATGTAAATGGTGATGATATGAGACATTGTGAAGGGCTGGGGCTCAGATGGTTGGGGGTATTATAGGAAGCAAACCGTCTTGTGGCCCAACAAATGGGGAATGCAGGCCATCCCGACCAATTATGCCACTGTGCCAGGTGCAGGGATGTCTAAGAGCCTATTGGTAACCATGCGTCTCTGATGTTGTACACATCAACTCATAATAAGCACTGCATAGCCAGACATGGTTCTTTTCATATGGTGAAGAAGGCAGATAAAAACAGCTATGCTCCTCTGCCAAATTAATTTTCCAGACTGGGTCAGGGCAAACATCATACAATATTCTCTTTGTTGTCTGAGATGACTATAAAAGGCATATAGAAAGCAATGATAATACTAAATGAGCATAAAATAGCATAAAAAACAATATTGCTCTATATTCAGCTCAGGAAAAAGAGATGCGTTCAAGCAATCGCCCATTGATTCAAAGAGTAATATACTGACACTTGACTACTGATCACCTAAGTGCACGCTAAATACAGACGTCTGAAAAATGTAAAGACACAATAGCACTTGTGCATGAGAACTAACAAGCCATAACCCTGACCTCTGTGTTTAAAACTGTTAGTATAGTCGAGTTCAATGGATTAAGTCATTGCCATAAATACCAAAGCACAATCATCACTATCACATCAGGTTCATTTGCTAATACAAAGCAATACAATTCTTAAATATGAAACACCACAGACTTGCCAAAAGCGTAATACCTCAATAATTAGCCTACTACAACCAGAATCTGCTTCCTTCAGTTCCAAAACAAACAACCTACGCTGGAGAAAAACAGTAAGTCCAATAGAGAGTTGATAAGAAAACAAGCCCCACACACTAAAAATAAAGTATATTCCAATATTTTTCGGTAGTCTATCCCCAGTGAGAGATCTTAAATCCTGTTAGTGTAACAATAGCTGGGCAGCCCGGGAACCATGGTCAGTGCTAGGGCAGCTCCTGGTGGCTGTTGCTGTAACTGCAGCAAGTTACAGAGCGGAAAATGTATTGTTGTTGTTTTTTTATCACATATCAAAGATCTAACTGTCATTCCGTCATTTTTACCATTAGCAGACATTATTGATGGAACTATACAAACCTTGTTGATTTTATGAGGCCTCTCCTGCTTAAGTGCATGAACACTCACATAGGAGCCACGTTTGGAGCTGTTGCGCCCCAGGGTCATTTTGTTGCGTTCCACGATGTCCTCTGCAAGACTTTCTAGCTTTTTGTTCAATGAAACCTTTGGATATTTGGAAGTGCTAATTTGCTGTATTTGAGTTGTTCCTCCTTGTGTGCTTCTCAGTTCCTGCAGGAGGTAGGCCTTACTCTGGATATACGTAGCATCCTTGGTGAGCTCAGTAGACCTTCTATTTTCCCCTGCATTGTCACAACTATTTACACTTTTCCTTCTGAATCCTTTCAGTGTATTTTTGCCACAGGGTGGCTTTGAATGGTCCGCCTCAGGTGATGGAGGTTGTAACTCATGGTGGGGAGGTGTAGCTGAGCCAGTCTGAGCGTTTTGTGGGTGTAGGCAGTACGGCTCAGACTCATCACAAGCCAGATGAGGAGTCACTGCAACAGCTGGACATGAGTTGATGATGTATCTGTATCCTCTTTTCATTACAAGTCCTTGTCTGTCACAACATGACTGACTGGATTTCTCTTTAGGATCTTGATAATATTCCTCAACAGAAATATGTGGACTGTCATCGAAGCGGCCGGCTCCCCTCAGGTTGGTCCTCCAGTTGGGGTCATAGCGTAGGTCAGAATAGGAATCCTGGGTGGGCTGCTGGCTGCAGTGTAAAAGAATGACAATATTAAAAACGATCTCATGTGCAATACAACAAGCCTAAAACGTATATTTGTATCATATGTAACAGCTCTATTGCTGAGCTGTATGAAAAAGGCAGATAGGAGATATAAAACTAAATATATGTCTGGTAGTCTCATCCTATTATCAGTAATTGATTTAATTCTTGTTACGCAGCTTTATTAATGACATGTCCACATCCAAAGGAAGTGTTCCACATTCACATAGGCCTTTACTTAGAGGTCAAAGGAACAAGAGACATTAGACCATTATTAGAATGATGATGTCCTCAAACAAAGAGCGCTACGCCTTATCAGAGACTTGTGAAATTGAAACAGATGAGGGGGATTAGGTGCCTGTATTTACAGATCATTTTCATGTTTTCACCTCCGGACTCACTAATGACAGTATATTTGAGAGCTACTAGCGGGGGAATGGTTCACAAACGGCAATTTTCAGCTTATGAAATGGCTTGAAAATTGCAGGCTAAAATGCTCTTTCTGATGGTGATGAAAAGATCTCATTAAAATAAATAGCAGAGAGCCTCTTTGTTGTGCTTACTGGGAGGATGAGGGGAGCCTAATTCTCCTGCCGTTATGTTGTGCGTCGGGGGAGGGTTGCCTAGGTGTAGGGCCCTTCACATCGATGAGGCCAAAAGGGTAAGGGATGTCTCTCTAATGACTCAAACAAGTTGGAGAATGCATTATTGACAACATGCAGCTGGACGTGATGCCTCACACACTGAAGGAACACCGCAGCCTGATATTTCTTGCCCAAGATACTGACACCTAAATACAATAGCCATTGAAATATTGTGACAAACAGTGAATAGGAAAATGAAAAAACTAGCCATACGGACTATACTCAAACATCTGTTCGCAATATTTTGAATGATGTAGGTGTAGAATATAGTTAAGATGGATGAATGGAGTTGCTTTAATAGGATATATTTTACTACAAAAGGGAATTTCCATTGGGTTTAAACTATGCAATGGCAATGTGTGAGAAGGATTACCGCTTTGAGTGGGCAGCAGCGAGGACTATGAGAACACGGTGATACCAATAGGACTGTGTCCCCTGCTTATGCTCTATGAAATGGAGCCTTTTGTGAGAATTTGTCATGCTCATTTTACCCTGAAACAATGTACTTTTGAAGCGAACCCACACTTGGTGGACATCAGTCTGCGTGGGTTAATGATGGGAAAATGCAGAATGCCCCTTATCTATTTCAGAGGGAGATGACTATCATTCTGCAGGAGGGAGTAGTGGAAACAGCGGTACGGTTTAACAAGAGTGCAGAAACAGATGTGGTGTTGTTCTCCCTCTGCTCCTTCAAAAGAGAGAATGAGAGATCTCCTTTTCAGCAACAATGATCCCTGTTAATGCACCACGAGTGACCACTTATTGTGATCCACCCAAACAAAACAAAAATCTAATTTAGCTCACATGAAAGGTGTTATTCTGAAAGCACCTGAATTAGGCCATTCTCACTACAATGTGCCATTGATGGCTGCATCTCATTAAATAACTGACACCACTTCATTGTTAAGTGAAAAATGAGGGTTATTTATCTTTTATCATCCATGTTCTGTTTGAAAGTAAAAGGTTTGATTGCTGCCTCCATTCTCCTTGCTGTATTCCAGCAGCACTATTATCTGCTTAATTTCAATTAATTTGTCACAGACAGTGAACGTGACGGTCCAGTTCAATGGGCAATTTGAACAAGGTCAGGAACAAATCTCATCATGGTAAATAGCTTATAATAGCGCGTTGATAGAAGCCCAGATATGTGATGAAAACACAACAAAAGGTTATTTTATATATATTTGTTCACCAACAAATCAAGTCTGAGGTTGTTGTTTTTTGATTGTTTTAGGTTTTATAAGCAATTGTGCAAATACATACATTAATGCCATCTACTGGCCATACTGCTAAACTAATACTCACATGTATTTAAGAGTTACTTGAAGTTAATTCTTCATTTCTCTTACGTCAATGAATTCCATTGAAAGGCCACAACCAGGTATTCCATAGCAATCACATTTGTCATTTCAAAAGTTTGGAAGCTATATTTATTTCCCTTAATAATGGCGATTTGAACAGGGTTGAAACACTAAACATTAAATATATAATTACACTCTATGTACTAGATTTGGCACCAATAAAATAAAAATGAAATGGGTAGAAAACTGTTGTAACATATTTTCCCAAAAAATACACTTTGATTTTGTTTTCCAGTCCAGACAAGAGTGTAAGGGACCCCGGAATTCACACCACCCTGTCTTTGGAGCTGTTCAGGTATTTTGAGATGCTTGATTCAGAAAATGAAAGGGGTTTAGATAGTGTAAGGACAAGTGGGACAGCATTTTGCGGCGACATGTCATGTCCCCCAATAAGGAAAAAACTTCGAGGCGCCTTCCAGAGAAAATATTTCTTCATTAAGAAAGAGTAAAAATAGTGGTTAATTAATAAACTAGGATGTGCAATATAGCATCCTGTTTTCAGACAGTATATAACACCCATCTTAAATGAATGTTAAGGTAGTGTTTACATGTAACATGCCAGGCTAAAGAGCCATGTCCATCCATGTTTAATCCATGTAGTCAGAAAAGTTTTACTGGCACAAAACACATCGAGACCTGTGACTAAATGTTGGTTTTGGTCTTTTTAATGGAGTTTGTTTACGTTAAGAGAAATATAGAATGGTACCTGTCCTGTCAATCGTAAATACTTGTTTTAGTGAAGTTCTACATTTGCTGCAGTGAAATAAAGTGTTCTTGGAATGTGTTCATTATAGCCTGATAACATTACTTTCCGTTTCATGTGCATCCGCTGCACTCTGCCCTCCCTCCAGGACCCTGAGGCAGCAGGGAAGATTGTGGCTGACCAACCCCCCCCCCCCCCCCACCCCCCCATTGAAATTCTGATTCTGAACAGAACCAACACTCTTAATCACAACTAGCTGATGTAGAGTGTTTGTACATTCTCTGATCGTACTTTGAATACCATTATTCAATGCAACAGACAAACAGAACTTGAGTAACCTTACCTTGTTCCTCCTCTTTCATTCGTTTGCGTGTCCAAATACTCAGTTTGTGTCAGGGTATGGCTCCTTTTGGCACGGTGCTTTGCTGCTACGTCAAGACTATCAACAACTTGAAGACCTAGAGCTTCATCATCCCTTGCGTCTTCACCCTCCTGATATCCCGTCTGTAAGCTGTCATCCTTTTTCTTTTGAGGCAGTGTGTATTTGTTTTGGTGGTGGCGGATCAGATCCATGTGTATCTGCTGCTGGTAAGCACTCTCCTGGGCCAGGCTCTCTGTGTCCGACTCCACTGAGTCCCACTGCTGTCTCGGAGCAGGAAGCTTCTCTTGCTCCGTCTTCCACCCTTGAGATGTCGGTTCATTTTTCAGGTCTTTATCCATGTTATGTTGTAGGTGGACAGTGTGCTTTGTGAAGTATGGATCATCTATATTGATGACCGTTGCAGCAGGCTGGTAACACTGCAACTAAAAAACAAATACAAACCTATCTTTATTGTACAAGATGAACATTAGTTTGTAAAAGCAGGTGTGTTGAGCATTCATGTATACATTCAACAGAAAGTGTGTCTCAGATACAACAGTATGCCCCCTTTCTGACAACTCCATGAAAAAGTGAGAAAGAAACCAAGCTCACAAAGTGCCTGAATGTCTGCACTTACCTTGTGTCAGCACTGTATAAAGTTTATGAATACTGGCAGGGTTTTTGTATTCATCTCACACTTCATAATATTCAGATGATGAGTTGTTTGACAAGACAAAGATGAGCAATACAGCTTCTTTTCTGCAGCCAAGCAAGAGATACGAGGTTTTAACCTTTATCAGAACCAGACTTCCTTTATTTGTCCCGCAACGGGGAAATGTACCTTATTACAACAGCAGATAAAGGGAGGAGAATAGACCTATTAAAAGATGAATGTGACTATGTATGCAAAGTGAATATTATAATGTTCAAATAGCATGAATTACATTACATCAGATAATAAGTAAAAACCTAAATAGCAGATAAGTAGCCTACACCATGGTAAAAAAGGAGCAGGATATTTGTTTTCTTTTTAAAAGTGACCATATAGAATTAAGAGGTAGCCTACTGTATGGCAATTGTAAATAAACCAACAGGGAGGGTATTTTGCATTTGCGTGTACATTGCACAACGTTTTATATTTACATGCAATTCTAACACTAACCATGGCTCCCTTCTATCAAAGCATTCTAGTAAAGACATCAAATAAATTATGATGACCTGCAGAGCTGACTCAGGATCAGCTTTGTGATTAGACCTGCCAAATGTCTGCATGGATGTGTTTTTTCCTCTGATAAACTCCGCTCTTCCTATGAAGTATCATTCGAACTGATTTGGTATGTCATTGTAACATTATGTTAACGGGGCTAAATTCAAGCAAACAATGTTTTTCAGAGTGGAACAGAGACAGAGACAGGTGTATTATTTCTTCCAAGTAAAGCTTTCAAACTCAAGAAGAAAGGATCACTGAGGGATGGTGTTTGTGGAACATGTTAGCGTTATGTCTGTCACGTATTTCATAACGATAGCTTGGTCATTTTTTTTATAGGGTGCCATTTGGACTTCAAAAGTTGGGTGAAATAAATAGTTGATTTACCCACTTTTTAATGTTCTATTCTATAAAGGACATATTTAATTTGCTAAAAAACATTTTGGTCAAGCTCAGGCACCTAAATCTTTATATATATATATATAGATATATTAACAACACGTGACACCCGGGATATGTCCACCCTGTTAAGGACATACACATAACTGCTTAAATGAGTTTTCAGTGCATTCTTACAATTAAAATGACTTTTTAACAAGGGTTGTATGTCCCTAACTCTAATTAGATATATATTTCATACCTAATTAGTTTTAAGTAGTATATATTGAGAAAAACAAGTGTAGATTATGACAACGTGGCATATTTTTCCACAGTTTTTCATGAGAAAACTGAAATACAATAAGAATTACTAAAAGTTTCTAGAATATATAATCAACGTCTCTCATTTCTTTATAAAAGTACAAATATACACTTCATATTTGATATTTTCATTAAACTATGCTAGAAAAATACCAACATAACAGGGTGGACAGACGTCGAACAGGGTGGACATACGTCTAACAGGGTGGACACCAGTGGAAGTCCTTCAGGGCCTTCAGGACCTTCTCTCCAGGCTCTATCATTTTAAAGTGTAATTTTTGGTTAAAATATTACACAGTATTAATTCTATTGTTAAAACTATCTTTTATATTAAATTGTTTGAATATATCAAATCGTTTTGGTTTGATGAACCCATTATTTGGAGCTGGAGCTGTAACTTTGTGTATCTGTCTCTGCCTTTACTTCTTCATAATTCATTCTTACTTCATTATTTTTGCCCTTTTCTCCCTCTCACAGACCTCATTAATACCCATTTTTATGACTTTCTCTCTGTCCCTCCTCCATTTCTCTCTCTCTTTTTCAAGGTATTGCTGTCTTCTCTCTGGGTCGGCATCACGGCGTGCTCTGTAGTACCGCTGTGATTCAGCTGCACTTATCGGGGGTGCCATTCCTATACAAATGCATGCCATTATTTTAAGTACTATACCTATAATTATTGTGTACATAATATACCCATCAGTGTTTCCCTAGGATTTTTTGCAGCAGTTTGTGTTGTGCCTATAGATGAGAGTAACAAATGCGTCACTTCCGGGCAAAAATAATGTCTCCGCCCACTTTTGGGGGGAAACAATGCTGTCAGTTGAACGGCGGTCAATACACATTTTTGGATCTTCAAAGAGCCCGATTCCAATGGCGAGACAGGCAAACAATTGCATTAAGCCATTAGAAATCGACGATCGGGCTCGATATATGGTTAAATATAGCAGTAGGCGAGAGTAACATCTACATCACTTTACGGCCCACTTTTGGGGGAAACAACGGCTGTCATTTGAATGGCGATCGAGCCTGAAGCCACAGAGATCTTCTGTTACTGTCCTTTCTTCTTAGAGGAAGTACAGAAACACGTAACTCTGGATTTGTTTTAATGTTTGAGGTGCAATAAATGACACAGCAGCTTTTTGGCATGATAAAACTATTATGTTCCGCCTCACTCATGAGAGTAACAGCTGGAGAAATTACAGCCTCGCCTACTGATTTTAATTTAACCATATATCAAGACCGATTGTCGATTACCAATGATCGAATGTAATTGTTTGCCTGACTGGCCATAGTAATCGAGCTCTTTGAAGATCCAAAAATCCACGGTTTTCAAAAAAAAATTATCGGATGGGCAAAAACTTCAGAATTTGTATTGCCCGCCATTCAAATGACAGCGGGAAAGTGGGCGGGGCCGTAATGTTTGCCTGGAAGTGACGTAGGTGTTACTGTCATCTATAGATCTAATGGTGGTGATAATTTATTATATTATAAAAACATTATTATAGTGTTATAATAGTAATATAATAATATAACAATAAATAATACAATATTAATATAATATTAACAAATGTTGTAATAAGTAAACAATACTTACATGTCCACCCTGTTAGGATGTTGTCCACCCTGTTAGTTGAATAAGCCTAACAGGGTGGACACTAACAGGGTGGAGATTTTGAGCAAAAGTTAGCCTTTACCCTGCCTGTGTTAGCATATTTGCTAGCATAACTTTGGATACTTTATGAGGAATCAATAACTTTTTAAAGAGCAACTTCCAGGTTAAAGACACCTGTGAATAAATGTGTAGGAAAATGATGAATACAATAGTTTTTTCCCAAAAATATACAGAAATATACACTACAGTGACATCTGGCATAAAAAAGCCTCGGCACGTGACCTCAGTTGAATTTCCCGCCTCTGGTCATAGGTTTGATGTCACTGAGAAATATGTATTTTTCTTAAAGGGACAGATACACAGCTCAATAGGGTGGACAGCGACCCGCGGGGACGAACATTAAACCTTTTTTTATTTTTTATTATTTGTTTACAATTTGAATAAAAACATTATTTGATTAGATAGATTTTGACAAGTTAAATAAAATAATAATAACATATTTATAAATTAATTTGTTTTTAATAGCTATATTTTAGATCTAAGTTGAATGACCAGCATTGGGGACATGGAAAAACTCCTCGATATCCCTTTAACCAAAGCTTTTCAAATGAAAAAAACGACTTAGATGTGCATATCATTGTATTAATAATAAATTAACAATTGAACACACATTAAAACCAAAATGTAATTAGTATTTGTCCAAATTTAGACAAAATACAACATATTTTGTACTGGGGAGACCAAAGGCACCGCATAAAAAAAATGACCCAGCTAAGATCGGATAAAACCCACCAGCCGTCTGCTAGCTGAGCAGATATCCTGTGGTGTTTAGATTCAACCAGAGGAAGTTCAGTTCAAACCAACAGAAATAAAAAATACGAGTTGCATTTCTGGAGTTAACGGTGCTAAAGAGAGGAAAGGAGTGAATTTACCTGTTTTCCTGTCACAACTCCACACAACAGTAACCATAGAAACGCCAACGCACACATGGTGCATTCAAGTGCTCCTTAGAAAAACTCAGACTTTTTGTAAATGGCTACAAGAGGCCACACGTCATGGAAGGACTTTAATTTACATCAACATACCGTAGTAGGTGACAGGTCACCTGTGATGGGAAAGATGGCAGCAGGATGTAGCTTTAAAGCAGGAGTATGTCAATCATCCATGTATACATTTCACAGCTTTAAACGGAACGTTTATGTCAGAACTCCATAGAAACGCTGTCGCACACATGGTGCGATCAAGTGCTCCTCATAAATGTCAGACCTTTTTGAACTAGCTATAAGAGGCCAAACAGACCCGGCGGCAGACATACGTCTCTGGGCGGGCATTTGATTTACCAGGGCGGCCACCCCCACCCCAAAACTTACATTTCGCGGGAAATCTGAATTGTCAACGGGGTGGGGGGCTCGTGAATTGTTGTTACGGAAACAGAGGGGTTTTAGGTTGCCATAAGGCTGTTGACGGTCTTATTAAAGGCTACATCCATTGGTTGGTTTTGTGGCACATTTGTAACGCTGTGCCAGCTTGGGCAAGCACGCATGCAAACTTGAGGAGCGCACACAGGGTGGAGTGAGGTTGAGCGATGGAGAGAAAGGGAGGGAGAGAGAGAGATTGAGCGAGGCAGATAGCGTGTGCAGCGGTCTGCTTGCGCACAGAGCCGGAGTTTGTGAAAGAGCCGGCTTGAGAGTCAATTTCTCTTCAAAATAGAATTGATTGCCAGCCTCCCCTGTGAAAATGTTATTAAAACAAATGTATTCATCTGATAGGTGTATGGGGAGTTCCTTCCAAACAGAAAGAGATATTCTAAAAATAACCGTTTTGCAGATTTTTTCATTTGAGTACCTACTAGAGTCTGTCAAGAACCTGTGTTCTGGATCATTGGTTTGATTATTATGGACCATATATAAAACATAATAACCCCCAGGTCACTCCCAATAATCCTGGAGATGGGACACATCCAAGATGAACCCTGACACCTTCTAAGGACATTCACTTTCAAACTACTTAGTATGTAAGGAAGGAGAAAATTAAAAGTAAGGATTTTAATTTATATTTTGGAGATGGGTGTTCAATAAAATAATGTATGTAAAGTCAATCACACTTATCTACTGCATTACTTACTTGCAGTAAGATAATTTATGAATGTATGACAACTCAGTGTCTGACCAACTTGTCTTCTGATCAGGCCAGCAGCATCGTGGATTTGCCCTCTGGCTAAAACTCCCAGGATTATTCGGGAGCATATTTGTTATGTTACAAGTCCTAGAACTACTAACCATCAACAACAAATCTGAATCAGGAAATAGCCACAGAATATAAATTCAGGATCACTTGACAGTTGTAAAACATTGATGTGTCCTTTAACTTTTAATCCTCGTGGAGAATTAATTTGTCAGGAAAGTTTCTATTAATCTGTTGCTTAAAACTGCCCCAATACAAAAAACCTATACATTTAACAGTCCGAGAGAAATTGCTCCATTCATTCTGATACATATTATTCATTTATTAGGTCATTTTATAACTTGACGGAACTTTCATAGGCACAGCAGATGAATATGAGGTATTGTTTTGTCCTGTGTAATGAGAACGTGCCTTTAGTGTTAATATAGAACTCCATGTAGGTTACTCTTTAGAGCTGTGGACAATATAATTTTAAAAAAACACTGGTGAGGGAAAAAAAAAGTATTGAGTGCATGTTAGCTACCATTACTGCAACATGCATTTTTGAACACCATTAAGTCAGTGACACGAGTAGGTTTTATATTTGAGCATTCACACTGGCTAAATTGCCATCATAGGACACGGCTCCATGAAAACACAAGATGGCTGTGATGCACAGATTTGAAGCGTCATGTCAACACTTTGTTGATCACTAGGACTGTAATGGTATGTCCCTGAAATGCAGCTGTGAAGGAAAATACAGCATAAACCAGTAGATGGCACTATAACCAAGTGGACATTGCTCTCCAGTCACATGGTGTGACTTCACAAACATCTCAGTCCAAGGTACCAAAATATAAAATGATCCCCCCCTTAACTCCCCTATCGCTGTAAATAAAACTGTTCTTTTGCTTGAGTGCAAAAGTAGTGAGAAGGCAAAAGTCAAGTTAAACTTTTCACTACGCAATAATAATGCAGCCATTGGCTAAATTAAACTACATTAACATAAAGCCAAGAAGAGATCAGGCAAAGGGTTAAGATTTGGTTTATTATCAAGGCAGTGACATCCTTGTATACAAAACACTTTACCGGACATGTGATCTGACTGCTTGTTCAAACTACAAGTTGTTCCCAGTTGTGTCGCAAACCATCTAATAAGTGATACCTGAACCCAGTTTTTTTGTTCAATTGCACTCTTTAGCTTGTTGTAACTTTTGCTATAAGAGGGTTACTTTCTTAGAAAACATCTCAGGAGAGAAGTTGGAGCGGAAGCAAGGAGTGTTTAGTCGACCTCCTCGATGGTGGGGCCGGAGGACCCACCACTGCCGGGTGCAGCACCACCAGCTCCAGGGAAACCACCAGGCATGCCCTCTGGCATTCCACCGGGCATTCCACCAGCACTCTGGTACAGCTTGGTGATGATGGGGTTGCACACCTTCTCCAGTTCCTTCTGTTGATGTTCATACTCCTCCTTCTCGGCAGTCTGCAACAAAAAAAAAAATGTTAGTGTTTTAATACCAATTCATATTGTGGCTAAAAGACTACAAAAGATTAAATAAATACCTGGTTCTTGTCTAGCCAGCTGATGACCTCATTGCATTTGTCCAGAATCTTCTGCTTGTCATCCTCACTGATCTTACCAGCAAGTTTTTCATCCTCCACGGTTGACTTCATGTTGAAAGCATATGACTCAAGGCCATTCTTGGAAGACACCTTGTCACGCTGGGAGTCATCCTCTGCCTTGTACTTCTCAGCTTCCTGGACCATGCGTTCAATGTCCTCTTTACTGAGTCGCCCTGGGAGTAAATTGCAAAAATTGTCAAAAATGTTGAGGGGGAACATTTGAGATAATGTTAAGAGTAAAACTATAAAAATCTGAAACTCACCCTTGTCATTGGTGATGGTGATCTTGTTCTCCTTGCCAGTGCTCTTGTCGACCGCAGAAACATTCATGATGCCATTGGCATCAATATCAAATGTCACCTCAATCTGGGGAACACCACGGGGAGCAGGAGGGATGCCCGTCAGCTCAAACTTGCCAAGCAGGTTGTTGTCCCTGGTCATAGCACGCTCACCTTCATAAACCTGTTTGAAGCATGAAGGGTTAAGTACAGGATTTTTAAGTAGTACTCAGTTCTAGTCAACTTTATTTCGCTCAGACATCCAAGGAAGGTTTGTGCCATCTTTGGTCTTGCAACCTCTGGTGGAAACTACGAATGGCAGGAATAATCGTCATCACTGCGATAAAATGTATGCGAATGACTGGTGTTGCGCTTACTTGGATGAGCACACCAGGCTGGTTGTCAGAGTAGGTTGTGAAGGTCTGAGTCTGCTTGGTTGGAATGGTTGTGTTTCTTTTGATCAGGACAGTCATGACACCTCCAGCGGTCTCAATACCCAGGGAGAGAGGGGTGACGTCCAAAAGCAACAAGTCCTGGACATTCTCAGACTTGTCACCAGACAGGATGGCAGCCTGGACAGCTTTAAGGAGGAAACAAGCAAAGAGACTGTTAGAAAAATCATGTTTATGTCATTAATGCCCATGACATCCAACTGCTACAGTGGTGCTGCTCTCACAATGCAGCTTGGATGGGAATAAAATGGTGTGACACTTACCAGCCCCGTAAGCCACAGCTTCATCTGGATTGATGCTCTTGTTGAGCTCCTTTCCATTGAAGAAATCTTGGAGCAGCTTCTGAATCTTGGGGATACGGGTTGAGCCACCAACCAACACAATGTCATGGATCTGCCCTTTGTCCATCTTGGCATCACGGAGTGACTTCTCCACGGGGTCCAAGGTGCCACGGAAGAGGTCAGCATTCAGCTCCTCGAAACGAGCCCTGGTGATTGAGGTGTAGAAATCAACTCCCTCGTAGAGAGAGTCGATTTCTATGCTGGCCTGGGTGCTGGAAGACAGGGTGCGCTTTGCCCGCTCACAAGCTGTGCGCAGACGGCGGACAGCTCTTTTGTTGTCGCTGATGTCTTTCTTGTACTTCCTCTTGAACTCAGCAATGAAGTGGTTGACCATGCGATTGTCGAAATCTTCCCCACCAAGATGTGTATCTCCAGCAGTAGATTTGACCTCAAAGATTCCATCCTCAATGGTCAAGATGGATACATCAAAGGTGCCACCACCAAGATCGAAGATGAGGACGTTCCTTTCAGCCCCAACCTGAAATTAGTATTAACATTTATAGTGTAAGAGGCTTCCTGAATTAACTCGTACACATTAGACATCATTCAAGTATACCGCTGATAATCAAGACCGTAGGAAAATCAAAATAGTTATAGTTACGTTTTTTACCTTCTTGTCCAACCCATAGGCGATGGCAGCAGCAGTTGGTTCGTTGATGATACGCAGAACGTTAAGGCCGGAGATTGTGCCCGCATCCTTAGTGGCCTGGCGCTGGGAGTCGTTGAAGTAGGCAGGTACCGTGATCACGGCATTGTTGACAGTCTAAACAAGAGAAATGTTAGCATATTGTACATCATAGCTTGCAGGTAATTTCCTAAGCTATGACAAATTACATACCTTTCCGAGGTAGGCTTCAGCAATCTCCTTCATCTTAGTAAGCACCATAGACGAGACCTCCTCTGGGTAGAAGGACTTTGACTCGCCTTTGTACTCAACTTGAAGCTTGGGGCGAGTGTTGTCATTGATGACATTAAAGGGCCAGTGCTTCATGTCGGACTGCACAACTGCATCGTCAAACCTGCGACCGATCAGTCGTTTAGCATCTGCAAAAGAGCTTGTCATTAGTTTCACAAAATAAAGAAATTGCATCGGTTCTAATGCAAGCTTCCATTAAGATCACTCAGACATCCAAGGAAGGTTTGTGCCATCTTTGGTCTTTCAACCTCTGGTGGAAACTACGAATGGCAGGAATAATCGTCATCACAGTGAGGAAGTGCTTTATTTAAAGACTATACCAAATATTACATCTTTAGTTATTGTCGTTTCATTAGAAGTCATTTTATGATCAGGGTAGGATAAATGTGCAAAATCTCTGACTATTCAATGAAGAGGATTTATTTATTTTAAAATATGACAACCACACCATTCGAAACAAATTCGTTTTTTTTACCGAAAACTGTGTTGGTGGGGTTCATGGCCACTTGATTCTTGGCTGCATCTCCAATCAGCCTCTCAGAATCTGTGAAGGCCACATAGCTGGGTGTGGTCCTGTTACCCTGGTCGTTGGCAATGATTTCAACTTTGCCATGCTGGAACACACCAACACAGGAGTAGGTGGTACCAAGGTCGATACCAACTGCTGGTCCCTTAGACATATTTCCTACAGAAAAAAAGAAAAATATTGGTTAACCTTAGATTAAAGAGAAGAATTTCCGCCCATGACACGGGACACAAATACCAGACAGAACTTAAATGATCATTTGCAGAGAAAGGCTATCAGTCATAACTTTACTGCGACAAACTTAAAGGAAAATTGTCCCTTGGGGAAGGGTTTTAAAGAAGTGTGGGAGACTATAGAAGGTTCACAATTATCACTAGTCAAACTCAATGTTGGCTGAATTAAATGTTTTAGTCACCAATGGACAATGTTATCCTTCTGCATTATGTTGAACAAAATTATATATAATATTCATTAACGTTTCGCCATTCATTTACAAGCATATCATTGCTGCAGAGAGCATTTAGCTAGTCCCGGCCATGTGACAATGAGTGAAGTGCACAACCGTTAGGCCAGAGTTGAGACCGGAAATGGAAAGGGCAACTTTTAAATATTCAAGCGAATAAAATGAAATTACCCTATAAGGCGAACAAATATGTTAGAAAAGGGTGGGCTGATTAAAAGACGGCGTACAAACAATTACAAAAAGATGCATCGTGATACAAGGACTCAATTGATGAATAAACCGGAAGTACGATCAAGTTTGCTAGCTTGACACCGTTTGTTCGAGAACATTCTGGAACGTCTCAGAATCCCTGCCCCCACAATTTCTGCTCGGCTAAGAAGCTAATGTTAGCTATTCCAATGCCCGTGAATTCAGCCTCTACGTCCCTTAGAAGTACTTATCTACATGTGTATACGTCCAAATGCGTTATACTTGGCAATAGTAATTAAACAACCGCAATACATGTCGTATGGCATTAAATAACGTTAACATTTCCGAGGGTGAGTAAGCATTAGCAAAATGCTATCGATATCGTCAGTAAACTAGATTGAAACAACCCAGGAGCATTTCGTTGAATATAACTCAAACATATTGTTTGCGAATCTCAGAGTAACTTACCGAATTGTTGAACCGTAGATTACTTGTGTGTTGGGTTGGAATGGACAGCGGCGACGGTGACTAGTCCTTGCCGGTATGAGAGGGGAAAGGAAAGAATGACTGCTGTCCGGCCAGTATATATATCCGGCAAAACAGCCAATCAGATGTCGAGTCTTGGAGTCTTTCCTCAACGGTCCACCAATGAGTCGTTGGTGACGCTAATAACGATCCAGCTGACTTCCTGTTTTATTTCATAAACGCTTTGAAAGACCGCATGGCCCAGGACTATACTGTAGCTTTGTGTGGTGATACAAGATGTAGTTAGGTAACAAACGATCCTTTTCAGACGTATTTTATTTCCGAAGTATTCATGTGTATAATTATATTGAAACCGTGTTATTTTAGTGAGGAGTTATTGAGGAATACGCAAGTAGAGGCAAGCAGCGGCGATTTAATTATGAGATAGGCCGTAGGCTTAGAGTAGACCCTTCACCCGCATCCACCACAACGAACCAGATGTACCTGCCTAGTATACACTGCTAAGTCAAACCTCACTCAAACAAACTGTCGTGAATAATTCACTTAATTGTTATAATAACGCAAACATTAAAACTCCAACTGAATGAGGCAATCTGATCTGAAAGCTGCCATTTGCCGAACATGTTTGTTCATTCACAGCTTTGATATGGGAAATTTGACGTTTTCTTAGATATAACTAACTAAAGGTTTAATGGTAAATGTCTGCTTGGAGAAAGCAACTAATGAAAGGTGGTCAGATTGGAGAGAAATAAATGTTTTGAGTGGTGATACATAGTCACATTTTGTTCACCAGAAACCATACCTTGAGGAACAAGCAGGATATAGATTAACAGTTGCATTGATTAGGCAACATCACCAGCTACTTTCCACAGAACTCATTCATGTTCAAAAGCATGCTATTATATTATAGCAAAAATTACAATTTATTGTGACATGTAAATGTAACATTGATAGAATATTTACAATAAGTACAGTAGCATACTTAAGTTAAAAGCAAGTCACCATATTATTTTCTGTGTAAAAATAGTTCTACATCCTTTTTTTACAAGTGCAATAACAAAAAATGTGGGCATTATAATGTTGCTCATGATATTGCTGAAGTTATGAATGCTGTATTTGACAGATTGTTAAAGCTCCGTCTCCTTTATGTCACACTTGGTTGATGTTTGTCCCGGGGTTGGATGTTGAGAATTCTTCTCTTTAGATGCACCCTCAGCTTCTGCCATCGCAGCAGTGTTTGTCACCGAGGTTATCACTGTTGGTTTCTCAACGACGTACTGTGTGAATGCTGTGTTGAAGAATCCTGTTTGAAAGAGAGAGTATTTTACAATCAGTGACTCATACTGCCCTGTTGGAAAGAAAGATGAGTCACCAGTGATGGCCACAACTTTATTTCCTGTTCCTCTCCACCAAGCCTTTCATTCCCTATGGCTAAAAGATGGATGGATCTAATAATCACATTAAAGTTCAACCCATTGCACAACATTTCTGTAAATTATCTGTCTTTATAAGGCCTAGGAATATGTGGAATTCAAAAGTTTGCAGTTAGATTACAGTTTAAGCAGGCACAAATGTTTTTCAGTTCATGTGCATACTTCTTCTGAAAAGAGTCTTTAAAAGAAGTGCTGAACCATTTGCTTACCTCTCCGCCTTTGTCCTTGAGAGTTCCTCTCTTCCTGGCTTGATTTTGATTTACTGCTCTCCTCTGATGGATCAGAGTCCTCATTTTCTGTAACAATAAAAACGATCATATATTTTTTATTTATTTAAAGTACTTGCTGCTTTGTGGTTTAACTACAAGACAATATGTAGAAGCAAAAAAAATAGGTCTGCTTACCTCTCTTCCAAGTGATGTGCGCTCTCCTGAGCTTGATGGCGAAAAAAATGACGACAACGAGAAGACCGAATATCAGACAAGTAACCAGGAAGACCAGTAGTGAACTTCCTCCAGTCCGCATCCTCGGGTCATTTAAGATATCTGGGAATTTACAGAAGGTTGGTAGTTAGCCCAGCAATTGCCATAAAGGCTTTATCCCCTTTGTATGTGTAAGGCAAGACTGTTGACTAATTATAATTTTCAAACCAAAGCAACAGAAGTTTAGTCTCTGCCATGCAGACACTGCACTGTTAAAAGTGTAAATTCACCTGTTTTGTTTCCCTCTGTGTGGTTATTGGAGGTGTTCTCTGTTGTCTCAGAGACAGATGTCCAGCCTTTAAGGAATTATGAAGAATGGAGGTACAATTAATAACAGGTCTAGATCTGCGTGTTGCATGCTGAATAATCCCTGTTTCCTAAATAGAACAACTCAATAATGGTTGTTCAAAGTATTGTCACTTGAATTTGACATCACATCATATACACACAAAAACAGTTTGACTCACTGGTATTGCTGAGAGTTGAGTGTTTGGATGAAGCCAGGTTCAGTGCTGATGTGACCGTCTCTGGCTCGCTGGAGGAAAACAGCTGAGTAGAGGGCCCTAACTCTGCAGGGCCCTCTGATGAAGGCCCTTTAAGATCTCTGGTTGTAATGTACCGTGTTCTCTGGGCCTCTGTTGAGCCTGGGGGCCAGGCTGTTGGAGAACGGGTCGAAGTTGTGTGCTGGGACATTGTTGCTGTAACAGAGAGGAGGTTTGTGTTATTAATTCTTATTAAACAATTGTGGTTATTCAGAATTACCACTAGGTGGGATACGACTGCCATTTGTCTAGAAATGCTCTGTTTGTATCATACCTGTAGCACTTGTTGCATTACTGATGGTGTCATTCCTCCTCCTGGTTGAGTTATCTTATGAGAAAATAGAAATCACAGGGTTTATCTTCTTAATTTGTTTAAGGAAATACATTTTCGTCATGCATAAAACAAGCAGATTAATTAATAAATGTAATTTAAGAAGGTGGAAACTAAAATGTTATGTGTAACGCTAAATCAAGAATTGTGAGGATTCAGTTTTCCATCTTCAGAATTAATAAAACACCTCCATAAGTTCAAACAGCCCCCAGTTTCACACACTGCTCTGAACCCTCCCTCACAGGAAACACATCTCGTGGTTTCACACCTACAGTGGTGCTTTTGAACTAAATGAATCGAGGGAGTTGAGATATATGTAGTTTAAACTTTACATACAGTTTTGTTTAAAGTGGACCATGCTATATTTGAATAATATAGTTTAGGAACACACCTATATAAGGCATATTTATACTTTTTATTTGTCAAAATACCAAACAGATCATGCATATTAGCCATTCCTCATTTCGCTCAATTTAACACTGTCTTTGCATGGGCTGTTTCTGTGAGAACAGCACCATCTACAGGTCTGGCATATGTACTACAGCGTCTCCAGCGCTTTCGAACGGCAATGTCCGTGGCTGTCTCCTCCTGATTGGTGGAGTTGGCCCAATAGCCATAGCGCCACTTCTGTGACGTCATAGAAGTGTTCAAATCTGGATCAGTCTGTATCAGATCCGTTGCAGCCCCTTTTTAAGAGATTTGGGTATGGAGGAAAATAGAGAGGGTTGTGTTTTCTGACACTTGGTGAGTTCCCTGGAACACCGGGGACACATATTCATGTATAAAAGACGTAAGTGCATTTTGCATGATAGGTCACCTTTAACTTATTATACTTGTTTTGTACAGAGCAATAATTAATAAAGCAAAGGGTGAACCCATTTAAGGTTCCTTTATCCACATCATTATTTGTACTTTCGTTTTTAAGATACTGCACATTTTAATGTTCATGTTGACACTATTGTTAGGTTTTTTAATTTTGAGTCTTTTAGGCATCAAAAATCCCAACTTGACTCTGATGTATATGCTCTGCCTCAAAAATAAAGTGTAACTGTTGTTGCGTTAGGATGTTTCTTGTTTCTTTTGTGTCCCTCATGTCGTGTCTGCATATGTCATCTGATGTTCTGTCGGTGAACGTCAATCTGACATCACATCATATACACATGCAAACAGTTTGACTCACCGCTGAGATGTGAGTGTGTGGATGAAGAGTTCTGTGCTGATGTGACCGTCAGTGGCTCACTGGAGGAAAACAGCTGAGTGGTGGGATCAGTTGATAACTTTGGACCCTCTGATGAAGGCCCTTTCAGATCTCTGGTTGTAATGTGCCGTGTTGTTCTCTGGGCCTCTGGTGAGCCGGGGGGACGGGCTGTTGGAGAACGGGTCGTGGTTGTGTGCTGGGACTTTCTTGCTGTGACAGAGAGGAGGTTTATGTTATTATTAAGCAGAAAAGGCATTGCATCATGAAAAGTAAAAATCCCTGCTGACATTTAAACAACATACAAATCACACTTCTGTTTTGGTTCAATTGAAAAGAAGAAACCAGACTATTTGTAACATATAAAAAGAGGAAATTAAACAGGGCCTGTTTCTTTATTTCGGTCTGTCAAGTTTCACACTCTGGTAAAGTGGACTTTGTCATGGAGTCTCATGTGAAAAAATTCCCTCTTTTGTGCTTTCCCTGTTTTGTGACGATGCAGCTAAAGTTGTACGGTTCCTCTAATACAACGCTTTTCTCAGTATCATTTAAAGTAAGCACGTTTTGGTTAATGCTAGGGCCATTGTTTTCACCGATGGTCGACTCTCTGCGGGGGATTCTTTATTGCCACTCACATTGTATCTGGGGAGAGGAGACAGATTTCAAATAAAAAGTAATTCTACTCACAGTTTCTTCCAATTTTGACACGTTTCATTCGAATTTTTGAGTGCAGAGCTGGATGGCGAACAATGCATTTCACAGTTACTCTGTTCTTCACCGACTGAACACACAACATATCCGTTGAGACATATTTTTTATCTTCATGCAGGACTCGGGTAACAGCTGTGGAATGGGACATATGTCATTAGTATCCATTTTAAACAACTGGTACCAGCTGTAATCAGTAGTACTCAAAATATGCTTAGAGCTCATTATTTATTAATATTCTTTTTTGTAAAGAAATTGTTTGTATTTCAGGGGATTCCAAGGGCCAGCAAACAAACTAGCAAGGAAGCCACAGTAAACATAATACAACTGTACAGCATTTTTTTTTAAAGATACAAAAGGACATAACCAATCACATCAATCTTTTAATTACTGAAATCAACATACCAACCCAGTCCCCTTTGAGTTGAATACCTTCCAATTGTGAGGATTGAGTCTTTTGCCAAATTAATACTTTTAGCATTCTGTCTATTAAAAGGATGTTGAATGTTTAAGAAAAGTCCATGTCAAGAGATTTGGTTTATTATTGTTACACTTGTTGTAAATTAGCCCTACAATTCTAAAGAGAGTTAAAACTACAATCTGTGGCATTCAAAATAACCAAAAAAGATGAGTAACCGACTTTTCAAGTTGTCTATTCTGTCATGAAAAGACAATAATACTCTTCAAAGGTTAGGGCCATCTTTCAACTTTAAATAAAATCTGACAACCCCAGCGCCAGGGTCGAGATTAGTGAGCGAGATGAACCCAGTCCATGGTGGATGATTTCATTTTAATATACCTCAAGGCCATATCTGCTATTTGTGTAAATGGTTGCATTTGACTGGGAACAGAACTATTGGACACAGTGAACCCCTAATCAGAAGGTCATACTGGTACATGATAATCTGAGAGTTTAAGAATAGCATTGTGCAAGATACAAAACCACAGACATGCAGCTACAGATGGCAGGTGATCCAAATGAATGTTACCTTTTATTCCTCACATTAGTTAACTTCTTCATAACAGTGTAGAGTATTTCTTTGCATCTTCAATTATAACAAACTTACCAATAATTTCAGGTCCACCATCCAATTTCCAGAAGATCTGTGGAGGAGAGCGGTTCCCCTCAGCAGTGCATTCTATACAAAACCTCCCTTCAGGCACCTCCTTTTTCACTATACATGTAGGACGGCCTTCGAATGAATCAAAACAGAAAATGTTATTACATTATTACAAAAATTTTCATCAAACAATCAGTGCAATGGTCCTGGGGAGGTGAGGGGTAAAAACCACAGTCAACCTCATGTTGTTGCTGGCTCCAACAGTCTGTGAGCAGTCAATGGAAACAATATTCTCTCACCTAACACTATGACCTCCACTTTCTTCTCTGTCGTGTGATCACCATACTGAGAGCATGTGTAGATGCCTCCATCTTTGAAGGTAACATTGGAAATACTGATGGTGAATTTTGACTCCGAGAGTTTGTTGATGCTGTAGCGTTTGTCTCCTAAAGCTGGCAGTGAGTGATGAAAAATATGTTTAATATGCCCAATTAAATAGTCAGAGATTCTTGCAATTGTTGCCTAAACATTTGACAGCTTGTGTTGGTGCTTTTACCTTTGTCATCTTTACCTTGTATTTGATTGAAGAACATAACATGTTCTTCAGGGTTCTTCCATTCCACGTTGGTCTTGTGAGCATCAGTAACTGGACAGCTTAACCTGAGTGTGTGACCTTTCGAAACAGTCACATGATGCTGCCACACCGCAAGTGAAACTGCAATTACATAAATAGGACAACAATTTCACACTGAGAGCACAATGTCATTTCTACCCCATACAGTTTGAAAAGTGCAACATTTCATAAAATTACAACTTCTAATGGAATTAAAGTCAAGAGCAGTCGACGTGTGATCCCTCCCTCGCACACAGACGTGTCCGAGGTGTAAACACTGTTTCCCACAGTTTGACTCATCTCATCCTGTGTGTGTTTGCGCAGCCCCCCGTGTCACACACTGTTTACTGTGTTTCAGATGTGACAGGAAGTCATGTGGTCAGTTCTTTTAAGGTAAAAGAGAAAGCAGTGGTGGTGGAAGAGAAAGGCTGTAGGCTGATCACGGGGTTCTGGGGGCTTTTCCTTTCCTATGGGGTAAGATGTCGAGCTGTTTGGAAAACACATCTGTGGGGGCATGTTGACACCATCAACACCACCAGTGAGCACACCTTCTTCACAAGCGTGGGTTGTGTAGATATTACATTTCTTCATTTTAACATTTGAACAAATGCTAAACGTGGTAAAATTAATGTTTTCGTTTCCTGAAGCAAACAACGACAACTTCAAAGCACATTATAATGCATAATAATCACCGCTGTAATGGGGAATTATAATACACTTTAATCCCAGCAACAACCACTGTGTTAGTGAGTGAACACTACATGAAGTTTTATGACACATGGCCTTTTAATCATGCATAAACTCTTTATAATACGATGTGCTAGGATTATTTTTATAAAGTATTATGAATATGTGTACTTTTTCATAACTATAATTAGAATAAGTGTGAGTTATTAGTAATAAGAGTGCTACAGTTTTAATACAGTGCTATAAATATATTTCAATCCGTTATTACTATGTTTATAATGCATTATAGAAAGTGCATCCATCTTAGTTGTCTGAATAATCCGTTTGTAATTTCTCTCTTACCCTACCCCACACATTGCGATGGACAGGAGATTCTTTCATATGAAGTCATAAGCAAAGTCATCACTTCAGTCATCTGCCGTTTTTAATAGTCACATTCAGTTTATTAGGCTCATTTCAGGATTATATATTTTTGATCAACAACATATGCCAGTTAGCTAGTATTGAAAGTAAAAGACTCACCCTGTATAAGTAACAGGAAGACGCTGAACCGCAGCTCCACTTCCATCTCTGTCTCTCTGACGCTGGCTCTGACTCTGCTGTGTTTGCACCCTCCTCTCATCTATATACTCCACCGAGGGACCTGCTATGACATCAAAGCCGTGGTTTCACAGCGCTGATCTGTTTAAGGGATTCTTGTGTGAAACCTACAGTAAAGGTACAAGGCCAATAGTTCAGGATGATCAGCTGTTTCTGAAACTGAATGCTGAAGTTGTCCTATCCAACAATCTTTTTCACTGATTTAATTAAAAAGATTTCAATTCACTCAGGCCACGTTTACACAGAGACAAAAATGAACCTTAGTATATATCAAAAAAGTCTTCCGTCCACACCAGGGGTGCCCAACCTTTTTTAAACCGAGAGCTACTTTTAAAGTTGCCACTCTGCCGAGATCTACCAGTCCAAATAGAGAGGCATAGCCATTACTGACAGCCTACTACCAGGTAAATACACACTTCTACTTGTATAAAACTGACCTTACGATTAATACTTCATAAAATACTGCAGATCCTTTATCTTACCTCTTTCTAATCTACACACATACAAGTATTTAACTGAAGCTACACGTCACATACAAACAGTGCTGCCACATATGACACAGGAAAAAACGAAAAAACACTGAACCCTTTCTTTGCCATTATATAAAAATAGTGTTGCTACAAAAGTATAAATGAGGCTTACTAATAAGACAACTCAGATCTGAAGCTACACCGAAATCTGCTGCCAAAGTGCAATAAAAAAAAGACAAAATTAATAGAATCAAACCCTTTTTTTGTTGCATTTTAGTAGAGTATAAAAGAAATGCCTTTTAAAATAGGATGCAAGCAACACTAGTTTCTTAACCTGAATTGATAATAGACTATAATCAATTTAAACAGGACAGATCTTAATGTTTGCGTTCTTATACCATTTAGTAAAATAATTATAATTGTTGGGAAAATATTTTCCAAGGCCCATAACTTTGACCCAGTTTATCAGTTCAAACTCACCTGACTGAGGACACGCACCTATAACCTTGGCTGCTGTGCTCTCAGTGTTCTGTCTCCCTGTTCCTGCCTGTTGGCGTCAGCTGATAGAGGTGTTATGGTTCTATGTTCCTGCCTGTTGGCGTCAGCTGATAGAGGTGTTATCAGTGGCGGTTCTAGACCAATTTGACTGGGGGGGCCACTGGGGGGCCAGTTATTTTCTGAGGGGGGCACAATAAATGCAGGACGAAAAAGAGAACTAGACAGTATGAAGTAATTGGGCATAAGAAAACAATGCAATACAGTTATTGGTATTTGTTTCAGTACACTTATTTATTTCAGATAGATCTTATAGTTATTACTGTTAGCTTCAGCTTAAGTTATAGTACCATTTTTGCACTAACACCATATCATATTTATATAAAAATAAAGGCAATGAACAGTTACATCTCTACTTTACATAAGGGTGTCTGCATCCCAGGCTGTAGTTTCCTTCCCAAAATCTCACATTACAGCAACAAAATCCTGCGGTTTTTGGCAAACCGATCAACAACTTTACGCAACAAGAGTACCAGAAAATATACATTTTTAATTCCACAGAAAAGGATTTAATGTAAAAGTCTACAAATCTTAAATGTTGACTTAAATAAAATAAATGGATATAGATAGAAAACATAGATTTCAGATGTATTATTTATTTCCCATAAGCACAGACACGTAGGCTATTTAACAAACATGAAGACTGAATACAGAATGCACAGCTGTTCTGCACGCGCACTAATCAGTTTTGTCTATTCCGTCACATTTCTAATAAACGTAAAACAGTTATATCTGGAAAACACACAGATTTACATATACAAATAAAGGCAATGAACAGTTACATCTCTACTTTACATAAGGGTGTCTGCATCCCAGGCTGTAGTTTCCTTCCCAAAATGTCACATTACAGCAACAAAATCCTGCGTTTTTTGTGATTTTTGGCAAACCGATCAACAAATAAGTCAAGATTCAAAGCCTTTGACATCCTTGACTCAATACTAAGCACACCCAGATTGCTCAGTCTCTCATCAGTTATGATGGATCTGAGAAACGTTTTGACCAGCTTCAATGTAGAAAAACTGCGCTCACAGGAAGCAGAACTGACTGGGATTGCGACTGCTATTTTGCAGAGTCTGAAGAGCTCAAAAAACACTTCTTTATAAGGCTCAATGAACTGAACAAGCTCCAGTGTACTATCAGGTCTCTGCATCACAGTCTTTATTTTCCTATCTAAAATTCTGCTGAACTGATGTAGTTCATGCCCCAAGTCCTCAATATTTGCATCGTACAACTGAGCAAATGAAAACAGAGTTGTCTCCTTCAGAAATGCATCACTTTTGGGGTTAAGAGCTTGGATGCTATTCATCATGTCACAGTTTGTGTTTGAAAACCGTCTATTAAGCTCATTGAGCCTCTGATCAATGACAGGGTAGAAAAAGGCTGTACGAAACCTGTGTTTATCTTGTTTTGTCTCTCTCTGTCCAACAGTAGTCAGTATGAAGCTTTCAGCAAGTTTAGAGCTCAGTCGTTTTTGTCGTTTCGCTGCTGGCTGTATTGCAGTATCACATTGCTCAGAAATGTTCAACACTTTATCCCACAAGTTATCAAAAAATGACTCCTGCCTGAAGTCATTCAATGTCTGAACTAAAGATCCAACTAAATCCACAGCCTTTGAAAGGTCAAGGGATGAAGACTGTAACATGTCAGAGAGAAATGTTGTTCCTGCAAACACTTTACGGAGTGTTTCAAGATGCACAATGAATTCTAGATCCAACTGTGCCAGCAGACCACGTGCCTCAATAGATCTCTCACCATTGTGTTCTTGGGCTATGTCTTGCAGTACTCGCTTGAGGGCCGGTAATCTATCCATAATGTTAATGTTTCTATTATGCTACAATGATGGGGAGTTGTCTTTTCTCTTACTGTGCCACAGAACAACACAAACACTTGTATTTGTATTGTTATTATTTTTAAAGTAAAGTAAATTAACTTGTTACTAGTTACTTTTATAATTTAGTAACTAATAAAGTAACGCGTTACTTTTTTGAGAGCAGTAACTATAACTATTACTAGTTACTTTTTTTAAGTAACTTGCCTAACAATGGTAATAAATCATCTTTTTTTCATTTTTTTCACTTTTCATTTTTAGGGGGGCCACAGGGGGTCAGAGGTCAGTGTTAGGGGGCACTGGCCCCCCCCCTAGAACCGCCCTGGGTGTTATGATTCTATCTTATTATGCAGAATGTTGATTATTCTCTCTGAACTAGCTAAATACATGGGTCTGGGGTAGAGTTCTTCAGAATTGGAGTGGCAACTCTCCCGTGCAGTCAGACTGTGACTGCTGTGACTTGTGATGTGAATCCTCCGGCTGAAACTCCTATAATAAACCATCAGTGTTTGACATCAAAGCTCCTGCTCTTCCCGTGTCTCCTTCATGAGTCGGTGACTCCCACTGCATTGCTACGCAGAAGTTTCCCTTGGTTCTGGTGAAAATGGACTGCTGTTAGAGACGGGCGAGTTCTGATTCATCCGGATCATTAACCCGGATCCTATGGGAGCTTCCGGTTTTCGCTATGAGTGGTCGCATTTTCGAGAGCTCCCGCTTTGGAGGTTATTCCTCACGATCTTTTACATATTTCATCCTCATGACAATATGGATTATGAGCTCCTACCTCAACCCATCAATGAGGCAACATCACTTAGAGAAGGAGAGTAATACAAGCGGGGATAAAATGATCCACAATGACTTTTACCTGCTCAACGGCTGGGAAAGGAAACACCTCGCTTTTGGAAGTGCAAGCATTCATGCATTATTAACTGCAAACCCGACGCGAAAGTACTTACCCCCGTCAGGCAAACTAGACCGAAGAAGTATGATCGTCTTGGTCTTATTGTTAGCGGGAGACATCCATCTGAATCCGGGCCCGGTGCAGACAAGAAGCCAGTCCTGCAGGCTCGAGGAGCTAGCATCAAAACTAGCATCACAAGTAGCATCTCTTCCGCTGCAGCAACAATTACGCGACGACAACAGAGACCGTGGAGACAGCGGAGACCGAGGAATCAACGGAGACTTCGACATTCCCCCGGGGACGCCTCGGCAGACAGACACGCATGAGGCAGTGACGAGAGGAAGTGAACCGAGATCCGAGGGAACAAATATCCGCCATGTTGTTAGCCACCCTGCTAGCATATCAACGGCTAAAGCTACAACGGAGCCTCCCTCCCCCTACCACCCCACTGCTCCAAGCAACACGGCAGGCCGCAAGCCGGTTGCTGTAACGGACAAAGACAAATATCTGAATATCTGACGACATTGTGCATTTAAGCAACAAAAATGGACTACATATTTTTCATCTGAACACTAACAGCCTGAGACACAAACTGGCTGAACTCAGGCAGCTATTCATGAACGGTAAGGCAAGCATATTATGCTTTTCTGAGACCAAATTGGACAATTCCATTACAGATTCAGAGATTGAAATTGAAGATGATCTTGTAGTGAGAAGGGACAGGAACGTGAATGGAGGTGGTGTCTGCATGTACATACATAAAGACACCAATTTCAAAAACCGTACTGACCTGCATCATGAAAATATTGAATCTGTGTGGGTTGAAATTCTTTTTGACAATGCTAAATCTGTAATAGTCGGGACAATCTATAGACCACCGGAACAGAGTGACTTTTATGATACATTAGATGGGTGTTTGGCTGAGGTGGGGGATGTAGAGACAATTATTATTGGAGACTGGAACACGGATATGCAACGTAAAGACACGTCCGTCTTCAAGTCCTTCAGTAGGATTTGTGATATGCACGGCTTCAGCCAGCTAATCACCCAACCCACCCGGGTATGTGAAACAACACAGACTACCATTGATCTCATTCTGACCTCTGACAAGTCCAAGATCTACAGTAAAGGGGTTATAGCATGTGGTTTAAGTGATCATTATATGATATTCTGTACCCGCAAAAGGCTAAAACAAAAGGCCGGCTGTCACAAAACAGTCATATCTAGAGACCTCAAAAACTACTCTAGCGAGGCCTTTAACCTAGAAGTGGAGAGCCTGGACTGGTCAGATGAGCTCGGTGGTACGCAAGTTGAAGAAACATGGCTTGGTTTCAAAAATAAATTCTCTGCAATACTCAATGATTTGGCCCCCCTAAGAACAACCAAGGTAAAAAATCGCGCAGAGCCGTGGATGCACTCCGACATACTGACCGCCATGCAAACCAGAGACAAAAAATGCTCTGAGTTTCATAAAAGTCAGTCAATGATTTCCAAAAGCACGAGCAGTGAACTCCTGGCCCACGTGACTGAACTAAAAATTGAAAGAAACTAGTGGTGGGCATAGATTTTTTTTTTTAATCTAGATTAATCTCACTGTATTCTTGGAATTAATCTAGATTAATCTAGATTAAAATGCCCCATTTGAATTCTGCCGAAGGCATTCAGAATATGTGTGCTACCCAAATAATGACTAAAAGTAAGTTTTTGAGAACGGGTTTCTCAAGCCAGGTGGTGCATTAGACCAGGGGCTCATCTCCAGTTTCCAAAATGCATCACAAACTGCTTGAGAAAGCTGTTCTATGATAATTGGTGATGAAAATAAATCAATGACAATGAGATGTACTTGTGTTTATTAACTGTTTATTTTTAGTTGAACAGTAGGCCTATATAACAGGTTGTAATGAACTGTTTACAGTCAGTAGCTTTGTGTCAGTCAAAGCTCTATTTCTCCTTCTTCCACCAGTCACTCAGGCAGAGCAGTTTGTTCACATTTTCTGGTGACAAACAAGCTCTCCTCTTCTGGACAATATGGCCTGCTAAAGAAAAAAGTATCTCGCATGGGACAGTTGTGGTAGGAGTCCCCAAGTATTTACGGGCAATTTGGGCCATCTTACCATAGACAGCAGTGTGCTCCGACCACCACTTCAGTGGACACTGATCTAGACTGGCACTGGGCTCTACCTTGTACCTCTCCACTGTACTATCTTCTGGTGTCTCCTCATCTGATTCTGAGTCGGATCCCATCAGTAGCAGGGCTGTTTTCTTCTTGGGTGGCTCAGGGTTCTCCTCCCTGAGTGGCTGCAGAGCAGGTTCTTCTCCCTTCATCAACGCACTTAGCTTTGCCCACACTGGCTCCCTCTCTGCTCTGGGCAAGCACTTGAGGTCCTTAAATCGTGGATCTAGAGCAGTCGCCACCTTTGATGAATAAAAAATTATAATTATTGATTGATGAAAATGTGACTTTCCAAATCCAACCTCCATATTTCTTCATGACCTATTCATCTGGCTTTACAGTCTATTATGGTCATACAATGTAGTTATCTTCTGGTCACTCTGACATACCTTAAGCCATTCCAGGTGTATTTTCTCCCTCCGCTGGTTGATATCCTTGATGAAGGCAGCCTTGAATCGCACAATATAGGCAGGATCATCATCTGAGATGTTCATCGCGTGCTGGAGGTGGCACAGGGCAGGTAGAACCACAGAGCAGGATACATACTTATCTCCACCAAGGAGCTCAGTGATGTACCTACAGACAGACAGACAGACAGACAGACAGACAGACAGACAGACAGACACACATACAGCAAAACATTATTAGTGACAGATTAATTTAACTCAGATTACACATTTAAGGGCAGGTGTTTCTTACATACAAAGTGACATTTAAAAACTTGTATGCCAATTCATGAACACACTAACTTTGTAGACCATACCTGCATGGCTCCAGCAGTTTCTCTAGCTTTGCCAACTTCTCATAATCCGCATTTGTTGGGAGGGCCAGGTTGTGCTTCTGCAGCGACAGCGTTGTGTGCAGTGCGTCTCTGTTGCGCCTCACGCGCTTTATCATCTCAAAAGTGGAATTCCACCGTGTTGGAACGTCTTGCACGAGTGACTCCTTAACTTGTCCAAGGGAGGATTGTTGGACATTTAGCTCGTCTGAGTTGGCCGGACTGTGTTTGAAATGTCCGACCACTTTACGGCACTTGGCCAGTCATCAAAACCACCTTCCCGAAGTGACATTACAATAGCTCTCTGTACAACATGCGCAACACAGGGCAAGTGCTCGAATGGAAGTATCCTCCCTGCTGCCACCATATTAGGAGCGCTATCGCAATTCGGCTAGGTATACATCCGCGCTAAATTATCAAGGTGAAAGTCATCATAGCTTGCGTAGTATAGACCCAGCTCCCAACCCAACTTTGAGAATAGATTAACGGCGATATTTTTTTTTATCGCCGACAAGAGTCTCACGTTAACGCAGCACGTTAACGCCGATAACGGCCCACCACTAAAAGAAACAGACTAAGAAATGACGTAAGCTCCATGATCAAAACTGCCAAAAAGAATTTCATCAATGTCAAAACTGAGGAAAACAAAAATAAACCCTGTGAACTTTGGAAATTACTCAATAACCAGCTTGGCTGCAGTAAAAAACTCAAAACGAGATTTTCGAACTTAAACATAAAGACAGATAACAGGCTCATCACAGACAAACTGGACGTGGCCAAGTACTTGAACATTTTTTTCACAAACATAGCCACAACTCTTGTAAATAAATTACCCTCCCACTCAGGGCTTTTTGGAGTAGATCAAATCATGACCTACTACAAAAACCTAGTGGTACGCAAAGATGATTTCAGTCTAGCGAGGGTAACATCAGCAGAGGTACTCATTAAACTGAGCGCCCTCCAACCTAACAAGGCCACTGCCCATGACAATATCCTCTCCAAATTCCTCAGAGACACAGCAACCGCCATCTCACCAGTCATAGCTCACATAATTAACCTCTCCATAAAACAGGGAAAAGTACCCAAAGAATTCAAAATTGCAAGAGTAACCCCCCTGCACAAAAAGGGCAGCAAATTGGACCCAGGCAACTACCGTCCTGTTTCTATACTTACCTCCATCTCGAAAGTCATGGAAAAAATAGTATATGAACAGGTCGAAAAGTACCTCGCGGACATCTATGAATTTCAATCTGGCTTTAGAACATCCCACTCCACTGACACATGCCTTCTTTATTTAAACGACCACATCAAACAAGAGGTGGACGAGGGCAAATACTGCGGCATGGTGATGCTGGACCTGCAAAAGGCTTTCAACACTGTCAATCACCCCATTCTGATTGACAAGCTAAAAGCAATTGGTTTTGATAAACTATCGGTGAGCTGGATGCAATCCTACCTGGAGGGGAGAGAACAGATGGTGGAGGTAAACGGTACTCTGTCCCCCCCCCTCCCAGTGAGCTGTGGTGTTCCACAAGGAAGCATATTAGGTCCGTTACTGTTCCTAATTTATGCAAATGACATGTCATCAGCATGTGACTGCAACTTGTTCCTGTTCGCGGACGACTCAGCCCTGCTGGTCTCTGACAGGAGCAGATTGCAGGTTGAAAAAACCCTCAGCTCCGAGCTCTGCAGAATCTGCACCTGGCTCGCCGATAATAAATTATCATTACACCTGGGTAAAACAGAGTCCATACTCTTCGGTTCGAAACATAATCTCAGCAAATCCGACGACTTCTCAGTTGCAGTGGGTGACATTATTGTCACAAGTAAGAAGGAAATTACATACCTAGGATCTATTCTTGAGGCAAACCTCTCCTGTGACAAAATGGCATCCAATGTAATAAAAAAAGTCAATCAAAGAACTAGATTCCTATACCGGATCTCCTCTCTGGTAAACAAAAACACCCTGAAAACTCTGGCAGGAGCACTCATTCAAGGGTACTATGACTATGCTTGCACGTCATGGTACCATAGCACCTCCAAGGCGCTAAAAATAAAACTTCAAACATCACAAAATAAACTGGTCAGACTACTGCTTGACCTTTCATCTAGAACCCACCTCACCTCTGCCCACTTTGACAACCTAGGATGGCTTAGAGTAGACGACAGAGTACAGCTACTTGCAATGGGCCTGGTCTACAAGATCCACTACACCTCTATGGTACCCATGTACATGTCAAAATTATTCCCAAAGGTCAAGGAATACCATGATCATAACACCAGCGGGAGCTCCACAAATCATGTAAAACCCAGATTTGGCACAAAAAAAGGGGAATACACGTTTCGCAATTATGCCACATCAAGGTGGAACGCTCTTCCCACTACTGTAAAGGAAAGTAAAACTATACTTACCTTCAAAACCTCTCTTAAAGAGCACCTTCGGGGGAGAGCATTGCAAAACTGGCTCCGGTAATGGTACAAATCTCAACCTGTCGTACAATGGACAGCTTCCCCCCCATCTATACTCGCATTTTAGACTCTGTTACTAACTGTATATCTGTAGACTTGGTATGTCTTAAATGTCCGGTTAGGATGTATTAGAACGAAATCTAAAATGAAATTTGTAAATAAGCCATCTTTATGTAAAAAACCACCTGTATGTAAATTGTAAATAAGCCATCTGTATGTCAAATATGTCTTGTATGTCTTAAATGATATGATGAATTGGAAATGGGGGACCCTGATGTAAACAAGACGAAAGTCTTTCTCTGGTCTGCATCCCCTTAACAATTGTATGTTTTGAGCTGTACTGTACTGTACCCAATATACAAGCTGTTAATAAACTTTTCAATCAATCAATCAATAGATCCTAGAAATGAGCTGGTCGTGAAGAGTCTCCCCTCTCCATTAACCCGAGTCCTTTGAGTCCTACACCTGGTGTGATCTAAAAATTAAAACTATCAATTGCGTCACTCGCTACTCTCTTTATAACATGTAAAATAACATTACAACGTACCCCAGTCCATCTGCCTACCCTTTAGCAAGTAGGATAGCTTGGAGAAGTTATCGTTTGGATCAGGGGAGGGGACGCGGATCAGTGAAACTTCCTGCAGACTCGTGGGGACTCGGAGCCGCGGGGGGAGCCGCGAGCCGCGGGGGGAGCCGCGGGAGCCGCGGGAGCCGGCTATATTATGCACGAGTCAACAGCAGACTCAGAGATTCGCAAATCCTGACTCACTGTGCAAAACATAGCAGACTCGTGCGGACTCAGAGCCGTAACTGTATAGCAGCAGATTCAGAGATCCAGCAGACTCGTCCTCATGCATGAGTCAACAGCAGACTCAGATTCGCCAAATCGCCAAATAACCCTTTTTTTTTGTGATGAACATTTTTTATTAAAGCAAAAGGCACTGTGTAGCGGAGGTTAATATAATATTAGTTTAATATGCTCGTGAAATGCAACAACTTTTTGGTTTCACCGGTCGGATTTCTACTGTCTTGGTGATGCTAACTCATATGACTCAAATGACTCGTATGATCCGGATCTCTTCAATGACTGACTCATAAGACTCCGAGTCCATAAAAGGATCCGGATTTGCCATCTCTGCTGTGCATTTAGCTGTCCTTTCAGGCCCCTCCCCTTTTGGGAGCGTAGGGCAGAATTACGGCCCGTCTACACTACAGGCATGAAAAAATCTTTTCAGTTTCACCCACTGTCTCTGCCACCTCCCTCCATGAAATCAGTCACATTGACCCGAAGACACATTTTGAATTATAGACACTGTTGGAAAGAGGAGATTCCTAGCATTCTAATGATATCAGGTTGTTGTACTCCAAATATTAAACAAAATATGTCACATTATGACTGTCACCGAGTCATCATTTTGAGAAAAAGGCCTTCAAAGTTTCCTCTTCTCTGGAATCCATCGATCTGATTGATTATTAGCGGAGCAAATGATTAAAATAGTACAGAAGAAACATATTTCGGTTAGAATTACTGGTCTGGGGCGCTCGCGAGTGTATGCGAGTGTGTGTGTGTGTGTGTGTGTGTGTGTGTGTGTGTGTGTGTGTGTGTGTGTGTGTGTGCGTGTATTTTTGCGTTTGTGTGTATTGCGTTTGTTTCCCGGGGAAACACTCACAAGAAACACCGGCTGTTGTTATGCCTGCTGTGACGTTAAATTACTCCGTTTTCCGCTTGTAATTATGCCGTTACAAGCTTCAAAGCTGTATTTATCATCTGAATTTGCCGAAACAAGTTTAATATTCTGAAAGCCAAGACTTATTTTGAAATCAGATGAGAACAAACTCTCTATATGGTAACTATAAGCCTTTACTTCATAATTGCAACGGCAGGGAGGGGGAGCGGAGCATTGGAAGAGCAGAGTGGAGTGAGAGCTACCTGTCTTCTTCCCTTTACAAGCTTCAAACATTTATTTATCGTGAGATTTAAACCCCCCCCCCTCATCTTCTTGAATATTGTAGGTCCAAGTAGCAGATGCAAAAATGAAAAGGAAGGACAAAAAGTGGTGGCATAGCCAGCTTTTTTCAACCAAAAAAAACAAAGGCAGGAGGAGAGTTAGACAACGGTGAAGAAGAGCAGAGCAAGGGACAGGAGAACAGTCAAGGAAGAGAAGAGAAAAGCAAGAGTAAAGGAGGAATGAGCAATGAAGAAGAACTTAGTGATGAGTGTGAAGAACAAAACAACAGAGACAAAGCCACTGAGAGATAAGACGGAGACCCAGAAAGATGGGCAGAGCAGAACAGTGCTGGACAGACAGACAGGAGCAGTGGTAGTCAGATCAGTACTACAAGTCCAGCTGGACCACATGGTACAGTATGTTAGTTCACTGTTAACATATTTCTATATAACAACATGGCTTTCATGTTCTCATATATTGGCCTGTGGACTCATAGCCGTGGGAACATGTTTCAAATGGGGGGTGCTGTGGGGATGACACCAGGGCTGGTTCTGACCAATGTGCTGCCCTATAGGCAAGATTTTAGCTGGCAATGAAAAAACTCTACAAAAGACCAATACACTGCAAAAAGAGAAATATATTGACATGGTGGACAGCTCCTATAACAAGGCTTCACATTTATTATATATTATAACATATTTTAATTGGGGGGGTGGACTTCACATCCTTTAGGGGGGTCCGGGGGGAAGATTTTTTTAACATTTTTAAGTAAAATGCTTAAATTTGGTGCACTTTCAGCCACCAATTAGAGACTGATCTAGGGGGTAAAACTCTAAACACCCATATGAAAAAGATCGGTTTGCATTTTATTAATCAAATAAGTATATGAACATTTCCAATAACCTACCATAGCCAATAACAAATACATGTAACTTATTTTATTTGTGTTGTTCATTCATATCTTATTTTACCAGTTAACATTTATTTATTTATGTATATTTCAAAATCTCTCCAGTTTTAAACGATATTTTTGGTTTACTGTCCTATAGTATACATTGGGATGATTTCAAACCTGTTTTTATTTATCCTAATAATTATAAAGGTGTGCCTTGGAAATATTTGTTTACATAGATTGCGATCAAAACGTTTGAGACCCACTGAGATAACTTAGACTAAAGTGAACTATCTAACCCCTCATAGTCCTTTACCTCACTGAGCCTCTCAGTCTGACAGGAGAGGACTCTCCCTCCACATTATTGTAGAAACAGCTTCTTATATCCGTTAGCGCTGCAGAAGCTAACAACAATCCCCGCCGGTACCGCGGTATCCCCTCTCTCTATCTCTCTCACGCTGGCTGTGAGCTGCGGGCGCCTGCTAAGCCAACATCCCCCACTTTCATCACTTACAGCGCCCATCGTACAGGGCAAATGGAAAATGTAACCGGGGTGAAAAGGGTGTTATCTTTACTTAATTATGAATGTTGTTACATCAAGGCTGAAAATTCGTTTTTTTTGTATTATATCTTGTGGAAGTGCAAATCCCCTGTCCTCCATCAGGGGGTGCTGCAGCACCCTCAGCACCCCTACTTCCCACGGCCCTGCCTGTGGTAGCCTATTGAGTTCATACTGTAGCCTACATGTTCAGAATTGTGCATGGTCTAGGCACACTATAGTATGTTGAAGTTAATGGAAGGTCCCTCACTCTAGGCTGTGAGTGGGCGAATGGATTTGAGTATAGGACAGTTGAATTGTTTAGTAAGTACTACTGATACAGTAGTAAATGAATGGCCCTAATTGTTTATTTTCTCTCATTTTAGATTTATCAAAATATAAAAACCGATTGACCAATGCAGCCACATCTTTCAGCCTTTTTCCGGAAACCATACAAGGAGGGGAAAGAAGATCGTTCCACAGTGAGTGGTGTAAAGAGCATACCTGGCTAGAATATTCCCAATCTAAGGATGCAGCATATTGCTTTGCATGCAGACATTTTGCCCCTACAAATGCCCCTAAGACTGTTTATGCATCTGACAGTGGATATTCTAATTGGAAAAAGGCCACTTTTAGGGATAGTGGGTTTAATGTACATGCTAAGTCAGAGACACATATTAATGCAATGATCTCATGGGGTGAACACAAAAGAATGGCTGAAACAAACACATCTGTCCTGGGAATGATGGAAGCTGAAAATCAAAAACAAGTACTGGAAAATCTAAAATACATCAAAACCTTGGCTGAAGTTTTGCTGCTCACAGCTACTCAGAATATCGCACAACGTGGACATGATGAAACTGAAACATCAGAAAACAGAGGAAATTTCCTTGAGATATTGAATCTTGTGAGTGACCATGATCCATTTATTAAAAAAAGATTGTCACAGGGGCCCAGAAATGCAAAGTACACAAGTAAAATAATTCAAAATGAGATATTAGAATGTTTGGCAGGAATGGTGCAGGAGGGAATTATAAATTAAGTTAAAGCCAGTGAGCATTTTTCCGTTATGAATGATGAGACAAAAGATGCCAGCAAAAAGGAGCAGATATCCCTTGTGGTAAGGTACTATTATGTTGGTGTGGTACAGGAGAGGTTCCTTGAGTACCTGGAAGCAGAACACTTAGATGCAGGTAGTTTAACCAATAAAATAATTTCCTGCTTGTAGAAATATGGGCTGGAATACAGAGATAATCTAGTGGGTCAAGGATACGATGGCACTGCAGTGATGAGTGGAAAATGTTCTGGAGTCCAAGCTAGAGTGAAGCAAGTAGCCAAGTATGCATTCTATATCCACTGCAATGCACACTGTTTAAATCTCGTTCTTGTAGACCAGCGGTCGGGAACCTATGGCTCGCGAGCCATATATGGCTCTTCCGGTGATGGCATATGGCTCCCAGACAATTTTGAGTTTTAAAAAAAAAAAAAAAAAAAAAAAAAAATCAGTTTGGAACTGATTTTAAAATACTTGTGATATTTCTTAATAATACTGTGTAATTTTAAAGTAAATAGAAATTAGTCTTGAAGATAAATGTCACGGGTCACGGGTCACCCGTGGGTTGTAACGGAAAAGATGGCGAAAAGAAAAAAAGACGATGATTACCGTGCATTCCAGGTTGCTGCATGGACAGAGGAATTTGCGTTTGTGGAGAGAGCAGGATCTGCGGTATGTCTAATATGCAATGATAAAATTGCATCGATGAAACGGTCAAATATATAGCGGCACTTCGATACGCACCATGCTTCATTTGCATCGAAATATCCAGCGGGGGACAGCAGGAAAAGGGCATGCGAGGAGCTAGAGCGGAGAGTGCAGACGAGTTAGCAGTAACTACGTGTGTGGACCAAGCAAGGTGACGCGAATTCCGCTAGCTTTGCGGGAGCTTTGGCAATAGTAAGGGATGGAAAGCCATTCACAGATGACAAGTATGCCAAAACATTCATGCTTGATGTGGCCAATGAACTGTTTGATGACTTCCCAAATAAAGACAAGATAATCAAACGAATAAAAGACATGCTCCTGTCAGCAAGAACTGTGCACGATCGTAGCATCATGATGGCAAATCAAGTCGAGGAAACACAAATTAAGGACATAAATGCCGGGACATACTTTTCTCTCGCGTTAGATGAGTCAACAGACGTTAGCCATCTATCTCAGTGCAGTATAATTGCCAGGTATGCTGCAGGTGACACACTGCGTGAGGAAAGCTTGGCTGTTTGGCCAATGAAACAAGAGGAGAGGATTTATTCACGTCTTTTATGGAGTTTGCTAAAGAAAAAAAACTACCGATGGATAAACTTATTTCTGTCTGTACTGATGGTGCACCCTGTATGTTGGGGAAGAACAAAGGATTTGTAGCGCTTCTCCGTGAACATGAAAAGAGAGCCATCCTAAGTTTTCATTGCATCCTGCACCAGGAGGCGCTTTGCGCTCAGACGTGTGGCCAGGAGCTTGGTGAGGTGATGTCGCTGGTCATTCGAGTGGTCAACTTTATTGTTGCCCGAGCTTTAAATGATCGCCAGTTTAAAGCTCTGTTAGAAGAAGTTGGGAATCATTATCCCGGTCTGCTTTTACACAGCAACGTGCGTTGGTTGTCAAGGGGGAAGGTGCTCAGCCGTTTTGCAGCTTGCCTGAGTGAAATCCGGACTTTTCTTGAAATGAAAGGCGTCAAGCATCCCGAGCTAGACAACACTGACTGGCTCCTGCAGTTTCACTATCTCGTTGACATAACTGGCCATCTGAACCAGCTCAATGTGAAAATGCAAGGTATTGGAAATACAATCTCATCCCTTCAACAAGCAGTGTTTGCATTTGAAAGCAAGCTGGAAGTCTTTCTCAGGGACATTGAAACAGGTCGTCTTCTGCACTTTGAAAGACTGCAACAATTTAGAGATGCATGCTTAGCAAGTGACTCCACTCAACATCTGGATCTCCAGCAGCTAGCTGGCTTTACGTCCAATCTCCTGCAGTCATTCAAAGCACGTTTTGGAGAATTTCGTGCGCGCACTGGTCTTTTCAAGTTCATCACTCATCCACATGAGTGTGCAGTGGACAAAATCGACCTGACATGCATCCCCGGGAGACTTTGAGCTGGAAGTTGCTGACCTGAAGGCATCAGACATGTGGATGAGTAAGTTCAAGTCACTTAATGGAGAGTTGGAAAGTCTTGCGCGACAGCGAGCAGAGCTGGCGAGGGAACACAAGTGGACAAAAATGAAAAATCTTCAACCTGAAGACCAGCTGATTCTTAAAACTTGGAACGAGCTTCCTGTGACATACCACACAATGCAGCGTGTGAGTATTGCCGTATTGACCATGTTTGGCTCTACATATGCATGTGAGCAGTCATTCTCGCATATGAGGAACATTAAGACCAACCTACGCTCACGTTTAACTGATGGAAGCCTCAACGCCTGCATGAAGCTCAACCTCACCACGTATGAACCAGACTACAAGGCCATCAGCAAAACCATGCAGCACCAGAAGTCGCATTAAAAGTAAGACATATTTAATTTATTATATTTTAAAAATACTATATGGCTCTCAATGAAACATATTTAGAAATATTTGGCTTTTATGGCTCTCCCAGTCAAAAAGGTTCCTGACCCCTGTTGTAGACTGTGAGAAAAAGGTACCTGAAGCTGGATGTTTTTTATCGTTGTTGGAAAAGCTGTATGTGTTCATGTCAACCTCATATGTCCACCAAAGATGGCTTGAAGTGCAGAAAGAATTGTTCAGTGACCCACCACGGGAACTACAGAGACTTAGCGACACCAGATGGGCCTGCCGCTACATTGCTTGTCGAAACCTCATGGATAGGTTGACTGCAGTAATAAGAGTATTGGAAGAAATCTCAGATGAGCCCAATCCTACCAGGGCTGTAGAGGCACGCGGGCTACTTTGTCAAATTGACATTAAGTTCATTGCTCTACTTACAGTGTTCAGAAAGGTCCTAGGTGACTCAAAGTTCTTATCAGATATGCTCCAGTCATCGAAAATAGACCTTTGCAAAGCTATTGATCAGGGGCCGTATTCACAAAGGATCTTAGGGCTAAAAGTAGCTCCTAACTGGCGAATTTAGGAGAAACTCCTAAACATAATGGGCGTGTCAGTCTTAAATTTAGGACTCCTAATTTTATTCACTAAGAGCAATTCACAAAGTATTTTAGGCCTAAAAGTAGCACCTACGTTTAGGAGAGCTTACAAGTCCTCGAGAGGACTCCTAACTCAGTAAGACCTATTCACAAAGAATCTGAAAATGGCTGCGAGACGAAATGTCTTGGAGACAATGGAAGACTGTGAATTGATCAAGAGATATAGGCTAAATCGTGAGGGTATCACACTTGTTGTGGAATTAGTGCGGGATGCAATAACATCCCCGACTAACAGGAATAACCCGATTAGTCCGGAAATAAAATGTTTGGCAACACTACGATATTTAGCAACAGGGAAAATGCAACTTTGCAATGCCGCCGATTTTGGAATATCGCAACCATCAGTCAGCCGTGCCATAAACCAAACCATCAACGCGCTCTATAGACCACATATCATCCAACAGTTTGTCCGGTTTCCTTTGGACAATCAACAACTACACAGGATCAAAGCCAACTTCATGGCAATTGCAGGTATGCCCGGTGTGGTCGGTGCTATTGACGGGACGCACATAAATATAATTGCGCCATCAAAAGATGAGGACGTGTTCGTCAATAGAAAGAAAGTATTCCATCAACACGCAGATTGTTTTCATTCATCATGATAGGGGGACTTGAACGGCGGTATGGGCCGTTATTGAAAGTGTTTAAGTGCTGGAAATATGCTCATTGGAAAATAGTTTGCAGGGTGCTTTTAATTGCCTCCTTGATTTAATGCAATTTACGTATTTTTATTGTTTGCTCTCTCTCTTTAACGTGCATATACAACGTCATTATCGTTGTCTGCACAAACTTTTCATCATGCGTGTATTCTGCTAACTGCACTGTCCATAACTATTTGATAGGAATACATTTCTAGCCTAGGCTATTTCCTTGTTTTTCGGTGATTTAGTGGGCTCGTTTGTGGGATGTTGCGGATGACTTTCACCGAGACCGCCTGCTCTGAACAACCAAACACCGTACTGACCGCTTCTAAACTCATGCACGAGAATCGACGTAATCCATAGCAACGGCGCGTCACTCTTAGTTCACTCTTAGTGATTTATCCTTAGTATGAGTAGGTCTCAGCGGCTTTGTGAATAACTTTTAAGAAAAAACTCCTACGTAAAATGTTTTAGCGCGAGTTAGGAGCACTCCAAGCGGTAAGATAAAATGCTTTGTGAATACGGCCCCTGATCGAGGCAGACCTTTGAGGAATATCGCAATGAAGGGGAAAGCTTCAATGAGCTATGGAATACAGTAATTGAAACATGTGAAAATTGTAATATTTCTGAAGTGATGAAAGAGAAAAGAGCCACACAGACAGCAAGCAGACTAGATGATGGTGTAGTCACATCCACACTTGGACAGAGAAACCAAGTTGACAGTAAAGAGGCCTTTAGGGTAAAAAGATTCCTTCCCATTATAAACTCCATGATTGGTGAGATGGAGAAACATTTCTCAAAGTCCAACTGTAACATAATGGAGGGAATACAGGCTCTAAATCCGTCAAGCAGCAACTTCTTGAAGGAAGAAATTGTGTTGTTATTTGCAGAAGCTTATGGCTCAGATTTGCAAGATCTGAAGAACAAACTAAATCAGGCAAGAAGACTTTTTGAAAGAAACAGGGCAAAGGGAAAAGAGACTCCCACCACTTTGATGGACTTAGTCAAGTTCCTGGATCCTTTTAAGGACGTCCTGTTTGAGCTTTTTCGTTTATGCAAGATTGCCGCTGTTTTGCCAGTGAGTAGTGCTGGGTGTGAGAGCAGCTTCTCAACCTTGAAGCTTGTTAAAACTCACCTGCGGTCAACAATGGCAAGTAAGCGGTTGACACATTTAGCTGTGCTCAGCATTGAGAGTGAGCGTGCAAAGGCACTGGACCTAGATATTTTTGTTAAACGCTTTGCTGGACAGCATGATAACTGCCGCCTTAAATTGGCTTAATCTTTGTATACTGTACTGTGTGCACATGTATGTATATATATATATATATATATGTGTGAGGAGATAGGCGATAGGAGCTGCTGGTGGTGAAGTCTGGAATCAGAGCAGGCCTCTGCTGGGCTGCACACTATCATAACACTGGATATTACTAATAGTTTACACCTGCACATTGGGGGCTTGCACAACCAGTAGAAAGGAACTAATTGCATTACTAAAGTAGGCTAAATGTAGACTTACTTAAGTACATTTCTGAGATTCACACATTACATCCACTATTTTACAGGCTCCTTAATAAACACAACCCCCACCTGGAAAAACTGGACATTCCCAATGCATGTACACCCACCCACACAAAAACAACACACAGACTCACAAAGACACACACAGTGTATGTGCGGGGGTTTCTTCAAATGACTAAAAATTAAGATTTTACCATAAACAAAATATGATACTGTGCTTCAGGGGAGGAAGGTAAATTAGTAAATGTAATTTCAAGTACTGTAGGCTACTTTAAAAACTAATTTGGCAGATTAATATTAGTGTGTGTGTGTGTGTGTGTGTGTGTGTGTGTGTGTGTGTGTGTGTGTGTGTGTGTGTGTGTGTGTGTGTGTGTGTGTGTGTGTGTGTGTGTGTGTGTGTGTGTGTGTGTGTGTGTGTGTGTGTGTGTGTGTGTAAGTTGAATATTTGACTTTAAGGGCTTAAGACATTAAAAACCGTAAAACTAATTGTTGTAAGTTTTTATTGCATGCAAGGACTGGGTTAAGTGTTCAACATAAGTTGATTTTACATTGTCTTATTATGTGATTCAAATGCATACAAATCACCAGAGAATGCAGAAGATGAAGTCTCTGAAGTTGAAATGGGTTTCGGGGGAGATAACATTTGCCCCCCAGCTGGAACCTCATGCCACCCTTTCGCCACCCCGGGTATAACTTGCTAGAACCGCCCCTGAGGCTGCTGTCCAGTGAGATTCCCCACACATTGCTTTTCCTGCAGTCTACCAAAGTAAATCGTTTTTAGAAAATCATTATCAGAAGTTATTTCAAAACACTGGATAGTGGGACCAACTGACGGTATTATCAAAATAAACTATTACACACAAGTGTTTTGTGCTCGACTGCCAGATTCACCTGGATATGCAACTCCCTGGATAATAACAAACCCGTTTTTGGATAATTGGAAGGCTCCAAATGTGTAATATATTCTGGATTAGAATTTAGCTGTTTTTTCAATCCAGTTTTACAGCAATAATGTTTGTGACAGTTTGACCACATTGATAACCTCATCACCCTGTCATCTGGTCTCAACACTTCTATCCCATCTCCAAAAAAATATGAAGGCAACCGTGTTACTACTATTTTAACTTCAATTAGTTATTAAAAAAGGTGAGATACATTTTGCTCTGTTTAATTTAAAACTCACACTTTTGAAAGCCCCTCGAACATCCTCCACAAAAGTGGAAACCTCAGAGTCTAGGGATAAAAACACTCCGTCAAAGAAGCCTGGCTCTTCACTCCTAGAAAAGGAATTATAGATAACCACTCTAGTTACAAATTGAACATAGCAATAATAATAATAATTATATTTAAAGCACATCTTTCAAAACAAGGTTATAAAGTCTAACAGAAATATTTTAGATTCAACAGCTGTAGTTTTAACAGCTATATAACAGGAAATAACTATAGCTACTAATTGCTCCTGTGGGGAATGTCCACTGTACTGAATGTATGTAAGTCGCTTTGGATAAAAGCGTCTAACAAAGGACATGTAATGTAAAAAATAAATAAAAATAGCAATCCCAATGTCAAATTAAAATACAAGGACTAAGGACAAGTGCTGTGTCAATGTAAAAAACGTACTGGTTTGTTTTCTGGAACCTGTAAAGTTTCCTATTGCCATCTACAGCCACCATTTCAGGGCTACAGGCTGGACAGACAAATGGCTCCTTACACAGAAGTTTATTCTCTTCAAATGTGCAGTACACATACTGCAGAAAGCTTCTCTGAAAAGCATCTGCATTCACCTTGCCAGTCTGAAATAAAAATACATTATATATGTTATCATATCTTGTATCATATCTCGCTCATCCATATTTCGCCATAAATATATTTATTATGATAATACATGTATTTGTCTTTCAGCTTCACATTTGTACTTACTCTTCCAAACTGCTTTGTTCTCTGGTCCAACATTGCAGTAAAGGCTTGTCTAGACATTCCTGGAGCTGCCGTCTTCATAGCCTCAAAGGAATGGAACAGATCTTGGTGGAACAGGGTCTGTGCTTGCATGGTAGCTGGCCAGTATCCACTCCTAACCAAGTCATTGAATTCTGGACCACATTTCTTAGTGCAATGTTTGCATGTTAGCTCTGGAACATTAAGATCGTAACGGCCTAAGAACAAATAAAGAAAAATCAATAACTATGAATTAGAGTAATGTATTAGTTAAAAAATACTTTAAAACAAATAATTTCACCAAAACCTACCATTTATGCACACCAATATGATAGGTCTACCAACAGAGACTGCAACATCGAAAACTTCAAAAGAACATATCCTTGAAGGAAAGGATGTTGGAAGCAAACGATCTGCAAGGTCAAACTACAATCAGGATGAGATTTAACAATGTTGTAAGCCAGCACTATGATAAGAGAATGCAATTTGAGATTAAAATGAATTTTTTTGTGAGGGGAAAAAAGGCAGATCAATTTTTAAATAATGGGACACTAACCTTGTTTAGAAATGATGCATTTGCCATCCTGGAGTTTCACAGACTCTGTTGGAGGAATGTACTTGTAAAATCCATTGCAGGTGGTTTACCTACTGTGCAGAGTGTGTTTTGTATTGAAGTATTATTTGAATTATTTGAAGTATTAAAGTAACGTGTTATGGCAGGAAAGTTCAATCTGGTATATTCATTTTAATGTCACCTTATATAGAATGTGTGTTAAACTTGTGATTACTGCATTGAGTGAATTCTGCCTAGCAGATACCAAGAAGAGGCCCCTAGGGTCTCTCTGTTAATTATCAATAGTCCTTGCAATCAACAGGGGAATTCCCGGATACATTTTCAGATATAAGGCAGTTAAAGTCTTGTAGAATTAATGATTTATCTCCTACAGACCCCAAAAGAGGCCTTGAGAATTGAGTCAAACAGTTACCGAGGCCATAGTCCTTTGTTCTCATTTGTAAATGTATTCATTCCAGAGAGCTGACTTTGGGGTGAAGGGAAGTTCAGGGAAGCCATTAAGCCACAAGAACGATTAACTTATGTTGGTTGACTGATTCAGTGACTGTCATGGGACGATGGCGTTTGGATATTTACAAATATGGCTTTCATAGAGAAAAACAGGTGACTGTTCTGTGATAAGATACATGATAGGATGTGTGTGTGTGTGTGTGTGTTGAAGATGTTTAGGGGGAATGAGTATGTGTCCTGTCAAAGACTCCTCTGTCATGACTCCAAATCATTGATTGGGGGATCTGCCTAAGGGCAGAGGGACAAACACACACACACACGCGCACAGAAGCAACAGATGGAATCAACAAACTGCTGACTCACTACCTGGGGTCCCGCCCAGAAGTGAAACCGACCAATGGAACACTGCCAACTCACTGGCTAGCTCGCTCAGAAGTGAACTCGCCACTAACAAATAGCTAGGAAGGAGCAAGCGACAAAACTCCTCCCCACCTGTGTATAAATGTTGTGATCATTTTGAAGATCGGCGCTCTTGTTTTTGACTTGCCGTTCCTGAGACGTGTCTCACACGGTGGTAGAACCTGAGCCCGGAGTACTCTGCAGAGTGCTTCGTGATTAGGTGAATAGGTGATTGGGTGATGTATTGTATGTTTTTACCATTAAAGCAAATTATTGTTTAACCCTTATCCTGGCTGCTTTGACTTTTCCTTCTTTTAAAACAAACTCATAGAAGAACGGCGCGAAGCAGAGATTCTGCCTCAACAGTATGAACCAAGATATCACACTCTGCACAAAACCACTCTGATGGCATACATTCCTCACAACGGATGACAGCTTCTTCCAGGAGACTGTGATTGTAGGTCATCTTGACGATATTCTTAGTTATTAATAAGTTGTCAACGTTCTGTGGCCTCGCCTGTTGCCAACACTGTTGAAACTCTTTTTGCCTTTGAGTCCAAGAAGACAATGGTGGCACATCGCCAACATCTTGCTCCTTAATGGTCTCAGAGTCCCGTAGAAGGTCTTCTAGTCTCTGCATATTAAAATCTTTAAATACAGAAATATAAATGAGGAAAACATTTGATATGAAACATACCTTATCTAGAAAAAGTCTTCAAAAGTAGCTTTTTTCTTACCAGGATCCTAGTAGCTTAGACATGGTGTTGTTATGGTGGAACTACTGCATGGAGGAGTACAATCTGTTTGGGGTGGGGAAATGATTGAAACCCATTAAACAGATTATTTTAGCTAATTGACAGATTTAAAGAAATGTTACAAAAACACCAACCTTCAGTAAACATGAAAAATATCAAAGCTCAATGTATTTTTGCATTATCATGTCATTTACATTCGCTTATTGGTTTTAGTCCTTAGTCCTCTGACAAAATCGATGTGCAAATATATAGAAATATGAAGTATTAACAGCATTATTAAACCAGTGGCTACTTTAAATCACATATACTGACTTTGATTCAATTCATAAAATGTAGACTAAACATTAGAAGAACTGTTTTTCCTTCGTTTGCTGCTGGCCACACGTTGCCCATCTTGGTCTCTCTTCCACCAGGTCACTTTTGGTCGTGGTTCGTCTTCTTTTTGCGTCTTCTTTTTGCGTCTCCTTGTTGAGTCTCCTTGTTGAGTTTCTTTATGGACATGGAATGTAATGAAACACAGAGGGAGAAAAAATGGGCATTAACTAACTGGATATAAATAATGACACTTTGGGTATAAAAAAAACAAGAAACTTGCCTGTGTGTCCTCAACATATGCATCCCCAAGCAGAAGAAGAGCTTCTAGTTGGTTTGTTTTTTCAGTTTCTTTCGACATTGTGCTGAAACAAAAAAAGGTGTTAGTTAGATCATAGGTGTAGCTGTAATTTAAACTAATATTAACCTGTTAAACCCCGAGCCTGTTTTTCAGGTTTCAGGCTCGAAAATGACATTCCCAGAACAAATGACCATATCTTCCCTTCTAAAAGGGTTAAATTAATAATCTTTTTTCTCAAAGTAATGATAAACCTGTCAGTTGGATGTTGAAAAGTCAGATTCAATATAGATGTTTTTTATTTTAAAGAAAATTCAGATTGAACATGGTAAAGAACTGTAAATGATAGTGTCCGTCCCAAAAATATTTTGTACTTATAGTGAAAACTAACCTTGGATGATGGGTTAGTAGACTAAAAGCTTTAGGAATCCAAAGTAAAACATATAATAAGTACCCTGTATCAAGATTGATGCAAAACAAGTGATATTTGACATTTTTAGACAGATTTAGCAAAAAAAAACCTCTTCTGGGGCCATTTGGGTGGATTGTTCATATCTCTGGCTCCCCCTGCTGGATTTTGTCATGTGACATCTCTTTCTAACCGTCAGAGCCAATGGAATCGAGGGGAACTCCCACATAGTCCTTATTTGGTCATGTGTGTGTATTATACTGCCGCATAGCCAAGACCGGAAGCAGCAGCCACTCTGGTGGCTACCATTAGCAGCTAACTTTTGCTCTGCGATTTTTACATAAAAATGGAATTATGGATTATAAATAATTCCAATTATTGCCCAGAAACGTTATCAACCTATGGATTAACCGATTCAGCCGCGTTTTTTCTCGTTTTAATGCCATTGAACACGTCTTTTGATCAGATTAACAGCTAGAGACGATCTCCCTAGAAGCTACGTAAAGGTACGTGTTGTGATGTCTGTCTTTGCTTCCCCTGTCGCAAGTTCGGATCAGTCAGTGATGATACTATATAACTAAATAATCTGTGGAACCTCAGCTTTAATCGGATATTTTGTATGTGCAGCTACGATAAGTAATAAGGGTACTTTTATCTTGAGTTCTGTGCCAATGTCCGTTAGCATTTTTCGCTAAGGGGTCATTTAGATGCTTCTTATGAGACTTGTGTTTTGTTTTGGTAAAAATGGTTTATATCGTCAGTTAGCTGAGATTATTTCCGTTAATCTGGTATAACACATTAATAGGTTCTTAAATATTAAGGTCCCCTGAGACACAGTGTCCTGAACAAAAAAACAGGGTCCCCGCTTTGGGGCTTAACAGTAAGTGAATGAGCGGAACAAAACACACACTTCAGGTTAGAATATCACACGTAGCTATTTTAATTACCTCTCAAACTACCTAAACTAGTTATAGATATGTTTAGTTTTACTGTCGGGTCACTCATTACTGATCCGCGAGCTGCATGATACTGACGGGCTGTCAGGAGAGCGCTCCGTGTATTATTCCCGTGTTATTGTAAATTGCTGAACACTTTTGAATAATGTAGTTAATCTACTATAATTAGTTTGTTTAATATCGAATCATATCAATTTGTTTTAAAGCTCAATAAATAACAAAGAAGACCTTTGACCGGCACTTTTCACATTTTGTCCACAAGATTTAAACTTTAACGGACATGTTGACCAGGGAGGCCCGTAAATTGGTGCGAAATTACGGGCGAACATACGGGGAGGCCCGTAAGTTGGTGCGAAAAAACGGGCGAACATACGGGCGTATTTTCGCACGGTTTTTCATGTGATAATGAGCCCCTCCTTCTGATTTCCATAGCCAATGAGTTAAAAGTTTCGGAAACCAATCAGTGAAGAGTAAATCAATCTGTAGATGAAAAGTTCCTGACATTGTGAGTGAATTGTACATTATTCCAGATTCATGAGACTATGTATTAATTTGCCTTTCAATATAATAAATATATCAATCAATATAACCTGCCTTCATTGTCTTTTAAAAAATAAAATCGCCTTACCCTTTTCCTTAACCCTCTGGAGTGTGAAGTGAAGGGTATTTTCTCAATTGTTAGATGTCTCCTTAAATCAACTTTTAAATGTACTTCTTATAACATGGCATGGTGTTATATGTCAAAAATGTTCAGTAGTCTCTGGTCTTGCTAGAAATGCAAAGTCACTCACCTTATGAGATACTAAGCTTAGAAATCCGATTTTTGGAAAACTTCAAAACTGTTGTGAAACACAGATGTACTCATGTCATCCATTTTTTTTGGTGTTTCAGATTTGGTTCACCAAAGTCTTTGGTTCACCAAAGTAGTGAAATATATGAATTAAACTATAGGCCTATATAAATGTGTTGTTCATGTCTAAAATGAAAATGTGTAAATTATAATTTAGAGCAAAATATTTCCATCCCTCTACTTTCACCACAGAAAAGTTACATCAGGACTGATTCATATTCCATAAAAAGGTTCATGTGATGATGTGTAGAAATACAAATTGAGCATTAAACATTTTTATTCAACCAACTATTTATGTTAACATAAGAAACTGTAAAATCTCAATATTTACAATATCAGAACTTTCTCAACCAACTATTCATTATAAATGTAAAGACAGGGGGAGCAGTGTAATGGCCTGTCTTCCAGGACAGTGGGTCTGGCTGCTGTGTAGGTGGGGGTGATGGTGTATGGGCTGCTGGTGGCTGTGTCGGAGGGAGGTAGGTGTGATTGTCCCAGGTTGATGCTGGCGGCTGTGTGGGAGGTACGTCTGCTAGGAGAGACTTCTTTGCTGGCTGGGTTGATCATGATGGATGTGGTGGAGGCCTTTGTACCGAGGTGTATCTTAATCTTGTGGCAGGCACAGATGGAGGTGGAGGCCGCTGTAGTGATGCTGGTCCTCTGGTCCTTGGTGATGGCTCTGGTGAAGGCCCTTGAGCCACGGTAGATCTTGACATGGGTGCAGGCACAGATGGAGGTTCTTGCTGCTAGGCACAGGCAGCTGTGAAATTGGACAGAAATATAGGACAATAATTACTACTAAGTTCATTAAAATATAAAGTTCAAGTGGAATGTTTCTCAAGCACAAATAACAATGTACAACTCAAAATAAAATGGGGAGGTGGGACAGGAGTCTCTCTCTCTCTCTCTCAACCTATTTAACTATGTTACACCCACACAATGAAAGTACACTATTACTGTAATATTTACATTTACCTATCTTCAAATGGATCCGTGTTGTTGTTGTTGTTGCTGTATTCTCCAGGTTCTGATGCTCCATCTCCACTGCTGCTAGTGTTACAAGTCCGCTGTGCATAGCTGGTAATCAGATAATAAGCCTGTTGAATAGGAGAAAAGAATAAAGCAGAGGGAAAGTTGCTGCCGTTTGTGTGGTTGTCCTAGCAGAATTTATTGAACACATTAATAAATTAACTTACAAATTATTAGGGGTGCACTGAATGAGAAATTCTTGGCCGAAACCGATACCGAAAATAGGGAACAGTTGGCCGAAAACCGAATGCCGAAAGGCCGAAAATGATTTATATATATATATATAAATAATGTATACATTTTTTACCAATGTTGTTCAGCTGCCTGATTATGGAAAAATAAATGATTATGGCAAAACTTAACTTAAATAATCACTATTATGGGTCCATAAAACATTTATTCAGCACTTTTGAATGCATACAGTATATTAATTCCAAGTCAAGTGCATTTTCTTTTCTCTGTAGGATAACTACAACAAAGTGCATTCAGAACAAAGCCAAGGTGCTTTAAAATAAACATCTAGGCCAGTAGGCCTACAACAAAATAGTGTAAATAAAGACTGTGACAGCCAGGCCTTCAATAACAACAAATGCACCTATAAGTGCATGCATACAAATGTGCAAACTGGATAAATCCACATGAATGTAACTATTTACAAATGAAATTACAATTGAATTTCAAGAATCTGTAAATAAGGTGGTCTGTCCTCATGAGCAATGTAAACAACATTGTATCATTTAGATACCGAAAGTACAATATATTGAACACTGTGCTGCTGTCATTTCCCCCTAATGATAACCTGAGATGGTGAATTATAACTCACAATGAAAATGGTTCAGGAAAGTGGGTATAGAGTAGACATGTAGAACTAGATAAGCTTATGATAAGCCAGCCTTGTCTACTTATTAAGGAAAAGTGGGAGGTTCTTTTTAATGAACAGTAGCTTCTCTGCTTTATCAGCCATAAGTCTGTTCCTCTTCTCATCAAGCCCATGAGAGGCAGCGCTGAACAGTCTCTCGCTGTCAGTGCTTGTGATTTGATCTTACTCCGCATATTTGTCCGGGTGATTTGATTTCAAGTGGTGGAGTAATCCCGAAGTGGTGAAAGTCTTTGCAGTTACACCCCCTCGAGAAATGTCAGCTGAACACGTTTTACAAATCGCAATCCGTGCCTCTTTCTCTGATATTTTTAAATATCTCCAAGCGCCAGAAACATGTTCGCTGTGAGCAAGCCGTGAGCAAGCCGCGAGCACGGTCGCGCGCAGTGCTTGTCGCCGCGTTTTGATTACGTCATCACAACAACACGTTAGCTTACCAACGTAACCCTGTTCTCTGACATTCGGTGATATTTTTTCGGTGCTAGAACCCTTTCGGCTGAAAGGGCCTTTTTAACAATTTTCGGCCGATAATTTTCGGCAGCCAAATATTCGGTGCATCCCTACAAATTATATCCGTTTTCTCTATTTATCTAATCATTCTCTGGTTTGACGCCACATGTATCTCTGCGTTGTGTTGTGTGGTCGAATGAAAATGACTTCCTTCTTGGCAACCAGGTTTATTATCTGTGCAAACAGAATATAAGGAAATGGCTTCACCAGCTTTCTACCTCAATACTTCTCCTCAGTGAGGCCTGAAGCTAACTGAGAATGTAAAAATACATTTAGCCAATCAAAATAACTGTATGTCTGACATATTTCGTTTTCTAATCAAAAATGGACATAAATTCACATGCCATATTATGACTTTCATAAAGTATTAAAGCCTTTTTCATTTATAATATTATACAGTGCTAACAGCTAACACACACAACCCGACTGTACTCACTTTAACATGGCTGTTGTACAGGCACAATATTAGCATAGCATTAGTGCTTTAGCATTTAAATAATATGAACAATTAAGACCTCAGACCAGCATTTCACATATTTATACAAACAGAATAAACTTGAAATGTAAGCCAGACTAGTGCACGGAACTCATTACACATAGTAACATAGTAGAGCCCTACATTATTCAGGGAGCAACAGCCTGTGTTAAAGAAGCTAGCGGACGCCATTAGCCACACGCTAGTGGCGTAGCTCACAGAATGACATTAAACTACACATAAAACAGTTTCAAATACACTTCTTAGATCAAAATATGACATAATCTGTGTACACACTACTAACCTGTTGAACAGGAGAAATGAATAAAGCAGAGGGAAAGTTGCTGCCATGTGTCTGTCGTCTGTGGTCTTCTTCTTCTTCTCTCGCACCATGCCGTTTCTCTAACGCTAAACCGGAAGTGGCGATTCCGTAAACCGGAAGTGAGGCTAAGAACGGCAAATTTAAAGATAACAATACCATTAGCACTCCTAGTGGTGACTTTATGAACTGCAAACAAATAATAACATAAAATGCCTTTAAGGCAGCACACTGTTTGAAGCGCTGCACATTGTCAAGGGGAGAACACTGAGGCATGAACTCAATTGCACGACTCAAAACTCAGACTCAGATAGCGTTTCAAAATAAAGACTTTACTGGAATTTGCACAGTAATAAAACAAGGAAAACAAAACCACTCTTTCGAGGAAAACTATAATGCGATCTATAGCATAGGTCCGTGAAAGGTCCGTGAAAAGGTCCGTGAGGTAAGCCGATACGTGGTCTTCGTGAGACAACGAACTGACAATTAACAGGAGGGAGCTAACACAATATATACACAGGTAAAGGGGACACAGTTGGAAACAATCAGGGCGGGGAAAATAATCAAGGACGCAGGAGACAGAAAAGGGGCGGGGAGCGTGGAGGCCTGAAATGAGAGGAAGAAATAATTAAGGGTATAGACATAAAGCACAAGACAAAGGGACATGACAACTCTAACATAAAGAATAAACTTTCACAATAAGTTTCTTGGACATGACAGTACCCCCCCTTCTAGGGACGGCTCCTGACGGCCCAGGCTCCTCTGAGTTGAGGCGGTCAAAATCCTCAATGAGGCTTTTGTCCACGATGAAGCGGGAAGGAATCCATTGCCGCTCCTCAGGACCATAACCCTTCCAGTCAACCAGTAACTGTCGCCCTCTACCCCTTTTCCGACTAGCCAATAGTGACTTGACCGTGTAAACCGGACCTCCATCGATCATCCGGGGGGGCGGGGGGGGTTTGACGGTGGGAACCATAGCGCTCTCCTTCAATGGTTTTAATTTCCCTACATGGAAGGTGGGATGTACCTTCATGGCCCTGGGAAGCCGTAGTCTCACTGAGACTGGGTTTATGACCTTGGTGATGGGAAAAGGACCCACAAACCGGGGAGCCAGTTTTCGGGAGAGTACGTGGAGGGGAAGGTCTCGTGTAGAGAGCCAGACTTTTTGGCCTGGCTGGTATACAGGGGCTGGTCGGCGTTTTCGGTCTGCTGCTCTCTTAACCAGTTGTGAATTCCTGCAGAGTATCTTCCTAGCCGCAGCCCACACGCGCCGACAACGCCTGACCAAAGCGTGGGCAGACGGGACCGTGACCTCCCTCTCCGTGGCTGGGAACAGTGGCGGCTGGTAGCCATAAACACAGTGAAACGGGGACAGGCCCGTGGCAGAAGTAGGGAGGATGTTGTGTGCATACTCAACCCAGGTGAGGTGCTCGCTCCAGGAGGATGGATTCTGGGACACCAGGCAGCGCAGGCAGGTCTCCAGTTCTTGATTTAGGCGCTCTGTCTGGCCGTTAGACTCCGGATGATATCCAGACGAGAGACTGACCGTGGCACCGATGAGGCTGCAGAACTCCTTCCAGAAGCGTGACACAAACTGGGGGCCCCGGTCGGAGACAATATCCTTAGGGAAACCATGAAGCCGAAACACATTCTGCATCATGACCTCCGCCGTTTCCTTAGCTGAGGGCATCTTTGGCAGAGCAATGAAATGTGTCATTTTGGAAAATCTGTCCACTACCGTGAGAACTGTGGTTTTACCTCTAGAGAGGGGCAGGCCAGTGACGAAGTCCATGGAGATCTCTGACCAGGGCCTGTTGGGAATAGGGAGTGGTTGTAATAACCCTATTCGCGACCTGGAAGAGGTCTTGTTTCGAGCGCAGATAGGGCACGCCTCCACATACTCCTTCACCTCCTTCTCCATGGATGTCCACCAGAAACGTTGTTTAACAATGAACATAGTTCTCTTGACTCCGGGGTGGCAGGTGAGCAGCGAAGTGTGAGCCCAGTGGATCACCTGTGGTCGCTCGGCCTCCTGAACAAAAATCCGGTTAGGCGGGCAACCCCTTGGTGCAGGAGCTCCAGCATTGGCACGTATTACCTCCTTTTCTACTGGCCAAGTCAGCGCTCCTACCACCCGGTTCAATGGGATGATGGGTTCCGGCTCCTTGGCTGCAGGCACAGGGTCAAACAGACGGGACAGAGCGTCAGGCTTGACATTCTGAGACCCCGGCCTGTAGGAAAGAACAAAGTCAAAACGGTTGAAAAACAAGGTCCACCTAGCCTGGCGGGAGTTCAGTCTTTTGGCCTTTCTGATGTACTCCAGGTTCTTGTGATCGGTCCAGACCACAAAAGGATGCTCGGCTCCCTCCAACCAATGCCTCCACTCTTCCAACGCTAACTTCACGGCCAGCAACTCACGGTTTCCCACGTCATAATTTCTCTCTGCCGGGGAGAGCTTCCTGGACAGGAAGGCGCAGGGGTGAAGTTTGTTGTCCTTCTGTTGTTGCTGGGAGAGGACCGCTCCCACCCCCTCGTTGGAGGCATCCACTTCCACCACGAACTGGCGAGTGGGATCCGGCATGGTAAGTATGGGGGCAGTGGTGAACATCTTTTTCAGCCGAGAAAAAGCCTCCTCAGCCTGAGGAGACCACACAAAAGGCACCTGAGGGGACGTGAGGACATGAAGAGGGGCTGCAATAGCGCTGAAGCTCCGCACAAAACGTCTGTAAAAATTAGCAAAGCCTAAAAACTGCTGCACTTTTTTGCGAGAGTCAGGGGTAGTCCAACAAGCTACTGCGCTAACCTTCTCTGGGTCCATCATAACCTGACCTGGGGAAATGATGAAGCCCAAAAAAGTGACTGTTTCCACATGAAATTCACACTTTTCAGCTTTGACAAACAACTTATTTTGGAGCAGTTTCTGTAGAACCAGGCGGACATGTTGTTTGTGGGTGTGAAGGTCAGGGGAGTAGATCAGAATGTCGTCCAGATAAACAAAAACGAAACGGTTCAGAAACTCCCTCAACACGTCGTTGATCATAGCCTGGAAGACTGCAGGAGCGTTTGACAATCCAAACGGCATGACCAGGTATTCATAATGTCCTGAAGGGGTGTTAAAACCCGTCTTCCATTCATCGCCCTCCCTGATCCTGACCAAATGATAGGCGTTCCGCAGGTCTAATTTGGTGAAAACCTTGGCTTCCTGAAGCTGCTCGAAAGCGGACGAGATGAGAGGGAGGGGGTACCGGTTTTTAACCGTAATGTCATTGAGAGGTGAGTAGTCGATACAGGGCCTAAGAGACCCATCCTTTTTGCCCACGAAAAAAAACCCTGCCCCTGCTGGGGATGAGGAATGACGAATAAGCCCTGTCTTGAGGGAGGCATCAATATAGTCCTTCATGGCCTCTTTCTCAGGTCCTGAAATTGCATAAAGTCGACCCTTAGGAATGGGAGACCCGGCAATCAAGTCAATAGCACAGTCATAGGAGCGGTGAGGAGGAAGAGCCAGAGCTTTGGACTTACTAAAAACTTCACTAAGGTCGTGGTAGCAGGAAGGAACTGAAAGTACATCCGGAAGATATATTTTTGGGACTGTATCCTGCCTAACACTCCCAGTGTTACATCCCCTGTCAATTTCTGCTACCTGCTTAAAACAGAGATCAATGCAATTCTTTCCCCACCCCTCCACCCTCCCAGATTGCCAATCTATGTGAGGGTTATGAAGTTTCAACCAGGGAAACCCCAAAATGAGTGGATGTTGGGCTGAGTTAAATAAGTGAAAAGACATTGTCTCATGGTGGTTATCATTACATCTTACTTCTAAAGGCTCCGTTTGGTGAGTCACTTTAAACAACAGCCGCCCATCGAGAGCACTCGCTTCAAGAGGCTGGGGTAGAGGTTTAGTTTTTATGTCCCATTTTTTAACTAAACCCCAATCCATAAGACTTTCGTCCGCCCCTGAGTCAATGAGAACACCATGAGTAACTACATTGTCTCTGATTTTTACCTGGATCCGGGTCAGGGTGCGAGGAGGAAAGTCAGAGGAAGAGATCCGGCTCACCAACGTACTCCTCTTCATTGGTGAGCCTCCTCTTTTACCGGACAAGCCGCTTGTGGGTGTCCGCGCTGCCCGCAGTAGAAACACAGACCTTCCTTGAATCGACGCTGACGTTCTGCCAGCGACAGCTTGGCGCGGCCCAACTGCATTGGCTCCTCCACGGAGCCAGGGGGCGCTGTTGTCCGGAACGCAGGTGGTGAGGGGTGACGGGGCCTCCCAGAAGAAGTAATATCCAGCGGCGAGCGTCTCCTCTGGAGAGGTGGATCAACCGCATCCTTGGATTTATTCCTTCTCCTCTCCGTCAAACGATTGTCTATACGTAAAGCCATGGATATGACAGAGTCCAAATCAGCGGGCAGATCGAGAGGCGCCAGCTGGTCTTGTAAAGAATCCGAGAGACCGCTGACGAAAGCGTCAAACAATGCAGCGGAGTTCCAGCCGCTGTCGGCTGCCTTAGTCCGGAACTCGATGGCGTAGTCAGCCACACTCCGCTGATGTTGTCGCAGCTTGATCAGAGCCCGAGCTGCTTCCCTGCCCGGCGTGGTTTGATCGAAGGTCTTCCTCATAGTGTCTATGAAGTTTTCCAGAGACCCGCAGATAGGCGAGCCTCGGGACCATTCTGCCGTGGCCCACGCTGCTGCTCGGCCGGAGAGATGAGAGATCATAAAAGCCACTTTGGAAATGTCCGTGGGAAAAGCAGCCGGTTGGTGGTGATAGTGTAACTCACACTGCACGATGAACGGCCGGCAGCCTTCTGAGTCCCCGGAGTACCTTTCGGGTGGAGCCAGACGCATGGAAGCCCTGTGCGGCTCAGTAACCCGGTTGGGATCGAATCCGGTCACCGCTGGAACCGGAGGAGTCGTAGGAGGAGAAACAGCCTGCAGGTGAGTGAGCACACGCTGAACCTCTGCTGCCAGTAGATTAACTTGGGTCGTCAACGATGTTTGTAGTTCCCCCTGGCTGCTGGTTAGATCCTGCACTCCCTGCTGCATGGTGGCCATACGCTCCTCTTGTTGCCCAAGACGTTGGCCCTGAGAACGGATAGCGTTCTTAATCTGATCTGAGTCGGCTGAGTTCATTTTGATGTTCAGTTCGTACTGTCAAGGGGAGAACACTGAGGCATGAACTCAATTGCACGACTCAAAACTCAGACTCAGATAGCGTTTCAAAATAAAGACTTTACTGGAATTTGCACAGTAATAAAACAAGGAAAACAAAACCACTCTTTCGAGGAAAACTATAATGCGATCTATAGCATAGGTCCGTGAAAGGTCCGTGAAAAGGTCCGTGAGGTAAGCCGATACGTGGTCTTCGTGAGACAACGAACTGACAATTAACAGGAGGGAGCTAACACAATATATACACAGGTAAAGGGGACACAGTTGGAAACAATCAGGGCGGGGAAAATAATCAAGGACGCAGGAGACAGAAAAGGGGCGGGGAGCGTGGAGGCCTGAAATGAGAGGAAGAAATAATTAAGGGTATAGACATAAAGCACAAGACAAAGGGACATGACAACTCTAACATAAAGAATAAACTTTCACAATAAGTTTCTTGGACATGACACACATTACGTTACACACGGCAACGACATTAACTGCAAATAGTCGTGACTTGTGTGAAGTGTAACATTAAACAATATATTAACATATTCAATACAACATTTATGACACCACTCGGTCCACTCAGTAACCCTCTTTGTTCTAAGACATGTGATAGTCGATACACTGTCATCTTCTCCATCCATTTACACAAGTGTGATGTTAATGCTATGGGTCTGTAGTTACTGAATACCTTGTTTCGTTCTTTAATAGCTCTGCTACATTCCTCATTCCACCACTGCACCACTTTCCTCCTACCCTCTGTTGTTCTTTTTGGCATAGTTTTATTTGCTGCTTCTTTAATGTGCATTGTGATTTGATTTGAGCACTTGATTTGTGCTGACTCCTTACGGCAAAGTCTACATTTCTCCCAGTCTGCTTTACCAAAGCACCACCTGGAAAATATACTCACTTCCTATTTGTGTTGATAATAGTGAAAACTGGGTAATGATCACTTCCTATGGTACAGTCACTTTTTACATACCATTCACACGATTTAACTAAACTATCCGTCACAAGTGTGAGGTCCAAACATGATTGTGTCCCCCTATTCACGTCTATTCTTATTTTTTGTCCATCATTAAGGCAAAAACAATGATCTTTCCTCCAACATTTCTTCTACAACATCCCCATTACTGTCTGTTTGACTGCTTCCCCATAGGCTGTTGTGAGCATTAAAGTCACCACACCATACTTCCCTTCTATGAGCCGTTCCTGCTATGTCTGTCAAGTTTCAATGTGAAGATTTTTACACGGGTTATAGAAATTGACAAGCTTTATGCTTCCTTCTTTCATTGGGCTGCACAACATCTACTATGACACATTCCTTGTCTTCAGGGAGTGGAACTGGGGGCTGAAAAGAAGAACATGTTCCGAACCAAAAGAGCACTAGCATGGAGCTAGAACGGGAACCGCGTTGGTGTGAAAGGGGCACTGCGTTCTTTGTTCCGTTTTAGAAAAGAAGTGTGATTACACAGATTCTGATTCTAAAGAAAACGGATATAATTTGTAAGTGAATCAGAGCTGGTAATCAGATAATAAGCCTGTTGAACAGGAGAAAAGAATGAAGCTTGAAAGTTGCTGCCGTTTGTGTGGTTGTCCTAGCCAGAATTTATTAAACACATTAATACATTAATAAGTGTGATTGTTATTCATGGGGGTATTGATGGGTATAGCCGCCTGGCCGTCTTCCTCCGGGCCTCAGACAACAACAGGAGCACTACCGTGATGGCGAGCTTCATGGACGCGGTGGCCAAGTATGGTGTGCCCTCGAGGGTCAGAACCGACCATGGGGGCGAAAACAACTCTGTTTTCCGTGGAAGAAGCACTCACAACCAGAGAATAGAACGGCTCTGGGGTGACCTGTGGCGAGGTGTGATCAATGTCTATTTCGACCTCTTCAACTTCCTGGAGAGTGAAGGCATAATAGACATAGACAATGAAATGCACATGTGGGCCCTGCATTATGTCTATCTCCTACGCATAAACCATGACCTACAGGTTTCTTTTGGACCAGTGGAACAATCATGGGTTGAGGACCGAAAGACACCAGAGTCCATACAAGTTTTTGTCCAAGGTTGCCTGGAACGGCAGGGCCAGAACACTTATGCCATGCAGAGCCTCTTTGGTGGAGGACAAGGAGATGCTCAGGAGGAGCCAGAAAGAGAGGGTGGAGCTGATGCAGGGGATGTTGCATTGGACTGGCCAGAGAGGGTCACCGTACCTCGAAACCAGCACCTGCTAAGCGATGAGGATATGGAGCAACTCACCGCACAGTTTGATCCTCTTGCTGGTCGTAGAGGAGATCTTGGACTGGACGTCATCCAAAATATACTGTCATTCATGGCAACATTGAATGTTGTCTTGTCACGGACATGACACATATTTCACAGCGGCTCCCCCGCAGGCTGTTTTTTGCCCTTTGAACTGACACTAATTGCCTTTTTTAAAACTACTACTTTGCACATTTTTCTAGTGTGCAGTGTATATACAGTGGGGCAAAAAAGTATTTAGTCAGCCACCAATTGTGCAAGTTCTCCCACTTAAAAATATGAGAGAGGCCTGTAATTTTCATCCTAGGTATACCTCAACTATGAGAGACAAAATGAAAAAAGAAAATCCAGAAAATCACATTGTCTGATTTATAAATAATTTATTCGGAAATTATGGTGGAAAATAAGTATTTGGTCAATAACAAAAGTTAATCTCAATACTTTGTTATATACCCTTTGTTGGCAATGACAGAGGTCAAACGTTTTCTGTAAGTCTTTACAAGGTTTTCACACACTGTTGCTGTTATTTTGGCCCATTCCTCCATGCAGATCTCCTCTAGCAGTGATGTTTTGGGGCTGTCGCTGGGCAACACGGACTTTCAACTCCCTCAAAAGATTTTCTATGGGGTTGAGATCTGGAGACTGGCTAGGCCACTCCAGGACCTTGAAATGCTTCTTACGAAGCCACTCCTTCGTTGCCCGGGCGGTGTGTTTGGGATCATTGTCATGCTGAAAGACCCAGCCACGTTTCATCTTCAATGCCCTTGCTGATGGAAGAAGGTTGTCACTCGAAATCTCACGATACATGGCCCCATTCATTCTTTCCTTTACATGGATCAGTCGTCCTCGTCCCTTTGCAGAAAAACAGCCCCAAAGCATGATGTTTCCACCCCCATGTTTCACAGTAGGTATGGTGTTCTTTGCAACTCAGCATTCTTTCTCCTCCAAACACATCTAGTTGAGTTTTTACCAAAAAGTTCTATTTTGGTTTCATCTGACCATATGACATTCTCCCAATCCTCTTCTGGATCATCTAAATGCTCTCGAGCAAACTTCAGACGGGCCTGGACATGTACTGGCTTAAGCAGGGGGACACGTCTGGCACTGCAGGATTTGAGACCCTGGCGGTGTAGTGTGTTATTGAAGGTAGCCTTTGTTACTTTGGTCCCAGCTCTCTGCAGGTCATTGACTAGGTCCCCCCGTGGGGTTCTGGGATTTTTGCTCACCGTTCTTGTGATCATTTTGACCCCATGGGGTGAGATCTTGCGTGGAGCCCCAGATTGAGGGAGATTATCAGTGGTCTTGTATGTCTTCCATTTTCTAATAATTGCTCCCACAGTTGATTTCTTCACACCAAGCTGCTTACCTATTGCAGATTCAGTCTTCCCAGCCTGGTGCAGGTCTACAATTTTGTTTCTGGTGTCCTTTGACAGCTCTTTGGTCTTGGCCATAGTGAAGCTTGGAGTGTGACTGTTTGAGTTTGTGGACAGGTGTCTTTTATACTGATAACGAGTTCAAACAGGTGCCATTAATACAGTTAACAAGTGGAGGACAGAGGAGGCTCTTAAAGGAGAAGTTACAGGTCTGTGAGAGCCAGAAATCGTGTTTGTTTGTAGGTGACCAAATACTTATTTTACCGAGGAAGTTACCAATTAATTCATTAAAAATCCTACAATTTGATTTCCTGGATTCTTTCCCCCCATTCTGTCTCTCATAGTTGAAGTGTACCTAGGATGAAAATTACAGGCCTCTCTCATCTTTTTAAGTGGGAGAACTTACACAATTGGTGGCTGACTAAATACTTTTTGCTCCACTGTATGTGTGTACCTATGTTTTTATGTTGTAGTATTCGAGTGAATTTTCCTTAAATAAATTACTTTGTTTAAACAATGGTCTCTCTCATGGATGTTGTGACAGTTACTAGCCCCGCTTGTGGCCTGCACTTTGCCACAGTGACTGGGCTTTATATAGTCATCCATTGGGATGTGTTTTCGACAAATAACAGTCCAGACCTCATGGGGAAATTCAAAAATAGCCACTAAATGTTTTTTTAAAGAAAACATAATGTGTTGACATTGATGTATTACAAAACATATCCCTGCGTTTAACATTGATTATTCATTAGTGCCACGGTACATAAGCACATACTGTAGGAAAGCAACAAAAAAAAGCTATAGATAAATGCACATATGCATTGCTGCCTGAGAACATGCACAGCTTGAAATGCTATTAATATCTGCATGAAGTTTAAAAAATGCTCTTGTTTCTTTTACTAATTACAATGCGTTTCAACATGTATCTATCCATTTTCATTCAGTCTTCATATGCGATGCTGTTTATTGGTGAGCTTGACAGTAATTCTTGACTCCAATGAGGTGAAGAGGCTAAAATTAAGTTTATAATGTAATCTCTGGATGTTCTCAGACATCTAGGATATGTTCTTGTGAGTACTGTACCTGGGCATAATGTAATAAAATATTCCGAATGACTAATTGTGATACCACTTTTACCTACTGATAATCTAAAACTTAGCAACGGATAATGTAAAATTCTCGTGAAAATATAATGCATCATTGGGAATTGATCACGTTTTCAGGTTTGTTTATTTTATTTTTTTAAACTGATAAAGTTATACATTTGGTGTTCTAAGACCTGGGATGTATGCCATTCATGTGTGCCATGGCATACATTCAGCTAAACTGAAAATATCTCCATCACAGCTACACACTGTGTTTTGTGTCCACTTGCACTTCATCCCCTCGTCACCCTGTTTGTATATACAGGTAAGTCCTGGTATTCTGTCCTGTTCTTGTCGGTTCCTTGTTTGTCTATGTCATGAAGTTCTGTTTTTTCTGTGATGATTGTTGTTACTTGAGTTCCTGTTCTGCCTATTAAATATACATTTGTGTTAAGTTTGCTGCTGTCTCCAGTCTCTGCATTTGGGTCCAACCACTCCTTGCTTCACATGACAATGATTGATTTGTACTATATATCGAATTGCTATTTTTGCCATTATTGTATTGTTATTAGTGCTTTTGCAGGGAATTATTATTATTATTATTACTTTAAATCTCATAGATATTAACACTATTATAAATATGGCTGAAATAATCATCATCATTAATTGTTTTGTGATATTATGTCCCTCTTGTTTTCATATATATATATATATATATATATTTATATATGTGTCCCCTCTTCCTTCACGTCAAGCACTATATATCAATATATAATACTATTTTGAAGCATCCAATGAAATAGAAGCAGAAAATGCTGCAGTTGTGGTGGCTGTCCATTTCCAGCCGCCTCCTTGGGGATGTTTTCCCTTTGCCTGTTGTGTGGGCGTGGTGGCTGTCACTCTGGCTCCCGGCTCACCTGCTGCAATCAGCTGTTCACCCTCACACCTGATTCTCATCAGCCATCTACAACGGCATATCAGCAGAGGCTCCACAACCTGTCGGCGCCAGATCGTTGTTAAACCACAGTGGATCATTCTCTGACCGCCGTGTTGACGTCACCAGCCTCCACTTCCTCGCCACTCCTGCCGGATTATCCTTCCCGCACCTTTTGTTCACTAATAAACCCTTTTTGAACACTCTGCCGTGTCCTTCGTTTGGGTCCTCTCAGATACCGTAACAGAACGATCTGGCCAGCATGGACCCAGCGGACACAGGCCACCAGTACAAGACTGCGGACGAACTCAGCCAAGCCCTGGCCAGTCAAGGCGCTCTCGTGGGGCATCACGCTGTGGTTCTCCCTGAGGTAGTGGAGACTCTCCGGAACCTCTCCGCTAACGTGCAAAGGATCGGCACGCAAGTAGAACTGCTCACCACACAGTATTCTCCTCCGCAGCCCGCTGCACAGCCGGCAGCCCCTCCTCCCGCTCCTGCCGCACCTCTCTATCAGCTACGAGAGGCCGTCATTCCCACACCGGAGCGATACGCTGGAAATTTGGGGATTTGTAGAGCCTTTTTGTTCCAGTGTACGTTAGTTTTTGAGCAGCAGCCCAGTACTTATCATACAGATGGGGCTAGGGTAGCATACGTAATGAGTCTGTTGAAGGGGAGTGCTTTAGATTGGGCTACAGCTGTTAGGGAGAGACAGCCACACATTTGCTTATCATTTGATACTTTCATTTCCGAAATGAAAAAAGTTTTTGATCACCCGCTACGAGGGAGGGACGCTTCCAGGCGCCTTCTTTCTCTCCGGCAGGGCTCCCGTAGTGTAGCCGAATTTTCAGTTGAGTTTAGAACAGTTGCTGCAGACTCAGGCTGGAATAACGAGTCATTGCAGGATATTTTTCTTCAGGGGCTGAACGAAGCAATTAAAGACGAGCTAGCTGCTAGGGATGATCCAGTTAGCTTGGATAATTTAATTGCCACAGCTATCAAGATTGATAATCGCCTCAGAGAGAGACGTAGGGATAGGAATAGCCGTCACCCCAATCCCAGCTACTCCTCACCTGATCCCCAAATTGGGACTGCCACTGCCCCAATCTCCAGATCCTTCCCGATTCCTTACACGGCCTCACCCCCAGAAGACGAGCCCATGCAAGTGGGAAGGGCCCGCCTCTCACCATCTGAGCGTGCTAGAAGGATCCAGGCTGGGGAATGTGTTTATTGCAGCCAAACCAGCCATCTCGTTTCCTCCTGTCCTAATCTGCCAAAAGGGTCAGGCTCGTCAGTAGGTGTGGGGATTCTGGCGAGCCCTTCCTCCTCTCTCAACCCCCGACCCAGAACGCAGCTAGAAGCCGTGCTTTGCTGCAACCAACAGTTCCTACCTCTGCTCGCTTTAGTGGACTCGGGGGCGGACGAGAATTTTTTGGACATTAATATTGCAGTTCAGGCAGGAATTCCCTCCGAAGTGTTAGATTCACCTCTTAATGCTAATGCTCTTAATGGTAAATTCCTGGCCCAAGTCACTCACCGCACCTTGCCAGTAAACCTCATTCTGTCTGGAAACCATCGTGAGGATATTCAGTTTCACCTAATTTCCTCACCTCATGCCCCCATAGTGTTGGGCCATCCCTGGTTAAGAACACACAACCCCCAGATTAATTGGGTAACTGGCAAAATCCTTAGTTGGAGTTGTTTTTGTCTATCCTCATGCCTGCAGTCTGCCCTACCGCCTGCAGAGACCGCCACTCCACCACCCAAGATCGAGCCGCCTGACATGTCATCTGTCCCCACTGAATATCATGACCTGGGAGAAGTGTTCAGTAAACAGCGAGCTCTTTCTCTTCCCCCTCATCGACCCTACGACTGTCCCATTGACCTTCTTCCCGGGGCCCCTCTGCCTTCCTCCCGTCTGTTCAACCTGTCTCGCCCTGAGAGGAAATCCATGGAGAGTTACATCCATGACTCCCTGGCTGCCGGTGTCATCCGCCCATCCTCCTCCCCGGTCGGAGCTGGTTTTTTCTTCGTGTCCAAGAAGGACCGCTCACTGCGGCCCTGCATTGATTACAGGGGTCTTAATACCATCACTGTAAAAAACAGATTTCCATTATCCCTCATCAACTCTGCCTTTGAACCCCTCCAGGAAGCCACAATTTTTTCCAAACTGGATCTCCGCAATGCCTACCACCTCGTCAGAATCCGAGAAGGGGACGAGTGGAAGACGGCCTTTAACACACCACTCGGTCACTTCGAGTATCTGGTACTGCCTTTTGGACTGATGAATGCCCCAGCAGTTTTCCAGTCGATGGTTAACGATGTGCTCCGTGACCTCCTCAACCGATCAGTTTTCGTCTACTTGGATGACATCCTTATATTCTCTCGTAACCAGGAGGAACACATTATCCATGTCAGGCAGGTGCTGCAGAGACTCCTGGAAAACAGACTCTTTGTGAAGGCGGAGAAATGCGCATTCCATGTCAACACAGTCTCATTCCTGGGCTACATCGTTGAGGGAGGAAAGATTAGGGCCGACCCTGAGAAGATCCAAGCAGTGGCAGGGTGGCCAAAACCAACCTCAGTGAAACAGCTTCAACAGTTTCTTGGTTTCGCCAATTTCTATCGGCGCTTCATCAGAGACTACAGCAGAGTTGCGGGCCCTTTAACCAGACTCACTTCCCCTACAACTGGCTTTTCCTGGACCCCAGAGTGCGATGCAGCCTTCTCGGAGCTAAAGAGACTCTTCACCACTGCCCCTGTGCTCATCCACCCTGATTCCTCTCGCCAGTTCGTTGTGGAGGTTGATGCCTCCAACACCGGGGTAGGCGCAGTTCTTTCCCAGCGCTCGGAAAGAGACCAAAAATTACACCCTTGTGCATTTTTCTCCCGCCGCCTCACTCCAGCTGAGAAAAACTATGACGTGGGTAACAGAGAGCTGCTGGCTGTCAAACTTGCCCTAGAGGAGTGGAGACACTGGCTGGAGGGAGCTGAGCTCCCTTTTATTGTATGGACAGACCACAAAAACTTGGCTTACATCCAAACTGCCAAGCGCCTTAACTCCCGTCAGGCTCGATGGGCTCTGTATTTCGGTCGCTTCTCATTCACCCTTACCTACCGCCCAGGGTCACGGAACCTCAAGCCGGACGCTCTCTCTCGCCAGTTTGCTTCCGAAGAACCAGCTGCCGGTCCAGACACCATCCTGCCTGCCTGCTGCGTGGTAGCGGCTGTTACTTGGGAGATTGAGTCACTTGTTAAGGAGGCTCAGCGGGCGCAGCCTAACCCAGGTAACTGCCCAGCTAATAATCTCTTTGTGCCTATCTCTGTCCGCTCCAAGGTCCTGCAGTGGGCACACGCCTCCCGTCTCTCGTGTCATCCTGGTGTCCATCGCACACTGTTTATCCTCAGACAGCGGTTCTGGTGGCCTTCCATGGCTCAAGACACCAGGGTCTTTGTTGCTGCCTGTACAGTATGTGCCCGCGCCAAGTCCTCCCACCAACCTCCCTCTGGTCTGCTTCGCCCGCTGCCAGTGCCTAGTCGCCCTTGGTCGCATGTGGCCTTGGATTTTGTTACTGGACTTCCACTCTCACAAGGTAATACCATCATCCTAACTATTGTGGACAGATTTTCCAAGATGGTACACTTTGTTGCTCTCCCCAAGCTTCCCACAGCCCGAGAGACTGCAGATCTTCTGGTCAACCACGTTGTTCGACTACATGGAATCCCCACCGACATCGTTTCTGACCGGGGTCCCCAGTTCATTTCCCACGTTTGGAAAGTCTTCTGTCGGGCTCTGGGAGCATCGGTGAGCCTGTCGTCGGTTTATCATCCTCAAACAAACGGGCAAACGGAACGGGCCAACCAGGACCTGGGAGCGGCTCTCCGCTGTGTGGCTTTCAGGAACCCCTCTTCATGGTGCCCACATCTGCCATGGATCGAATATGCTAACTCCCTGTCAAATGCAGCCACAGGTATTTCACCTTTTCATTGTGCCATGGGTTTTCAACCACCCCTGTTTCCAGCACAGGAAGAGGAAGTTGCTGTTCCTTCCATTCAGACCCACCTTCGACGCTGTCGTAAGGTGTGGAAGGACACCCGAGCTGCCCTGCTCCGTTCCGCTGCCCGCAACCGCCTCATCGCAGACCGTCACAGGACCCCGGCCCCCAACTACTTACCAGGTCAGAGTGTTTGGCTTTCCTCCAAAGACCTCCCACTCAAGACAGAGTCTAAAAAACTCACGCCACGTTATGTTGGCCCCTTCATCATCGACTCTGTTGTTAACCCATCTTCAGTCAAGCTCAAGCTTCCCCCACACATGAAGGTTCACCCTACTTTTCATGTTTCTCTGCTAAAACCTGTTGCCAGCAGCCCCTTGTCTCCTCCAGTGACTCTTCCCCCACCCCCCCGCATCATCGATGGTCACCCGACCTACACCGTCAGGCGATTGTTGGACGTTCGTCGCCGTGGAAGGGGATTCCAATATCTCGTGGATTGGGAGGACTATGGCCTGGAGGAGAGGTCTTGGGTTCCCCGGCGAAACATCGACGACGCGTCCCTGGTACGGGACTTCCACCGGGATAACCCTGGTAGACCTGGTAGACCAGGTAGGCCGCCTGGAGGCGTCCCTTAAGGGGGGGGTACTGTGGTGGCTGTCCATTTCCAGCCGCCTCCTTGGGGATGTTTTCCCTTTGCCTGTTGTGTGGGCGTGGTGGCTGTCACTCTGGCTCCCGGCTCACCTGCTGCAATCAGCTGTTCACCCTGATTCTCATCAGCCATCTACAACGGCATATCAGCAGAGGCTCCACAACCTGTCGGCGCCAGATCGTTGTTAAACCACAGTGGATCATTCTCTGACCGCCGTGTTGTCGTCACCAGCCTCTACTTCCTCGCATCTCCTGCCGGATTATCCTTCCCGCACCTTTTGTTCACTAATAAACCCTTTTTGAACACTCTGCCGTGTCCTGCGTTTGGGTCCTCTCAGATACCGTAACAGCAGTGTTTGTGATGAACCTTTGTATACATTTCTGAATAAGTCTCAGAACCATTTTGTGGTACACTCTAAAAAGTGTACTTGATAGTAGTTGAAGTAACTTAATACATTTAATAAATCTGATTCAGATTTCTGCTTTAGAGATTCCAATGTACTTTTGTGGGTTGTATTCATGTGATTTTTTTGTTCGTTGACTTGACTTGCTATTTTGTTATCAGTGAAAACAAATCAATCAAGTTTCTCTCATCTAACGTGCGTGTGACGTCATGACGTCAACGTCTTTGCCAGATCTTTCCACCGTCACATGTACCGCCTTTTTCTCTTGAGACGTGAGTGACTTCGACATACTGTAAGTGTGATTCAGACAAGTTATATTTCTTATATAAAAATAATGTACAATGTCAGATATAACATGTTCCACCTAAATTGTTTAAATTATGTTGCAAATATTTAGCCTTAACGTTTGAAAACTGAAGGAACCAAGCTATGATGCACTGGCTCCACTGTTAGCTAAACCACTAACTTTAGCTCAAACATGACGATAGTTGGTTACTTGCGGGTAGAAGCCTACTCTCTTGGTTTAATATTGTCACTGAAATGTGTTAAAGTTATTCCTATTGTGTACTGGCGTAGCTGCTTATTACCAAATTAGCGCAAACTAATGCGCAAACTGGGTCATGTTAAGGCTAGTACTATCATTATTAGTACATTAGCTTGTCACCAAACTGCACACATTTTCTTGTACTATTTCGGTGTGTGTGTGTGAACGGTTTAATGAAGTGTCGCCGCCGCTGCGTCGAGTGTAATTATAAAGACGATACGGCATCACCGAGCAGTGTTGTGCTGATGAAAGCCCGGTGATGCATCCGGCTGACGAACATAGAACTTAACCTCGCTGTGTGGGAGATGCAGTAATAATTTGTTGTGCCGGTCGCCTCGATGGCGGGACTCCCTTCTTGTTTATGCTGGAAGTGATTGATGCAGTGTTGATAAAGCCTCACATTTATAGTAGCTCGGTGGTTAAAGCGTTATCCAGCTCTGTGTTGCTGTGCTAATGTGCTAATAAGAAGCCTTGTAGTGTAATTTGCTGTTTTTGATAAGACCATTACTACGTTCGGGGTGATAATACGTGACTGTGAAAGCTTAACAACAATTAGAAATGTCCCCTCTAATATAAATGTATTTATTTTTCTTCTCATGATTTCTCATGCCTGACCGGTGGTGGTTTCTTCAGGCTTTGACACATCGTATTGGACTACTACCTAAGATACGTGAAGCTACACTACTGTGAGTGATATAGAGAGTACTTTAATGTTGCTGTGTGTTCTGAAAGTAATTTCAACGTAAACGCAAAGTGCAGGAGGTGATTATAGGACAAAATCCAGTTATTCATTTTAGAGTTCAGCCAAAGCTAATATACAAATTATTTTTTACATACAAAGATACTCCCAGTAAAGTGTGGGATGATCTTGATCTATGGGTCACTGGGAGGACTCCCAGAGTTTTGTGAAATCCTCCAAATGGTGATACTGCAGGACAAGTTTATCTTCATTGTGAAAAAGCTCAGTGGATGCTACATTGAACATTATAGAGCTTATGATCTCAAAACGTCATCAGGCAAGGAAGTGGAACTTCTTGAGCCACAAGATGATCCCTACCCACTGGCAGACTTCAAAATCCGAGGGATGCGTCTTGTCACATTGAAAAGATATGTCCATGTTTAAAGGGTGAGGAAGCGAAAAGTGATATTTCATTAGGTGAAAAAAGAAATAATTCATAACTTTTGTGTTCTCAAAACAGATTTATTTCATACCAGTGTTTTTTTTAGTTTTCAAAGGTTTTATTTAACATTTCACAAACAAATAATTACACTAGGTAAATATCAGAAAATAATTTGTGAGAACACTCAAAACAGTGTGTGGGCTTTTTTTGTGTGGTCAGAGTTTTAATGCCTCACCTGCAGAACAACAATATATTTGTTTTTTTTATGACTTCCTATACATATTTGTTATTAGTGCAAGACTAACTATCAACCCTTGGAGATTTCAAATGATAACATTCAATTTTTTTGCACATACAAGTTGTCAACTGCAGATTTCATTTATTTAAAAGGAACCTAACATTGAGGGTAATGGTACGTCCACACAGCAGCTTTGAAAACATCTTGAAAATCTTGGAGCTGGGCGTGTCTGAGAGCTTGGAGATTTTTTGAAAGCAACGCGACCAACAACCAATCACATGAATATCCCGCTCCCGACATACAAAGCAAAAAAACCCGGTTCTTCTCCACTCAGAATATGTGCAGAAAGGAGTACGACATTGTGTGCATTAATGTGATGCATATAGTCTATGATATGGCAGAGGTAAAGTGTCAGCGGGAAGGGCTATGATGAACATGTATGAGATTAATGTCTATGGTGCTATTTTATGCTACATTCCATGCTGGATAAAGATACTGTCTATGCTTGCTAGCAATGTTTAAACGAAATAAACTGGATATAAAATCCCCAAACAGGCGAAAACCTACGAGTTTCACCCACTGTCTCTGCCACCTCCCTCCATGCCTGGTTCCCCCGGTTTGTATCCCAGTAAATAGTTCTGGTCGTAAAGAAGCGGGTGATTTGCTACCGTAATTTCTCGTTTGGAATATGACGAAATGAACTGCGGTCTGGCTCTCCCAGCTTGCACGCGGTTTGATTGGCTAGCGCTTGTACTGTCAGATTTGCATAAATGGCATTTGATTGGCTGACGCTTCCAGCTCAGCTTCAAAAGTTGAACATTGCTCAACTTTTGAATCCTGAAAATCCTGGAAATCTTCGCTTTGCTTCCCCACAATGCAGTTCGGCGAAAAGCGAGGCAAAGTGACGTCATCCCCATTCAAAGTCAATGGGCAGAGAAGCGTTGGAAGCGTTGGCAGATTTTTTTTTATCTGCTGTGTGGACGTACCGTAAGGGTGGGCATTATGTCATTTTTTAAATATGTGCTGATGGAGTCCAGTCTGCAAATGCCGCCAGTGGAAAAGGGATTTACACGAAGTTGTAGTCCTTTTACTGAAAACTGATAACACATCAATAAGATGATACATTAACAGTGTGAATAATAAGGAATTATGTTTAATGTGCCTTTCTTAAAACGTATTTTGCTTGTGTTGTCTTCTCAGACTGCCATGGCTGATTCGATGCCTGCAAGACTGAAAGTGATTTTGGGGGAGAACAACATTGAAAAACTGTCTCTTCCAAATGGCATACCGGAATCATTGGATGACCTTCTCAGCAAGTTAAAGACTTTCTTTGGGTTAAAGGGCGACGTCAGACTGCAGAACACATGGACCAAGACTTTGGCAACGACTTCTTCAATCTGAATTCCACCACTCAACTTCAGGATTTGGGAACAATCAAAGTGGATCCACCAGCAAACAAATACACCTTTGAACATTGCCACTGATACCACATCATTGTCTTCACTTGAGTTTGATGGCAATGTTTCGTTGGCATCAGATGACACAATAATTCTCTCATTCCCCGAATCTGTGTCCTCGCGAGCCAAACAGTGGCCAGCGGACTTTCCGATTCCTCAATTTTCATATGACACGGAGCTGCAGCTTGTGAAATGGAATTCTGAGTTTAATGGAAGCCACAAAATGTTGACTGTCAGCTCCCAAAGCAACCCAGCTAGACATTTTTGGTTCTAAAAACATTATGAGAATGTTAGTCATTGTTCTAGGAAGGTTTTCAGTGGGAATTTTTTGTTTGGTTCCCAGAACGTTCTTCTGAAAGGTAGGATAACGTTCTATAAAAACATTCTTAAAATGTTTGGTGATAACCTTCTTAAAATGTTTTTGAAAACATTGTTAGAAAATTATGCCCTACTATTCTTAAAACCTTTTCAGCAGAAGCTTTTATTTTGGTTCCCATGAATGTTCTTCTGAAAGGTAGGATATCGTTCTCTAAAAACATTCTTAAAATATTTTTGATAACATTGTTAGAACATTATGCCCTACTGTTCTTAAAACATTTTCAGCTGCAAGTTAGATTTTTTATGTTGCCAGAATGTTATTATTTTAGAGAAGGATAACATGGTTTATGTTAAAGAAATTATGCAAATGTTCTATGGTAACAATTTACTAAAATATGTTTACATTATTTGAACATAAAGACATAATATTCCTGTAGTTGTTCAACTCAAAATTCCTGGGTAAGTGGACTGACCACTGTGGTTATTAGGATGATTTTGATAGTTTACTTAACTATTGGAATTTGACTATTAACACATGTAAAAGGATGACACGGAATCAGCTGGTGAAAGTAACATTTGTTTATTAGAAAAGGGGAGCTGGGAGTGGAGGTTGGTTATGGCGGCAGTGGGAAACAGTTGTTCCAGGGTGGGTAGAGAGGCCTGGCTGGTCTTGGGAGTGTGGAAGGCCTTGGATTCCTCCTGGGAGAGACACAAAAATCAGTGTGAGGCAAAAGCAGGCAAAGTTGTCAAAGAATATGCTGGTGAAAAGCTAGAGCGGCACGCAACAAACCGTTCACGGCAACAATCCGGCAGGGAATGAGAGCAGGCTGCAGGCTTTCATAGTGTGGCTGACGAGCTGGTTGCAGGTGTGGTTTATTGGAGATTGCTCCCAGCCGTGTAGAGCAGACCAGCAGGCAGAGAGAGAGACACACAGTAGAAAGAAACACATACAAACACTAACAGGGGTTTCAGGGACGGGCAGTGATAGTCGGTCCGTTCTTCTATACGGTTGCAAGAAAAAGTATGTGAACCCTTTGGAATTACCTGGATTTCTGCATAAGTTGATCATAAAATGGAGGAAGCCACTGCTGTCCAGAAAAAACATTGCTGCACGTTTGAAGTTTGCAAAAGAGCACCTGGATGTTCCACAGCACTACTGGCAAAATATTCTGTGGACAGATGAAACCAAAGTTGAGTTGTTTGGAAGGAACACACAACGCTATGTGTGGAGAAAAAAAGGCAGAGCACACCAACATCAAAACCTCATCCAAACTGTGAAGTATGGTGGAGGGAGCATCATGGTTTGGGGCTGCTTTGCTGCCTCAGGGCCTGGATAGATTGCCATCATCGACGGAAAAATGAATTCTCAAGTTTATCAAGACATTTTGCTGGAGAACTTAAGGCCATCTGTCCACCAATTGAAGCTCAACAGAAGATGGGTGATGCAACAAGACAATGACCCAAAGCACAGAAGTAAATCAACAACCGAATGGCTTCAACAGAAGAAAATACGCCTTCTGGAGTGGCCCAGTCAGAGTCCTGACCTCAACCCAATTGAGATGCTGTGGCATGACCTCAAGAGAGCGATTCACACCAGACATCCCAAGAATATCGCTGAACTCAAACAGTTTTGTAAAGAGGAATGGTCCAAAATTCCTCCTGACCGTTGTGCTGGTCTGATATGCAACTATAGGAAACGTTTGGTTGAGGTTATTGCTGCCAAATGAGGGTCAACCAGTTATTAAATCCAAGGGTTCACATACTTTTTCCACCCTGCACTGTGAATGTTTACATGGTGTGTTCAATAAAAACATATAATTGTTTGTGTGGTTTTAGCTTAAGCAGACGGTGTTTGTCTATTTTTGTGACTTAGATGAAGATCAGAACACATTTTATGACCAATTTATGCAGAAATCCAGGTAGTTCCAAAGGGTTCACGTACTTTTCCTTGCAACTGAATATCTGTCTTAGGTTTTCTAAGTGTTATTCGATCCATATGACAATAGAGATGTGCATAAACAACAAAAACACTTGGGGTATAATGTTCGAACAATGTTATCACCAAACATTTTAAGAATGTTTTTAGAGAACGTTATCATACCTTTGAGAAGTAAATTCTAGGAACCAAAATAAAACTTCTCGATGAAACCATTCCTTGAACAATGAATGGTAACATTCTCAAAATGTTTTTAGAACCAACAATATCTAGCTGGGAACTCAGACATGCCTACGCAAAATGCAATATCATGAACTACGTGCTTGTTTTTTTCTAAAAAGGAAAATGTGGTGACATCAGATTTCTTATAAACATCCTTTTGAAACAAATGCAACAACTTTGTTTTTTAAAGCACACTACAAATAAATCTGACGTTGACCATGATAATATTTCGCATCACAGGAACATTTTATAAAAAAATAATAACCTCCTGAATAGTGTTAATTTCCTTGACTAAAACTATGACGAAATATGTTCGTCAACGACCTTTTTTTCCGTGACGAAAACGAGACGATGACGAGACGGCACCGACGGCAGTAAAGAATAACTGTAACGAAATCATCATGCAATATCGTTGACGAAAAGTGACAAGACGAAAATGTAGTTTACTAAATAAAAACTATCTTTACTTTCGTTGACGAAAAATGAGGAGACGAAATATTATCATTGATAACGTTACATCTCTGATAGTCAGTTTTTCTCCCAGCAGTTCCATTTCCGGTGCTGCGGCTGGGCAGCAGCTGTGTGTCTTTGCTGCGCGCGGCGGTACATTTGAATTACACCGGGCAGCGGCACACTGTGAATTGTCAGGAAGACTTGGGTCTAACCAGCGCCGTATAGACTGAGAGTTAAGTCATCTCCGTTCACTCCAATGGACCACGTTTTTACAGCAATGGCGGATCGTGGAGCCTCTCAATCGTTCCCCGGAAGTTAGCGCCAAGGCTAGCAGAGCTGTAGAGTTGCAGCATAATAGACCGTTCGTGACGGACTTTTAAAGGTAAGAAGAAGTTTAAAGATTTATATTGCGGATATTATCAGTACATCTGATTCAAATTAACATGTGTATTAAAGGATGTCAGTGGATTATCCCTAAATTAGTAGATTTAGGGAACGTTTACAGATAACATATAAAGCTAGGATACCGGATCAAGTTAGCAACACACGTTGAACAGCCTTTTAATTGTAAATTCCGTTCTCTTAATGTCATTTCGTCCAACGTTGTTGAATTAGAGAAGAGGGGCTTCTAAACGGGATTGTATGCGGGGGTGGAGGGAGTTAAATATTAGATAAATATAACTTTGGTGCGTGTAAGAGTGAGTGTTTTTAGCAGAGCCATATTGTGTCCTTGTGATTATGTTGATTATTACCTGTCTGTATAATGTTGCAGCTCAGCTGATTTTGGATTGATGGCAAAGGAAGAGGGACTTAAGTGAGAGTGAAAACACAAGGTAAGTTTAATACTACTGTTTTATATAAGTAAGCATACTAAACATGTATTCTATCACTGTATTATATAAGTAATCTTGTTAGTAACCTACTGTATGGCAGGTGGAGGGGCAGTGATGTTACAGGTGGAGGAGCAAAACTGCAAGACTGCAAACTCACAAGACAGAGAAATCAAAGTTTGTTCTCCAGAGAAGAGGTTGATTTCACTTCATTTATTTCATATTTTCTAAAGATGTGGAAATGGCACAAAAAAAAACTTGAGAGCTGTAACCAAGACAACTGTAACAACATGAGTAGAGAGCCACCAAGGTTTTTCAAGTCCCTCTCCTACTCCATTTTGCCAACCCAAACTTCCAGGTACATGACGGGACACCTTGCTTGTTTTTGTTGTTTGCGCTCCTCTGGCTGGGTGCTGGCAGGTGGAGGGCAGTGATGTTGGCAGGTGGAGGGGCAGTGATGTTACGGGTGGAGGGGCAGTGATGTTAGCTGTTACACACCAGGCTCAAACTTAACACATTGCATCCTTCTTTGCAGTGTCCTTATTCCTGGAAGGGGAATCTGCAATTCCTGCAGAGTTTTGTAACCCGCTGGTCCGCACGCAAAGCAAATTTTTAAAGCCTTCTTAATTGTCTCATTGCTCCATTTCATCCCCTTTGTAGTGAGTCTGCCTAATGCCTTAAGTTGGTCTTTTGAAAACGTTTTCTTATATTTGTTGTCTCTAATTTTCATTGTTTTCTTGAGAGCTGCATTTTCCTTCCTGATTTTTCTTAGTGCAGACTTTGCTTTTTTGGTGATTCCTTCTTGGCTCTTTAATTTTCTCTTTAATTTTTTTAATACATCTGTTTGACTGGCTGCTGGTTCCCTCGTATGCTGACTGGCTGCTGGTTCCCTTGTATGCTGACTGGCTGCTGGTTCCCTCGTATGCTGACTGGCTGCTGGTTCCCTCGTATGCTGACTGGCTGCTGGCTGAGTGGGTGGTGTCCACCCTCCCTGTCTCTCCTCACTAGCCATGTCCTCTCTTTCTTCACCCTCACTTTCCTTTCTCTCAGTCTCCTCATCCCTTCTTCCCTCAATCTTTGAGACTAATGTAAGTAGAAGACATGGCACTGTAGATATTCGAACATTTAAAATATTATACCACTTAAAAATAAGAAATATGACTTTTGTTACTAAGAGTTCATACTTATTATACCTGTGTCACCTTTCACACTATAGCTGTGATCATGAGCTATGGGCTTTGTAGATACAGGTCCCGGGGTGAATCGTGGTGCAGGGGCCCTTCTCTTTTTGACCACAGGGCAATGCAAGAAGATGGTGGGTATAGCCTCTGCTCTCAGCCTAGTCTTGCCCTTTGTTGTCTTGACAAACTGGTCTGCATCAAAATGTGCCTGCGGAGTGACTTGAGGTTACTTCACACACAGAACAACTCAGTTTTGTCTGCCCACATACATATTCCATAGTGGTTGAATACACAGTATTAGGAAACACTTTATACTTACTGGACATGTTATACTCATTACATACTGTATATAAAATATGACCAAGAATGTGAGACAACTTTATAGATATTCATATCACATCTGTTACTGATGCCATTTGTCATACTTTGTTAAACTCACAAATAATAAAGTTCCATAACTTCAGTTGGGAACAAAGACCACACCTTATCTCCCCAAGGCAATTTCCCATCCAATAGGTGTGCTATATAGGTGTGTATAACCCTTTCTCCTGTCTGTTACTCCCTCTTTCAGCACAAGAACCAGAGGGGGATTCAATGGAGCCTGAATACCTGCATTGAGACCCTCACCCTGCACCCTGAGTCTCAACTCTGTGTTTTTCAAGCCTTTCCCTGTTTTTTTGTATTAAACAAAACATTAAGCTTTCCCAATGGTATGGTTTTCGTTTTGTGAAAAAGTGCAAATGCAGTGTTTGTATATAATTACCTCACATATTTTTTTGCTGTTGGTCGTGAAATTGCTCCGGCTGACTTGAGCCAGCCATTTTTTCCTGCGCTCTGTGTCAGTGGGGAAGCCGTACATTCATACTCCTTTCTCTGAGCGATTTGAGCATCCTCTGGCAGCACAGCAAACCATGGTGGCGACTAGGAGGCAGCACAGCAAACCAGGACAACACGGAGGAAAAGGCACAGACAAACTGCATGATATGCTATTCAATGTTTATTGAATTTCATGTATTTGCAATGGATGTTCCTAAAACAACACATTTAACATCATCATCATCATGCTGCTGCTGCTGCTGCTGCTGCTGCTAGTCCTTTGATAGTCACCTGTCGGTCTCCTGTCCTTTCTGAAAGCCATAAAGATGACATTAGTCATTTAGATAACTTGTGTCCTCAATTACCATGGAATTACTGAAACTACCATGAATTTAAGAAAATGGTAGAAATGAATCTAATCTGAATTTTGAAGCATTCCTTTAGATCCCCTCGCTCTAAATATATCAATAAACATTAGAAAGTGATGCTCCTGACTACCATACAAGTTTAAGAAGATAATATTGGTTTGAAAGAATTCAAAGCTATAAATAAACAGCAACAGGCTCTTTAACCAAGGCACTGTTAGCCTAACATGTAAACTAGTTGTTCACACTAATCCTAATATTATCACTTAATATTAGCAAATTCTATTTTATTTTTTAAAACATATTGATGTAAATACATACACAAATCGATTTGTTGTATAAATATTGCAAATCAAAACCTTTATTCACTAATAATTACCAAATATCGTAGTTCTATCTCCTGTTATCTATGCATTCACATTGCCCGCCATGAACTTCCGGGGAACGATCCTCGTCTGCATGAACCATGTGACGATAACCGTTTTTGGACTTCCGCTGTCGTAACTCTTCTATCTATATGGCACTGGGTCTAACGAACCTTATTTAACGGAAAATAAAATGGCCCCCCTTCGTCAGCGCGAGTGAGTAATAAATTGTGCACTCGACGCGTAATAATGGATTATGACGGAAATGTTACAATCCTGTCCGTCAAAATGACTGACAACGAACAAGTCTAAAGCCACCACTGCTTGGGAGAAAGAAACTATGTGATATTTGAGCCCACTATCATGAGGCGGAGGAAAAAAGCGAATGCATTTTTTTATCAGAAGGGAAGCAATGTGGCCGTAACACAGGTAAAAACACCACAACCTGACCTGATACTCTCTGCAAAGCTGCATTCTTAATCAACCTGTGTTTTTCATTAAATAAGGACAAGATATAATCTTATTGTGAAATAAATTTGACTAAAATGACAAATTATTGGTTTTGGCTAGAGTAGTTTGACTGAAATGTTCTATATAATCTGATGAATAAAAAAGACTCAACAGTTTTCATTGACAAAAAGTAGACTACAATAATTCGTTTTCTTTGACTAAAATATGACTAAAATACTCAGACTTTTAGTCGACTAAATCTTGACTAAAATATTTACTGTTTTAGTCGACTAAAATGCAAAGACTAAAATGCAAAGACTTTTAGTCGACTAGAACTTGACTAAATAAAAACAGGATGAAGGTGACTAAATATGACTAAAACTAAAAAGGAAATTTAACACAGGACTAAGACTAAAACTAAATAAAAAAATAGCTGACGAAATTAACACTACTCCTGAAAACATTATCCAAATGTTGCTTTCAAAATGTTCTTCTTTGGTTATCATGTAACATTGAGGAAATGTTCTATAAAAGAACATCTTTAATGTGTTACCCCAACAACATCCAAAACACATCCTTAGAATGTTGGAGGCAAAACATTCCACCTTTGTTGACTTATCACATTAAAGGAACATTTTATAAAACACTTTGTCATCTGAGGCCTCAATAACATCCTGAAAATATTTTCAGAATGTTGCTTGGAGAATGTTCTTTATTTGTTATCATGTAACATTGAGGGAACGTTTTATATAGAACATCTTTAATGTGTTACCCAACAACGTGCAAAACACGTCCTTAGAATGTTGCAGGCAAAACGTTCCACCTTTGTTAACATATCAGATTAAAGGAACATTTTATAAAAAAACGTTCTGTCATCTAAGGCCTCAATAACATCCTCAAAACATCCTCTGAATGTTGCAGTTAAAACGTTATGTCTTAGTTAACCTTAAACCTTATAGGAACATTATTTGAAATAATAAACATCCTAAAAAGGTTATTTTAACATCAGATTAAAATGTTTCTTTAAAACCTTATTAGAACCTATAGGTAACGTTAGCCAAAGTTGTGAGAACGTTCCCCGCTAGCTGGGATGTATTTATTATAAACGTTAGTCCTTAACATCTATCACTGTTTATATCACCATTCAAACATATTTTAAAAGTTGAACAAACCCCACACAGCTCTGTGAAATGTTGAATTTATTTAATAATTTCAGTAAAAACTAACGTTCATATTTCTCTTTTTGATTATAATATTGATGAACATTCAAAACAAAGCACTTTGGCAACTTACCACATACATTTTAAAATGCTTAATAAGCACTGTAAGTTTCATGATATAATTTCTCCGTCATAATCGGTTGTTTAAGTGAACGGCCGACTGTTGTGTGATGGCAAATGCTGCGGCTGCAAGGCATTGTGGGGCAGCATTTTCTCCTCTCTTTTCGGTAAGGGAGGTTCAGTGGTTCCTAAGCTAAAGGAGGTTATAAAGGAAGTTTGAAACCTCCTTTCCTATCATGTAGAGAATTCGAACGTCACTTATTATTAAGATGTATGCGCTCATACATCTTAAGAAAGTTATCACCAAAAATGTTAAGAATGTTTTTAGAGAACGTTATCCTACCTTTCAGAAGAACATTCTGGGAACCAAAATAAAACGCCCCGCTGAAAACGTTTTAAGAACAGTAGGGCATAATGTTCTAATAATGTTATCAAAAACATCTTAAGAAGGTTATCAAAAACATCTTAAGAAGGTTATCACCAAACATTTCAAGAATGTTTTTAAAGAACGTTGTCCTACCTTTCAGAAGAAAATTCTGGGAAACAAAATAAAATATCTCGCTGAAAACATTCCTAGAACAACGAATGGTAACAAACATTTCTAGCTGGGAACTCACACATGCCACCACAAACATGCAATATCTGCTTACAGCTTATCATGAATTACGTGCTTGTTTGTTTTTTTCAAACGTAAAATATGGTGACATCAGATCTTTTTTAAAACATCCTTTTCAAACAAATGCAACAAGTTTGTTTTTTAAAGCGCTCTAGAAATAAATCTGACGTTGACCATGACCGTGTTAATATTTACCATAACAGCAACGTTTTATAAAAAAAGAATAACATCCTGAAAACATTTTCAGAATGTTTCTTGGAGAATGTTCTTCAATTGTTATCATGTAACATTGAGGGAACGTTTTATAAAGAACATCTTTAATGTGTTACCCAACAACGTCCAAAACACGTCCTTAGAATGTTGCAGGCAAAACGTTCCACCTTTGTTAACATATCACATTAAAGGAACATTTTATTAAAAAAACGTTCTGTCATCTCAGGCCTCAATAACATCCTCAAAACATCCTCTGAATGTTGCAGTTAAAACGTTATGCCTTAGTTAACCTTAAACCTTATAGTAACATTATTTGAACAAATAAACATCCTAAAAAGGTTATTTGAACATCAGATTAAAACGTTTCTTTAAAACCTTGTTAGAACCAATAGGTAACGTTAGCCAAAGTTGTGAGAACGTTCCCCGCTAGCTGGGAAGTCTGATATTCTGAATAGACTTGCAGAAACAATTTCTGGATACAAGGCCTATCCAGATGATTCACATTTCTGCACAGCAGCAGAGGCTCTTATCAAAAAGCATCCTTGTTTGAAAGAACCTGGCTCATTCAATGGCTGCAATGGATGGAAACAGCGCCTGAAATATAAGATGGGAAACTACAGGACACAGCTCAAATTGCAGGGGTGCCCAGAGCTGGTGGTAAATTCCCTGAAATCTAAAGCTGCTACAGATGCTTTCCCTGCTAAAAAAGTCAAGAGGCCAAAGCGAGTTGAGTCTAACTTTTATCCATCCCTCCCCACTGGTGCCAATCTGGAAAGCCTGGAAAAAGAAAGAATAGAACTTCTGACAGACATCAGGATAAGGAACAATAATAGGGTCATCGCAGACAAAATGGCTCACACGTTCGCCTACAGACGACAGGAGGTGGTAAACCAAGAGCCAGGAATCAAGGACTTCAAAGACAGGTGGCCGGCACTGTTCCAACAAAAAGAGGTAATAATCTAGTCTGTATCCATTTTTTTAGTAAGCTTTTATCCATTCATCATAATATGGTGTGGTAAAGATTATGTTTAACAGTGTTTGGTGACAGAATTTATATTTTTTGTTTGTTATACTTTTTGCCAGTGTGTAGGCATGCTTAGTTTAGTTTTTTCTTCGAGCGTGTAAAACCAAAGAAAAATACAAATGAAACAAAAGGTGATGCAGTACTATAAAATGAATCCAATAACAAAACTAAACATTTGATTAATAATTGAATAAGCTGTAGTGTCATTGTCTGGTATCAATAAACAACAAAGCTTTAGCTAATTACACGTCCGAAAAGGAGTCGGAAGAAGTTTACACTTGCTTCAATGGTTCTTTTTTCAAATGTTAATTGCATACAGACTGAGTTCAATTGAATTTTTATGAATTTACTCACTGTCATTTTTGTATTATTCTTTCATAGATCAATGCAGAGTTCCAGAGGATAATGACCATTCCTCTTGAGGAGAAGTTCATGGCCCAGTTGGACATTCATTCAAGTCAGCTAATCACAGTCATCCGTGCCAAAGGAGGATCAACACGTCAAAAGACTGCTGACATCATGGACATTTTTGAACAGGTAAATCTGCATTGTCAAATGAGTCCTTGCCAGCTAAAAGGGATACATTTTGTGTATCCTTTTATAGATACACGGGGAGGGCAACCGTTGTTTTATGAAACTCTGTAACTAGGACTGTCCATTTGTTTCTAAATAGAATGAAGGATTTTAGCTGTAAGAGTAAGGAAATCCGTCAATAGACATTTTGAAAAATAAAATTAACCGAAATAATGTCCTAGACTGAAGACATTCATCTTCGGAGGGAGTGTGTCTTGAGAGCCCACATTATCTTCCTGGGAGAAGATCCAGATGAGCTGATCAAGGAATATCTGCAATTTGCATGTCAGCACAGCTTGTCAAAGGCACATCTGCTAATACATATTAGATTGATATTAATGCTGTAAAAGGGACATTTCTTTACTAAAATAACACCTGTCCGGTTTGATTATATTCATAATCTTGGACATTTGACATCATGTAAGTTTAAAGCACCTTTGTGGTTTTCCAACTCCTCATAGCACTTGAACACCACGTTCACATTCACCTGCTCATCAGGAATAACTAAAGCATGGCATCGGAATTTGGGTTTTTAGTAATTTTCCCAAGTATATCGCGAAACACAACATGTATATGTAAAAAGTAGTCCTAGCATGTTTTTAAAAAAAAATACTCTTTGTTGAATTTTACACATTTTAACACAAAACCCAGAACAATGCATGACACCCCCCCCCCCACCCCACCCCACAGACAGTCATACAGCACATCCACAATTTGACAACAATTGAATGATATTAATATTAATCCTTCTCAACATAATCGCAATAATACAGATGGATCAGATGAGATAAATGAATTAAATATTAGGTTCTGATTATGTGAGTCGGCCAGTGATATTATTGTCCCATATTAAGTGCATATTAGTGCAAAGTGATGCCAGTGATGTTTGTTGTCATTTACTCCTACCCTAGGACTCCAGAACAGATGATCTTCAGGAGGAGATGGAGGAGCTCACAATGGGTGTGTTTGTGATACGGAAGTAGGAAGAAGGACTGCAGGCGCCACCAGCAGACATCGGCATCATCATCGAGGGCGTGGAGGTGCTGAATGAACTGCCTTCAGTTGCCTCAGCTTGTGCCCTCCTTCTGGGTTTGCTATATGCACTCATATAGCATATCCAAAACCACTTCATTTCACTTTTGAAGTACTTCAGAAAATAATCATGCAGCTTGACCAACACAAGATGTCCGCCAAAGTGCAAAGTCTGTATGGCAGACTTCAAAGCTCAGAGTAACGACAAACAAAACAATGTTTTCCTCCTCTGGGCCAAAACATGGCCTAGTGCTGTATTAGCACAATGGCTTCTTGACATCGGACATTGCACATATAAAAGAAAATGTTGTGGGTGCGGTAGGTTTTTGTTTCACCATTTTAGTTTAGATTCCAAGAAACGGTTATGTATTCAGAAGAACAGAAACGTTGTTAATGTTTAAATATTTGTTTCTAATAGCTTTCATGCAGTGGTTTACTTAAGTAAAATATCTCTGTACTTAATGTATTTCACCATTGCTTCAAGGTCCTGTTAATGTCAATAAGCACTACACTGAAGTTAATGTGTTTTTCGAATGTGTTTTTGGTTATCAGCCTGAAATAGAGAGGTGCAGTGATGACGTATTTTTGTAGGACGACCCTGAAGTAAGCTGTTGGTTCCCTTGACAAAAAGCAACTGGATTTCTCCATAGGATTTTGGAATATTGTAAAAATTGGCGTCAAACCAGAGAATGATTAGATAAATAGAGAAAACGGATATCATTTGTAAGTGAATTTATTAATGTGTTTAATAAATTCTGGCTAGGACAACCACACAAACGGCAGCAACTTTCCCTCTGCTTCATTATTTCCTCGTATTCAACAGGCTTATTATCCGATTACCAGCTCTGCGCAGCGGACTTGTAACACTAACAGCAGTGGAGATGGAGCACCAGAACCTGAACAACAACAACACTGATCCATTTGAAGATAGGTAAATGTAAATATTACAGTAATAGTGTACTTTCATTGTGTGGGTGTAACATAGTTAAATAGGTTGAGAGAGAGAGAGAGAGAGACTCCTGTCCCACCTCCCCCTTTTATTTTGAGTTGTGCATTGTTATTTTGGCTTGAGAAACATTCCACTTGAACTTTATATTTTAATGAACTTAGTAGTAATTATTGTCCTATATTTCTGTCCGATTTCACAGCTGCCTGGGCCTAGCAGCAAGAACCTCCATCTGTACCTGCACCCAGATCAAGATCTACCGTGGCTCAAGGGCCTTCACCTGAGCCATCACCAAGGACCAGAGGACCAGAATCACTACAGCGGCCTCCTCCTCCATCTGTGCCTGCCACAAGATTAAGATACACCTCGGTACAAAGGCCTCCACCACAGCCATCACGATCAACCCAGCCAGCAAAGAAGTCTCTCCTAGCAGACGTACCTCCCACACAGCCGCCAGCATCAACCTGGGACAATCACACATAACTCCCTCCGACACAGCCACCAGCAGCCCATGCACCATCACCCCCACCTACACAGCAGCCAGACCCACTGTCCTGGAAGACAGACCATTACACTGCTCCCCCTGTCTTTACATTTATAATGAATAGTTGGTTGAGAAAGTTCTGATATTGTAAATATTGAGATTTAAAGTTTCTTATGTTAACATAAATAGTTGGTTGAATAAAAATGTTTAACCTCTTAACCCCGAGGGTCCCCCCAGTGGACCACCGTTTTTTTACGAGACTATGTCTCAGAGCTTCTTAACATTTATGAAACTATTAATGTTCCATACCCTTTTAACGATAAGAAACTCAGCTAACTAACAATATGAACCATTTTTAGCTAAAAGAAACACAAGAGTAATAGCCTACCAAGCCTTTGAATTAGCATGGAGCGAAAAAATGCTAACTAATGCTAACGGACATTTGCACAGCACTCACGGTAGCAATGCGCTTATTACTTATCGTCACTGCACAAACAAGATATCCAATTAAAGCTGAGACTCCAGAGATTCAACACATGTAATGTCATCACTGTAGGACCCCGAATTGCGGAGCTATCAGCCACAAAAGAGAAAGTAAACAACATCCGGTTTCAAAAATATTACAATAATTACGTCTTACCTTTTTTGATTTGTGATCTAAAGTTGTGTTCACTGGAAAAAAAACGCCGCTCAAGGTTAATCCAATGTCTTTGTGTCACGTAGAATTTTTTACTGATAATCCGCCATCATATTTATGGCAATATACTGGGTATAAAGTTTTGCCGTCCAGGCTTTTACTTTCAGATGTGCTTTGTTTGCTTCTCTATTATATGGTTCTATGGTAATGTTTACGTGGATTTGGGAACTGCCCCTCGATTCTATTGGATATTTTGGTTAAGAAAAAGGTGTAAATCACCCAAATCGACCAATGGGTTCCAGAGATATGGTCCTGCGTAAAGTATGAAGAATGCCAGCCAGCGTAAGAACATTACGCAGCCGACTTCATTTATTGTTTACTACCGTAAGGAAGCAGGAATAGACCTATCGCTAAACCACGCCCCAAATAGAATTTCTTCCAATCATATCACAGCGAAAATCCTTCTTGGCAGAAAACTCGGACATCACCAGAAAAGCCATTTGTGGGGCGCATCAAACCAAAACCAGACGTCTGTGATCGAAACCACTGAGAAGAGTTCAGTTTCTATGTTTATTATCTAGCTAATATCTGATGGTGAAACGCTGTGCGTGGGGTACCTGTAATTTGGACACCAGGTACCCTGAAAGACTGGATGGAGGAGTATATTTCGTACCTTTTCCGAAGCCCAAAAGAAAACTCGACAAATGCAAGCGGTGGATTATGCTGTGTCGTCGACCACATACACAACTGAATGTGAAGACAATTACCAAGGACACTTATGTTTGCTCAAAGGTAAGGTCAATTCATAAAGACATAATATTTGACGGCATGTATTAGAAACGTAGACCAAACTATTAGTTTGCTAACGATTGACTTTGACTGCCAACTAGCTAGCGTATATCCAGCCCAGCTAGCTAACGTTAGCTGCCAACTTGTTAGCCAGCTAACTAGCTACAGTGTTATCAACATCAACGTTTGCTGTCTGACTTTTCGTCCTCGCTAGTTAGCTGGTGTTTTTAGCTAACTTTTGCGAACTGTCTTTTCACCTCAAAGCACTTCAGAGATGGGAAGCCAACTCTGGAATATCCAGATCCCATCCGGGCTCTCGTGTGTGCTGCTCCGAAAAGACACAGACCCTCACCCAAAAAAAGGTAACGTTACAGTCAGCCAGGTGCATAACAGTGAAAATGATGACCAACAAGGACAGTTATAGTTATAGATTTAATGTAGTGACCACCACTGCTAACATTCAACATCATATTATCATTTCAATGGTTACACAACAGTCACCACTACACACGACAGGCAACAAGATTAGATATTTTTTATAAAGAAATACATGGCTACATTTTTACTCTTGCTTTTAACTGTTAACTTTCATCTGCTGTTGCTTTTATTAGCTCTTGCTTCTATTTCAATGTTGTTCCTTGCTTTTACTTTACTTATTATTGCTTTTATCAATTTTTATATATTTTATTATGCATTTTAGGGAAAAGCACTCATATACAGGACGTCCTAGCTGACAACATTGATAGTATAAAGAACTGGCTAACAGACAATAGGTTGTCACTGCATCTAGGCAAGACAGAATCCATATTAATGGGTTAAAAAATAAGGCTAAGCAGGGAGGACAAACTTGTTATAACCACCGGAGGCACAACCATCACATCACAGCCCTCAATAAAATATCTAGGTTGTATCTTCTAGATGAGACTCTAGGAGGTGCCCACATGGCCCTAAATGTCCTGGGCAAGATAAGCGCCAGAACAAGGTTCCTTGCTAGGAAGTCAATTTTTCTTAACTTTGACTGCCTAAAAACCCTTGCCTCATGTCTGGTCCAGTGCCATTTCGACTATGCCATCAGCTCATGGTACTGGAACCTTAACAAACCCCTTCAACATAAACTCTAAACAGCACAGAACAAACTAATCAGAGTAGTATTAGGCCTAAATTCCAGAACCCATATAGGGAGGACTCAATTTACACAACTCCACTGGCTACCAGTGGAGGCCAGAGCCAAACAACTACAGCTATGGTCCACAAGATTTTAAACAGGAGAGCCCCAACATATTTTAACAACCACCTTGAAATGATTGCACACACACACAACACAAGAGGAAGCCTGAGAAATGTAGTCCCCTTAAACACAACAGGAAGATAGGTCAAATGTCATTTAGATATAGAGGTGCAGTGGAGTGGAACAAACTACCACTCAATATTAAGGAAACCGAGAGTGCTGCAGTGTTCAAATCAAGGATAAGGGAGCAGCTGTTTAGCAACCTGCCACTGTAATGTTGGTGCGACGGTATTATGTGTTGAACCTCTGGTGAACGATGATTAATGTTTCTATGCACTTTGTTGATGAAAATAATTGTTTTTAATGCACCAATGAGCATGAATGATGCTTTTTTTTATAATAAAAAAGAACTGAAACATGAATACTACTACATGCACTTTAGATTATGCACTAAGAATGCTCGATGCACTTCAGATGCCATAGTGCCACTTGAAACCAGTAACAACAGGGACAACGATGGAAATAAGTCCTGGACTTTTCGTTTTATCCCTGACAAGGCAAATACAAATGTTGATCTGTCAATGTTGTTATGTTTGTTGTCAATAAAATTCACTTTGAGCTGCATTTTATGTATGAAAGATGCTCCTTAAATGAACTATTATTATTATCTGTCTATGTTTAGCTAATACTCAGCTTTTTGTGTTTTTTTCACAGAATGAGGTGTGCTGGAGATGTTACTGCCCTCACAGAGACGACACAGGTCAACCCAAGACAGGAAAAGAGTGACAATGAAAGAGGTCTGATTTATGTCTTTGGACTAAAGTGAGCATCATGGAATGTGTGCAGCTTTACAATCATGTCATTGATGAACTGAATATCTCTGTGAACTCTCTCAATATATATATCTCTTCTTCTAAAAAGTACAAAGTCACAGAAGTCGTGTCCGCTAAGTAGTAGTTTTCTTTCTCTTTACTATTGTGCCAAATTCTCATGCAGTCAGCCTGCCCTCTTGCTCCTTCTGCCACAGTGGACATGCAGCCTGTCCCGTGGTTTGCAGTTGTATTATTCTTGCTTCCTCCAGATCAAAGCCCTGCTTGTGCTGTGGTGTTGGTATGGCTATGTCTGGAGAGAGGGGCATGGGGATGGTCTTAGTACAGGAAGAGGATACAGGCAGGGATGTTGCTTGGTTGGTCTGTGGGAGCTGCAACAGTGGGAGCTGCAGCGAGAGAAAAAATTAGAAACATCAAGGAGTCATTTGTCTCCTCTTATCCCTCTCTCCTCTCATTCCTTTCTCCCCTCATTCACCTCTCCCTCTCTCCTCATTCACCTCTCCCCCTCATCCCTCTCCCCTTATCCATCACCCCTCTCTCCTTATCCATCACCCCTCTCTCCTCCCCTCTTACTCTTAATTCAAACCCCAACTTCACTTGTATTGCAGAGCCAAAGCTACTCAACCTACAAGTCTGCAAACACATTGAAATCCCTCATAGCATGTGATCCACGAGGTTCTGTAATATTTTGTTAAACTCTTTTCACTGGATCTATGTCTGACAAAGAAATAGATAGGCAGAGCAACTTTATTGAGCTAATGAAAAATCTGCTTAAACATGGCTATCTGCAGGAGGGGGATGGGCTTATGGTAGATAAAGGATTTTTTATTGAAAATGACCTACACGTAATTGGACTTGAAATAAACATCCCACCCTTCGTCAGAGGAAAAAGGCAGATGCCCTCTACAGATGTCTGCCTGACAAAAAAAGTGGCTGCACACAAGATACATGTTGAACGTGCTATATCAAAGATAAAGAAATTTAAAATTGTGTCAGAGAGGATCCCTAACATAAGGTTGAGAAACATCAACCAGATCTGGTATGTTGTGAGTATGCTGTCTAACTTCCAGTCTTGCATCCTCAAGAATACCATTACCTGATAGCTCAAGCCACAACCAATGGGGTAGTCCTTTCCACCTACTGCTACCTGTATAGGGGTCTGGTTAACGATGTAGCTTATAGGTGTGCCTCTCATTCCTCTCAGTGTCTCATATATTTCCTCAGATTCCTGACTCCTAAATGCAGAAAGATACATGTTACTGTTAACTGTGTTATGCATAGTACTAACTATTCACTGTAGAAATGTATCTGATGTTGTGCCTAGGCTATTATTCTTTCACATCAAACTGCATGACGGTGCAAACATTTTTTTTCAATAAACTGTGAAGGAGCACCATTTTGTTTTTATTACCAAATGTATCTGTGTTTTTATTGTGCTTTGAAACTACCTGTTAGGAGTGTAGGTGGGGATCACTGGTCTCCGTTTGCGGTTCAGTTTGGCTTTTGCCACCACTGCAGAGGATATAGGCTGGCCTGCTACCTTCTTCCCTCTGGGTTTTTGCCACTGCTGTGGCCGACTTGTACAGGAGGCAGTGTCTTCATTTTGGGCACGAGAAATGTCTAAACTGTACATGAGCCCAATGATGTGCGAACAGTAACCTGGTGCCCTATGGTTTCAACAGCAATGAGAAGGGGAGAAAAGAAATAGGCTATTGTTTGAGAACACTGCTCGTACTAGCTGCTACTTGTATATAGCTCCCCAGTGCAGTGGGACTAGGCTACTCATTGAACCTGGTGCAACCTACTTTAATGTAGCCTGTCTGTCACTAACGTTACATAAATGACACAGCTGTCGGGTCTAGCTACTGGCCTACACAGTGGCTTTGACATATTCAAATCCAATGTCTGCCTGACTTTAGCCCTGCCCCACCCACTCAGTATACCGGGTGAGTGAGAGAGCTCGTATACCGCGTTGGACCACTAGCCTAAACTAAAATATCAGCAATAGTAGTAATCATCGATTATCGTCATAGTTCTTGTAATCTTCAATCAAATCAACTGTAAGTAATGCTTGAGAGTAGCTAGCTAGCTAACGTTATCTATAGCTATTGCTTGCATCACCATGGAGGTCTAAGGTAATAATGTGTTAGAAATTACTTACCCTGCAATACACGAACAACACTGCTCCATGATGGTGTTGTCATCAGCAACATTGATACAGAGCCTTTGGGGTTTCTCACTTTTCAGTTGCGAGTGGTAGCATTTGGCCTCGATTCTAATGGTTTCTTTTCTGTAAATGTATATCTCATGAACGTACTTTTCCACTGCATACTGTAACCCTCTCTGTCTGCTTCTAGACGAAATATTTGTGTCATCTTTAAAAAACAGGTCTATTACCTGCTGTGGTAAATCTGACAATTGAATTTGAACTCCCCCCGCGGCCATTGTCAACAGTCATTCACGGTCGGCTTTGTTTTTCCGAGTTTTCAAAGGGGGCGTGGCTTAGCGATAGGTCTATTGCAGGACCCAGAGTGCACGGAGCACAGAGCGGACAGCAGATAACGTAATTGCAGTTTTATTGCTTATAGATTATCATAACATTTCAAGGGGGACACAGCCACATTGGATATTAACCTATGGATAAACTACATCATCGTTGTTATCGTGTTAATGCCATTGAAGACCAGTTGAGACCAGACAAAGACAAAGGTAAGCCATGTTAGCATTGTGTAGCTACCTAGCGCCATTTCTTTTGATTTACGTTTTTGTTGATAATGTTGAAAGTTTGTATCTTTCAGTGTTGAGGTGGGCACCGTTAGATTCTGTGTCTTTACGATCATAAATGATGTGTTGGATGTGCAGCTGGGATAAGTAATAAGGGAGCTAGGAGTGATATCCGGTGCAGTAATAGGTTAGCATTTTGCGCTCGGGGCTAATCCAGAGGCTCACTGTTAGCATTGTCGGGCCTAAGAGGATAACAGACTATGTTTTTTTTTTGTTTTTTTTTCACAACAGTTGTATTTGGATGGAATGAATACCTATAGTGATAATTCAAAGTAATACAATTATATTTACAATGAAAAAGGTCAAATGGAACCAATGGTTCCCAAATTACCCAGAGGTGAGTCCGCCTGGACTTTATTTTTCTAAACCTCTCTAAAAAGGTCAAATTTCACTTGTTTTGCATCAATCTTGATACAGGGTACTCATTATATGTTATAGTTTGGATTCCTAAAGCTTATAGTCTACTAACCCATCATTCAAGGGTGGTTTTCACGATAAGTAATGTTTTTTGTTTTAGGCGGACATTATAATTTACATGTTTTTACTATGTTCCATCTAAATTTACTTTAAAATAAAAACATCTATATTGATTCTGACACTTCTACATCCAACTCACAGATGTAACCTTGCTTTGAGAGAAAATATTATTAATTTACCCCTTTTAGAAGTGAAGATATAGTCTTTGCTGTGTTAGTGGCATTTTGGAGCCTGAAACCTGAAAAACAGGCTCAGGGATTAAGAGGTTAAGGCTCAATTTGTATTTGTACACATCATCACATGAACCTTTGTATGGAATATGAATCAGTCCTGATGTAACTTTTCTGTGGTGAAAGTAGAGGGATGGAAATATTTTACTCTAAATGATAATTTACACATTTTCATTTTAGACATGAACAACACATTTATATAGGCCTATAGTGTAATTCATATATTTCACTACTTTGGTGAACCAAATCTGAAACACCAAAAAAAATGGATGACATGAGTTCACCTGTGTTTCACAACAGTTTTGAAGTTTTCCAAAAATCGGATTTCTAAGCTTAGTATCTCATAAGGTGAGTGACTTTGCATTTCTACCAAGACCAGAGACTACTGAACATTTTGACATGTAACACCATGCCATGTTATAAGAAGTACATTTAAAAGTTGATTTAAGGAGACATCTACAAATTGAGAAAATACCCTTCACTTCACACTCCAGAGGGTTAAGGAAAAGGGTAAGGCGATTTTATTTTAAAAGACAATGAAGGAAAATTATATTGATTTATATATTTATTATATTGAAAGGCAAATTAATACATAGTCCCATGAATCGGGAATAATGTACAATTCACAGCCTCCCAATGTCAGGAACTTTTCATCTACAGATTGCTTTGGTCTGGCTTTACTCTTCACTGATTGGTTACAGAAACTTTGAACTCATTGGCTATGGAAATCAGAAGGAGGGGCTCATTATCATGCGAAAATACGCCCGTATGTTCGCCCGTTTTTTCGCACGAACTTACGGGCCTCCCCGTAAATTGGTGCGAAAAAACAGGCAAACATACGGGCGTATTATGGCACCTTTGGCTTCCCATATTTAACTAAACGTGCTATGTGGGAAACACTATATCCCAGCGTGCATTGCGGCTACAACATCCAATCATCGAGCTTGAACCGGGCCTACGTCTGTTTCCGGTGACTTTATTTTGAAAATCGGTTCCTGACGGACGGCTAAAAAGTCCAATATTATAGAATTAAAAGAATAAATAAAAACAAGGATAATTGTGTGTTATTGTTGAGTAAATAACAGTGTGTTATTTACAGTGTTGGGCAAGTTACTTAAAAAAAGTAACTTGTAATAGTTATAGATACTGCTCTCAAAAAAGTAAGTAGTTACTTTATTAGTTACTAAATTATAAAAGTAACTACTAACAAGTTACTTTACTTTAAAAATAATAACAATAAAAATACAAGTTTTTGTGTTGTTTTTTGCTGACTAGTTCTCTGAAGGCATGCAACAGACTCGACCGTTGCGATGGGCAGCATGTCCTCAACAACATACCTGGCAATCAATCTATTTAGTTGACTCTGGGTGACATGTGGCGATTTAAAAAAATTGTTTTTTGGCTGTTTAGATGGTGTTGCTCCATCTGGGTCACTTCCGCTGGTTGAGACGGTGGGGTCTTTGGCGACTAGTTTTATAGCCCCATGTACATTACTTAGGTGCTTCAGGAGATTGGCATTGCTGTTATTCGATGTGGACAATGCTTCTGTCCTGCACACAGTTTACATTTTACCGTAATATTTTTTGGGTCCTTTATCCCCACAAATTGAAAATAGTGGTTATATTTCCAAGTTGCAAATGCGCTGCTGTTCTCGCTGATACTTGCATCTGACGTGACGTCTAAATATGACGTCACGTTCTCGTTGTAACTCTCATTGGAGCGGCTCGGAAACACATCTACAGCAGTAACATGATGCAACATACACATTCATTTAGCTTAGGACTTTTACTGCGACAACGTTGAATTGCCTGTGAATAAAAAATAAACCATAGTGTTGGTGATCTACAGTGTTGTCATTCTTCTTTCAACAGCAAAACCGCTAACACCCTATTTCAACAATCACACTCCCTGTCATTGACATAATTAATAGATAGTTTAGCTTCTCACGATCATTTGCTGTGGCCCACTGATGTTAACGATCGTAACTGAAAGGCTGCCTGCCAAACGTAAACATTCAGTCACGTGACTTGCAAACTCTCGCAAGAGTTTTACACTAGACGGATCCTTTCTAGCCATAACTGTGTAGGAGCCGTACGTCTGTAGCCTCATCCCAATAGGCTACATCAGGGTGTCCGCGGGGTCTTAAAAAGTATTAAAAGTTGATAAATATATTTAGCGAAAATTAAGGCTTTTAAAAAGTATTAAACGGCATTTTCCAAGGTATTAAGTAACGACAGCAACGACAACATGAAACACCCTTTAATTTACTGAAACGACATGTCGGGAAACCCCCTTGCTTTGCTCCGCTCTGTGGGGGGGGGGGGGGGGAGGTCCCAAGGTGGGCAGACCGGCATACGCAACGCTCTGGGGGTCCAACGGCTCCTTGTGTAAGCCCTATATGATCATTTTCTGATTACGATTAAATAGCCCGCCTCCCTCTTCCAACGTCTCCTGCTGCTGCTGGGCTGTCAGAAGAGGGGGAGGAAAAGAGGCAGGCACCGTTTATTAAATATTATTATACAGAGAACAGAGTCGTCATCAATTTGTTTTAAAGCTCAATAAATAACAGAAGACCTCTGATCGGCACTTTTCTAATTTTATACGGAAGATTTAAACCTTTAACGGACATGTTGACCGGCGGAACATTTTTTTTAACGGAAACTGCCGCACGGTTCCCTCGTCCCTTGGAAGAGGCGGAGAGGTGGGTGTTTTTGATCTGCTGGTGGACTACCTGAGAGATATACAGCAGGGGAACACGTCAACACGTCGTCCACCGCGGAGAATAAACAGAAGGGCAACCATGGCAACCATGCTCCGGGGTCTTCTTCGCTGCTTTTGGTGTATTTTGTGGCGGCAGCAGCGCCACTTACAGGCTTGGCATATGTACTAAAGCGTTTCCAGCATTTCCAGGGGTCTAGTGTGAACGGACACATTAATGAATCAAATGCGTGTGAACGGAAGACTTTTTTGCGTTTGCGTATGCGTTTTACCGTATGCGTCCTCGTGGGGCTGGGGTCTAAGCCAAACTATATCCGGTCACAGAGATCTGCTATTTTAAAGTAAAGTCAACACATATAGACCCTAAATATAGTCTATATTAAGAACGAGAAAAGTCTTAACATATATATCCTTTTTTGTAAACATATGACAAATGTGTGAGGGTGATGACGTCAGAGCATCGTCCTATGTGCCAGGGCTTAGCCCCGGACAGCCCCAGCCCAATTTAACCCCTGGGTATTTGTGAGGGAGCTACTATATGGCATTAGCCCGCTGAAGCTCACCAAAGTTTAATATATTTCGTAGTTCAAAGTTTTGTCAATTGTTTTGTTTATTGGTCAAATACTGGTTTCTAATGGTTTCTGAGGAGTTTTACTGGAATGAAAGAGCACAGAGTACAGAAGCAACAAAGCAGCATACTGCATTAAACCTGACCTTCACAGAGAGGTTGAAGTTCATGTGGAGAGGAGGCTTCAGTAGTCTGTCTGCACTCTGTTTAGTTGTGCTATCTTACAATCAATATAGTATATGTGAGGTAAAGTGTGTCGCCAATGTAACCGGTTAGAACTCAAAGTTGCGATGAGGTCTTAAAATGTATGGAAAGGGTCTTAAAAAAGGTCTTAAAAGGTATTAAATTTGACCTCAGGATTCCTGCATATACCCTGTACATGCACTAGGGTCTGAGACGTACTTCCGCCTTAGCCGTAATAAGGCTCGGCTGCTTCCGGTTTGCTTTCGGTCTGCGTAGCTGAGCGGAAGATCGTCCACAAATGTTTTACTGTTTACATCTATGGTTTAAATGACGGAAGATTTTCAAAACGTAACATTTGCAAAGACAAGTAAAGAACTACTCCGAGCACTGCTGTGTCCCACTTTGTACTGCGTTAGCTAAATTCAACGGCGTCCTAAGTTTCCATGGCTTTCCGACCGAACTCGAGCTGCGATGACAGTGGCTGGTTAAAATACGACGTGATAACTTTACAATCTCCTCTCACTCCAAGGTCTGCAGTCGTCACTTCACTACGGATCAACTAATAGAGCCAAAAACCCTTAATGGCCGTAGGAGCCAGCCACAGCGGGCTAGTGTTTGGGAGAGAAGGGAGCGGCCCACTGAACCAGTGTCTTGGGAGGAGCAGGAAGAGCACATCGATGTCCGTGACCGTGATCACTGCTCAACCCCTGAACCAGCTTCACTGGACATGTCCTCTCAAGCTACAGAGGACAACTCCAAAACAGTGGAGGATCTGCAGAAGCAACTGCAGGAGTTAAGAGTCCAGCGAGAGTTTGGCTTACAGCGGTTTGCTGGCTCCGACGACAACATCCGATTCTATACCAGGTAATGTTTTGGCTAAATTCTATCCAAGTTTTTGAGATGGGTTAGCTTATAAAGAATCCTGTTTACCTGCCGTTTGACCGCTGACTATATGCATGCAGTGTTGGAATAAGTAGGCAACTTAACTGAAGTATAAGTACAAATGCTATGGTTTGAAAATACTCCTGAACTGTACATGTAGAATCATAAATCATGTGTTTTCATATATAAAAAGTAACTAGAAACTATGAAGGTTAACTAAATGTGGTGGAGTAAAACATACTAATACTAACAACATACTGATAATACTTTACTACAAGTGGAAATCTTCAAAACCTTACCAAAGTAAAAGTACATGTCAATATCCACTGCATTTCCCCCAGTTGCACACTTAAGAATGAAGAGTAAAAGTAGTCATTATGTGTAAAATGTTCCCTGTATGTTTTAGATTATTATTACTGCTGCTTTAATGTAGTTACATTTTACTGCTGTAGATTACTATACCTGCACCAAGTGCCTTCTTAATCATCATTTGAATTGTAATGTATTATAGCAAACAAGAGGAAAATATTAGCCCATGTGTTACAGTTAACACGACTGTATTTACTCAATACTATTTATATTTACTCAATTAATGACTGACATGTGTCTTTTGTGTGCAGATTCCCGAGCTATAACCACCTGATGGCCTTCTGGTTTTTGATTGAGCCTTCCATTTATAAAATGGTTCGTGTAACAAGAGCGATATCAGCTGCCAAGAGGAATGAAGAAGTGGTTACGCACGTCCATCAACGGTAGGCTACGTTTCTTTTAACACACAATCTAAACACAAACTGAAGGGAAAATGTTTCTCCGACATTTCATTGCTTTCGTGTAGGCTAAAAGGCTAAAGTACTCCATCCTTTTTGAATACATCAGAGAACTAAAACAACTTAATGTTTTTCCCATGGTGTGCTACAGTACACTCATGACATTAATATAGTACCCTTTTTTTAATCTTCCAGAGACAGCTGCTTCAGCCAATTGACGAGTTCTTCCTTTTTCTCTGCTTCCTGTCGGTGGGTTTGAAAGAGAGGGAACCTTGCAAACCGCTTTAACGTACACCAGTCCACTGTGAGCCGCATCATTGCAACATGGACAAGTTTTCTTACAACTTTATTGGGGTCACAGTGCATCTGGCTTACACCTGCAGAAGTTCAAGCCGACCTCCCAGAGGCATTCAAAAATTTCCCAGACACACAGGTGATCCTGCATTGCACAGAACTGAGGTGTCAAACACCATCCTCACTCCTCCAAAGTGAAATGTATTCTACATACAAATCTCACTGCACCATGAAAGCCCTGGTTGGCATAGCCCCACATGGCACAGTGACATTTGTTTCCAGTCTGTATGGTGGTTCTGTCAGCGACAAGGAGATTTGCAAACAGTCTGGAATAGCTGCAAAGTTGACTGAAAACATGGCAGTGATGGTAGATAAGGGCTTCCTGATCAGCGATTGCTGCAAATGCAAAGTGTACTGCCCACCTTTTCTGTCAAAGCAGAAGCAAATGCCAGCCTATCAGGTGACGGAGACACAGGCCATTGCCAGACTGAGGGTTCATGTGGAGCCTGTCATTAGGAGGATAAAAGAGAACAAACTTTTTGATAGGATCATCCTCCTGTCCCATGCCTACAACATCAACCAACTGTTTGCAGTAGCATGTATGCTGTCAAACTATCAGAACAAAGCACTGGTCAAGACATGGGTGAAATAAGACAAGATGGACAAGAGAATCAGCCAATCCAACTATTATTTGACCACACGATGGCGCAACTATTTAAATGATGTCACCTGTGCAGGTAGCTGTGATTTAAGCTGGGTGAGCACACCGTAATCCCGTGTTGCCTAACACACGCTAGTGTTTTGTTGTGAATAAATTGTAAATTGCAAATTACAATGCGTTAATGATTTTTCTGACAAATGCAATGATTTACTATTAATTACAAAAAAACAGTTCACTTTATTGTCTTTTTTAAATACAATTGTATATTTATTTACATATATGAAATGTGACAAACAATTGTTGCAATTGAATAAAAAGTACAATAATTTGAGGAAACGATTATGTGTATCAAATACAATATTGAAATCACATTTGTTGTCATGAAGTCTTCTAAGGTGCTACATTTTAAAATTAAGAACATATGATTGAGGGATTGCCTCCTAAAAACAATGACGGCTGAGCCAGGGTCTAGCAGCTAACTGCTTACAGAGTTAACAATGGCTACATTGCCCACTAATTTTTTAATGACAGGTACTTCGGCATGTATGTGTAAACAAAAAAAGTCAACGTTTTCTCTGATTGCTCTTTGCACTTCTGGATCTGTGTATATTATTTGCACCAGGTAGTCCTCCTGTGCCCACACTACAAAGTCACACCACTGCATCCCAGATACAAGAAGTTGACCCTCTACTTGCCAGTAATATGCATGGCTTTTCTTTAGCTTCCATCCACATATTAGCAGTCGACATAATTTGGGACATTTGAATTCAACAAGGCCAAATTGGGGATATTCTGTTGGGTCAAAAACAACTCCATCAGGGGAGGCACCAAGCCAGGGGGTAGAGGGGTGAATGACAAGGCCACAAGGGGAGTAGTTCACATTTGCCAGTCGACTGTATTCAGCTGCTACTGTGGGCTCCATCTCTGCACCTCTCCTCATCCTGCAACACAGGAGCACTGGTTATGCGTGAGCACCACTGGTGATGAATCACGAAGCGTTATCTAAAGAAGAGAGAAGAAATACTAGTGATTAGTAACCTCACTTGTGGTAAATGAGCCAGGAGGTTATTATTATGAGTAGAATGATTGGTTATTTTTACTGACCCATATCCTAGAGAAGCATGTATTCCTGAATGCTTGGTGTTACCCTCTTTCCCTACAATACCACAATGAACCTTCTTTGGAAACTAAGATGCCTTGAAAATGGTATTACAGCAGTTTTGACTATATATTTGAACCCCCATATGTACACATCCATAATCAATGTAATAATATCTGACCAATCAGTTGTGATAAAGCAGGGAGAAGTAAGACACTGTTGAGTTCAAAAAGCAGCTGTGTCGTTTATTGCACCTCAAACATTAAAACAAATCCAGAGGTACGTGATTCTGTACTTCCTCTAAGAAGAAAGGACAGGAACAGAAGATCTCTGACGCCAGATTTGGTGTTGCTAATGCGATATGATATCCGAAAAAAGATTCAATTTAGGATGGCCAAGACACTACACTACCCATAATCCCCAGCTATCTTTTGTGACTACAGTCCTCTTGACAAACCCCGTGATTAATCTTCAAACTCTGGGATTGGATGTTGGAGTGGCAGTGCGCCAAGGTTGCGCCTAGCGTCAAGCTCTTTGAAATGGAACGAAACCACGGCAGGCAGACTATTCAAAACTGGACTCGAACGCCCCCCCAGAACTACACATGCTGGCTATTGTGTTTCGCAACATGTTCTCTATGGCACGTCTCTACTGGGAATTGTAGTTTTAAAAGACGTTTTTGTTTTTCCCAAAATTAGAAGTTGACAGTATTAAACTGTGTACAGCCCTGGAGGTTTAGGCGATGGGAAACAGTGTGTACACATTTAAAACATGTAATTACTAAATGGGTGAAAATCGCTTGTATCCATAAAGGGCAGTATTAATATATACCCACATGACAGCTCATTGTTACTTTGTAATTCTACTCCACTACAATTCAGAGGTTAACCTGGTATTTTTACTCCACTACATTTATTTTAGTTACTTTGCAGATTCTGATTAATGATGTGAAATATAAACAACCCTTAAATCAGACTTTATTTACACCTGAGTAAAATTCAGGGAAAGGTGATTGTCAAGTGCCAACAATCATGAGAGATATTTGATAGTTGGTGCTTGAGAAGACTAAACATTTATCTGCAGATCTCTATAAAGTATATTCATTACTTGTTATTCTCTTCTAATAGTTAATTAAAAACTGTATATAATTGCTATTTTGCACATCCCTTTCAAGATTTCCTAAGGTTTATTGACATATCTTATACACAACTATGGTGTAGTTATGCAATGAATGAAAAACTTGGGTCACAGGTTCCTCAACAGTGCATTACAAGACATCTATCAATATGTGTATACCTCCACCATTAAACTGTCAAATTCTACACATGTCTTATTCTATCTACATACATAAGAGTATGATTAATGTGTATAATAGCAGTAAAAAGAAGTGCTTTAACATAGTTAACATTGCAGGAAAGTAATATATTAGACGTTAAGTACTTTGTCAGGCTTAATATTTATCTGTAGATTATAGATACCCCCAAAGCTTTTTTCTTATTTGAAAGAAGATCTTAACCTAAAGTATTCTTTAATGTGTTAATTAGTTTGTCTGTTTTGCACCTCCTCATATTAATAACTTTGTACATCCAGCACTAAACTGTTTTATTGTAGAGATCACTTACAGTATCTTCTTGATTTTTTATATTCTCTATTTCTATCATTGACCTTCTACTTTCCCCCTATGAAAGTATGTACTCTTAATATTCTTTTCATCAAATAACATTATTCAACAAAAATAACATTATTCAACAAAAATAATTCAATAACGTGTTTTAATCACTAGGCGGTGCACACAAGGTACACACAGCATACTAATAATAACTTTGTATTAATAGTGTAGGAAACTTAACTTCTGAAGATTGTGTAGTTTATTCATGTTTTTACATAATTTTACAGGATATTGCTATTCTATTTCTCATGTTTTACTTCTACACATTAATATCTGATTTGTAAAACATCACAGACAGGAAGGCATATCCGTCATTTAATGGTAAGCTATTGAAATTGTGATTCAGATGTGTCTCCCATCACCCAAATTCCCTGACTATTCTCTCAACTCAGTATTTACATTCTTATATTCAAAGAAAATTAGTAATATCTTTAAAAACTACAAGTCCTTTTCTATCAGCTGTGCACCGTTATGGTGTAAATATAACCTATCTACCAATTGGATCAAATATAAAAGTCAGCCAAATTACTATTGATACTGAAAGGAGACGTATTTTGTGAAAATAAATGCAAGATGTTGTTTAATTGTTGATATATTTATGATCCACGTCACATATTCAGTTTTGGCGGCAGTTCTTCAAGTTTGTCCAGAAGTCTTCTCATCAGGGCAATATAAATAAAGAACTACGGCAGATATGTCATATTTAATGCATCCGAACCGTGTATTACAATGCCGTTATGTGATGACTTCCAAAGAGAAAAGCAAGAACACTCGGAATAAAGTATTATTTTTAGGGCTGTCAAGTTAACGCGTTAATAACGCGTTAACGCCACTAATTATTTTAACGCAATTAATGCATGTGTATTTTTTGTCCTCGGCCGCCCCGTAGTTTCAGAGCGCATCGAGTTTAAAATACCATCTACAAGCTGATGCTGACAGCCCCGCTCCTGCCGCCCGCTTGTGGTAGACCACACTTCCACGCTCACCGGCAGGCACCGACTGGCCATCGGGAGGACCGGGAGGGTGTGTGTATGTGTGGCGCGAGCGAGCGAAAGAGAGACCTTACGTGTATTGTTGTTGTTAGCATCTGGTGCTAGCTAGCTGCGCTAACGGATATAAGGAGCTGTTTAAATGAAAACAGAGGAGCGACATTTCGCCGACAACTGCGCTGAGCACTTGACTTTATGCAGGTAGCTAGACAGTGGGACATTGTACGAAAAGTCAGCACACTCAGCACGGATAGTGCGCACCACATGATTGCAGCATCCAGGCAGCTCCCGTTCGAGCATATGCCTTGAGTTGTACATAGCTCCATGTTATATGTAACATCTAACATTTACAAAAGTCACCTGTAATAGTTACCTTATTTAGGACTAGATGCCGTTTGCATGGTGGAGAGCAGCAATGTGATGAAGGGACCTTTGAAGACAGCGCCACTGCAGCGCATGCGCACTTCTTATCTCATAATTATGACTTTTTATCTCATTATTTCGACTTTCTTATCTCATAATTATGACTTTTTATCTAATTATTATGACTTTTTATCTAATTATTATGACTTTTTATCCAATTATTATGACTTTTTATCTGATAATTTCGACTTTCTTATCTCATCTCTTTTTATCTCATTATTTCGACTTTCTTATCTCATAATTATGACTTTTTATCTCATTATTTCGACTTTCTTATCTCATAATTATGACTTTTCATGGGGATTTTATTTGTTTCAAGTGACGGAAATGGGCTTCCATATAAAGTTGATTTTAAAAACGTTTTATAGAATAAAACCTCACTACTGGACGTTGTAGAAATGCGTGTGTGCACCACGACAAAGGAGCCTCATTCACTTTACATTGGGGTTGTTTGCGTGGTGCAGACACGTAAATGTAGCAAAGTTCGTGACTCCACCACGCAATGCGGTGTTAAGGAGTCGTGGTGGAGTCACGCATTCTGGTGAGATCAGGTTGAACAGATCATTGATGCAATAACATTTGGACTCAATTTGCCTGACTTGACACATGGAATAAAACATGGGCGTAGGAAGCATCCTCAATGTGGGTGAGACAATTGGACAGGTCCGGGGGCATGATCCCCCGGGAATATTTTTTTTAGTTAAATCCATCAATTTGGTGCACTTTAGCAAAAATTAGGGACTAAATCTATGGATACATCTCTCAACACCCATATGAAACAGAACTCTTAACAGATTTACTTTTGGAGGCAAAAGTGACTGAACCCAAAACAATAAACCTGTTAGCTAACTAGCCTAAACTCAGTAACAGAATGTGAGCAACACGTTCTTCTCCACAGCCGTGTGACCTCTTCCCCCTTTTCTATCCTACGGGTACAGCCACTCACCCTGAACCCCGTTTCCCCCCCAACCCCCCCCTCCCCCCCATGCAAGCCCCTCCCTCTGAACCCAGGGTTCGCTACAATACTGTATACTCAGTGGCGGCTGGTGGAAAATATTTTTGGTGGGGCTATGGAAATGCTGAACAAACCATACTATGAAGGTCCGGGGGGATGCTCCCCTGGAAGATTTTTTTGAGAAATTACCACTTAAATTATGACTTCTGGTGATGTTAGAGGAGGGGGGGAAGGACAAATTGAGGCTTAAAAATATGAAATAATCCATAATCTTCAGTGTGGTTGGCTATGAATCTTCCAAAACATCCAAATACCTTGTCCTGGGCATAGTTTCCCTTGCGCAGCAGCCTGTGGACCCGCCCCACCGGGAACTGCAGTCCAGCTCGGGAGGAACGGGACTTGGCCTTCGCTCGGGCTTTGCCTCCAAACTTCCCTCTTCCAGACATGATGGCTCAATGTGCGGCCGGACAGCGGACACAGCGCGAGGATGGATGAGAGGCTCGGACCAGCAGTGCCGCATTCATTTCAGAAGTGGGGGGGGGGCCAAAGAGTGCGTGTGTATATGTGACATACTTGCCAACCCTCCCGATTTTCACTGGAGACTCCCGATTTCATTGCCCTCTCCCGGTTTCCTCCCGGGGTCATATTTCTCCCGCATTATTCCCGATTTCTGACAAAATCAGATTTACTCACGACTGTTTCCACTCTGACTTTAATACGGCTACACCATTGTTTGGTTTCCATGGTAGCGCGTCTCTTTAGCAGCGCGCACAACTCGAAGTCTGAGAGGGTGAGGCAGATAGTTACAGAAAACTGAACAAGAATCGACAACTCGACCCTCTGCTCACTCCTCTCCTGTAAAATACAGGTCCAGCCCACACATATGCTCCATGGTGCTACAGGCATTGCACTTACAACTACAATAAGCATGTAAATGTTAATCTACAGCTCCGGCGATCCACTAGCACCCGGAGTCTCCACCTGCAGACGCAGCCATCCTCATCAACTACTGTAGCGTCACCTTGGATGCGAGTCCAAACAACTCGCAGACTGCATTGGGTGCTGAAATTGGCACCCTATGACCATCAGATCTGACTACGCTGATTGGCTGAAATTATGTTTCGGCGGCATAGTTTACAGATAGCAACAGTCAGCAATGTGTTGGCTGCTGCTGCTCTGGCTGAGCGCCCAGACGAGAGAGGGTAATGATACACGCTGCGGCCAGGCAGGAAACATGTGATTTATCAGTAACTTTAGACATCGTAACACAATTTCAAACCAGAATTTATTGTACATTATACATTTTACTGATACCAACTATATAATATTTACCTTGTTAATAAAAAAAAATATATATTTATATATTTTTAAAATATATTTATTTATTTATTTTTAATGACAATCAAACATGTGGGAAGAGGGGGGGGGGGGGGGGCGGCCCCTATGGGCACAGCACCGACCAGCTGATATAAAAGGACTTGTCATTTTTAAAGATATTACTGATTTTCTATGAATATAAGAATGTAAATACTGAGTCTGAAATAATATAGCAATATGCTGTAAAATTATGTGAAAACATGAATAAACTACACATCTTCAGGTGTTATAAATACATAAGTGTCCGACACTAATAATACAAAGTTATTATTAGTTTGCTGTGTGTACCTTGTGTGCACCGCCTAGTGTTTTTTTTTTTTTTTACATAACGCAATACATGATTGTCACTAAAAGCCTTGTCTATACATTACAATAAAATATACAACATAATTGATTAATTAATTTGAATACAAATTAAAGTTAGTAGCTATTATAGGCATAAAAAGACAGACATTTATAATTTTGTCTTTAATATAAATGTTTCTTCTGCGCGTTAGGTGTCCAAACCGGGCTTGTCTGGATAAGCGCATTTTTAAAACATGCCATTTTCCATGCCGGTTTCAGTTGGATTATTTGTCACAGTTGCAAATGTGCAGAATATGACAACTTAATGGTGGAGGTATTCACACATATTGATAGATGTCTTGTAATGCACTATTGAGGAACCGGCGACCCAAGTTTTTCATTCATTGCATAACTACACCGTAGTTGTGTATATGATATGTCAATAAACCTTAGGAAATCTTGAAAGGGATGTGCAAAATAGCCATTATATACAGTTTTTAATTAACTATTAGTCGAGAATAACGAGTAATTAATAGACTTTATAGAGATCTGCAGATACATGTTTAGTCTTCTCAAGCACGAACTATCAAATATCTCTCCTGATTGTTGGCACTTGACAATCACCTTCCCTGAATTTTACTCAGGTGTAACTAAAGTCTGCTTTAAGGGTTGTTTATATTTCACATCATTAATCAGAATCTGCGAAGTAACTCAAATAAATGTAGTGGAGTAAAAATACCAGGTTAACCTCCAAATGTAGTGGAGTAGAATTACAAAGTAACAATGAGCTGTCATGTGGGTATATATTAATGCTGCCCATTATGGATACAAGCAATTTTCACCCATTTATTAATTATATGTTTTACATTTGATAACACCAATGTGTTTAATACTGGCAACTTCTAATTGTGGGGAAAACGAAAACTTTCCCAGTAGAGACGTCCCATAGAACATTTTGCAAAACATAATAGCCAGCGTGTGTAGTTCTGGGAGGGGTGGGGTCTGGTCCCTAGCGAATCCAGTTTTGGATAGTCTGCCGTGGTTTCGTTCCATTTCAAAGAGCTGTTTGACGCTCGGCGTAACCTTGGCGCACTGCCACTCCAACATCCAATCCCAGAGTTTGAAGATTAATCACAGGGACAGTAGTCCCAAACGATAGCTGGGGATTATGGGTAGTGTAGTGTCTTCGGCCATCCTAAACTCCAAAATGTTTTTCGGATTTCATATCGCATTAACACCATATCCCAACGTGCATTTTGGCTAAAACATGTAATCACCGAGCTTAAACCATAGCTGAGGATCTTGGGTAATCAGTTCAGTTGCTGTGCACTACATCCATGGCTGTAGAGGCTTCTCAATACTCTAATTTCCCCTCCTCGACTCCTATCCTCGACTCCTATCCTCAAGACTTAGTCCTGCCCACAGGAGATGCGAGAAGAGGACTCGAGGAGGGGAAATTAGAGTATTGAGAAGCCTCTTGTGTATCACAATGATGCTCAAAATGTCCCATATAGGCCTACGTCTGTTTCCGGTTATTTTTATTTTGAAATTCAGTTCCTGACGGACGCCAAAAAAGCCAGAGATTATGGAATCAAACAAATACATAAAAACAAGGATAGTAAATAACAGTGTGTTATTTAGAAAATAATAGCAAATTAGAAGGGAAAAAAGATTTTAAAAAATACAGATTTCAGTATTCTGAGGCTCTGAGCCCCATTTATTTTCCTCACAGACAGCAAAAAAAGTCCGACATTATACGATTTAAAATAAAAACAATAATCGTGGCTTGATATTGAGTAAGAATATGTTTTTATGAACCACACAGCTTCCGGTCTTCCAAGACCCGACCGGACAAAAAGACGTGTTGCTGTGTGACACGAAAAAAAGGGGAAAATCGTGTTGGTGAACACGAATCAATTGATTAAATGTTGTGACTATAACACGAAATGCCGTGAGACTGGGTTGAAATGACACATCAATCCAAACAGCCTCTCCTCTGTTGTTGGGCTGAACTTAGGACAACGGATACTCCTCCTCGCTGCAGATGCCTCCGGTCGGCCTGGAGCTGAAGACCAGGAACTTTGTAGAAGTGAAGGTGTCCAACCTGACTGACAGGTACTTTACACAAGTTTAGCATCTGAGGTAACTCTTTGTACATCCGTAAACTTTAAAAATGTTGCCCGATAAAGAACATAGGCTACTGACATAAACATTTGTTTTGCTTTCAGTAGTGTGTATGGATTATCAAATCAAAATGTACACTTTAAAACCTGCGCCACAGCAAATATTCCTCAGCCCCGTTATAATCACAAAGAAAATTGTAAAATATGCCGATATTTATTCATTTTCTATTTATGTGTTCAAAACAAAACTCCTCCGAACAGATTCAACGTGCTCCTCGACCAATGTTACGCCACAACCTCGCCTTTTCACGCCGACGCCACATATTACGATCTCTTCGTTGGGTGAGTTAACGGCCGCCAGAGAACAGATGAAACAACGTGACTCAGGTAGAGAGAAAAATAGAAAGCTGTAGTATAACGAATAAATACTGTTTCTGAACATTGAGCTCCATCCAATGGTCTATATTAAATTGGCAGAAGACAACCTTAAAGTTTTAAAATGTAACTTATTTATTAAACGTGGTCTCTACCTCACAACTGACACAACCACTAAGCTTCATGCAAATGAAAGCACAATGGTCATCCAGTGTATTTTGGAACTAGCACTGGCATCTTCCATCAGAAGCCCTCGGCGACACAGGGGGACCACATTTAGTTTTTACATTCTGAAATCAACATTTATAATAAAGTCAAGCAAAACAATGTACATTGCCAATCACATAAATTCAAGGGTGCTATGGTGTTGATTGTTTATAATATTTCCATCCACAGTAATTTAAATTTCTCAATTTACAAAATGCAAGACCCGGGGCTTCAACGTTTTTCAGGCCAAGGACCCCAAAACTGATGGAGGGATGGAGCAGGGACCCCCTATTATATATATTTTATAACATTGTGTGTTATATTAAACTGCGCCTAGTGTCTTTTATAAACCATAGACTGTATATAGGTCTAAACATAGCTAATTAATACACAGGTTCATATATTCATGTTTTTATTTTAAATGTGAAAGGTTGGCAGTGCCACTGCCAAATATAAAAATAAATCTTGCATACTGTTAAGTATTATTTTGTAATAGCACCCGTGGTCCCATTGTGACGTCATAAGCATGATAAGTGCGGAGCGCTATATGTCTCATGTTGATTACGCAGCACTGCCATGCTGGTTCATGTCCCTGAAGTTTAACGCAAAGTATTACACGGGACTTCTACAAACTATGTGGACCAATAAGTAAAGAAGTGGCGGAAGATATTAAACGCAATGTATTACGTGAGAACCCAATGCTAACAAGCTTTGTATTTGTCATGACATCAGCAATCATTAACTCAGTAGGGCAGTACTCCAAAGTTAACTTTCCTGATCTAAATAGATACATTCTTGTATAGCTGATGCTAAAGACATGTATTCTGCCTCACAGGTGGATAATGCCACTGTTGGTTGTTTCTTTGTTTACCATGAGATCAGAGAGCATCCTTTACTTAGACTGACACAATATCCTGATGTGCTATACCTGTCTGTTGCATCTGATGCCCAGTCAGCATCACAGTACACTTTGAGATCTAGTGCCTCTCTGTCATTTCTCTTAAAGCATAACTCCTGCTCTGTTGATATCCGAACACATGTTTTACTGTGTTCCAATGTTCCTCTGTTGGTTCAGCCAAGTGCTGAGATAGTTTACTGACCGCTGACAGCTTTGTGGATGGAACACATACTCCCACATTAGTGAGATGTCTGAACCTTACATGTCTAAGTTACGAACGATACATTTGTCTCCAAAAATATTATTTTCAATAATATTGCTGCTATTTTCTCGTATCTGGGATCTTAGTCAGCTGGGGACTGAAAAGTTAAAAGATAACATCTTGTGCCTCAATTTATCCGTTGCTACAATATGTAGGACTCAAGTTAATGTGTATTTCAAGACATTTACATTTGTGGGAAATAAATTGTTTGAAAAAGAAGGGGAATTTTTTTTTGTCTAATCAGCTATCAATTCTGCAACCCCCTTAGGGGTTGAAGACCTCTGTATTAGAGTATTAGTGTTCCCATAGTATACATATACACTACCAGTCAAAAGTTTGGACACACCTTCTCTTTCAAAAATTTTTATTTATTTAAATGTTTTCTACATTGTAGATTTACACTGAAGACATCAAAATGATGAAAGAACACATATCGAATTATCTAGTAAACAAAAAGTGATACAAAATTCAGAATATGATTTATATTTTTGCTGGCTATTGCAGAATGCTGTGGTAGCCATGCTGGTTAAGTGTGCCTTTGGTTTCTGAATAAATCACCAATCAAAAATCTCAACTTTGGACTCATCAGACCAAAGTACAGATTTCCACTGTCTAATATCTAATCCTTGTGTTTCTCGGCCCAAACAATTCTCTTGTTGTTGTTGTTCATCCTCGGTAGTGGATCTTTGCAGAGATTGGACCATAAAATCCTGATTCAAGCAGTCTCCTCTGAACAGTGGATGCCGAGCTTTGTCTGCTACTTGAGCTCTGTGATCATTTACATGTATGTGGGCTCTAATCTGAGGTGCTTTAGTTTGCGGTTTCTGAGGCTGGTAACTCTGATGTATTTATCCTCTGCAGCAGAGGTGTCTCTTGGTCTTCCTTTCCCGGACGGGTCCTCATGAGAGCTAGTTTCAACATAGCGTTTCATGGTTTTTTGCGACTGCACTTCAGGATACATTCAAAGTTCTTGACATTTTCCGGATCGACTGGCCTTCATTTCTTAAAGTGATGATGGACGGTCGGTTCTCTTTGCTGAGTTGAGTGGTTCTTGCCATAATATGGATTACAACAGTAGTCAAATAGGGCTTTCCAGTGTTCACTAACCCTACCTCTGCACAACACAACTGATGGTCTCAAACACATTCAGAAGGCAAGTCATTCCACTAATGGACTCTTGACAAGGCACACGTGTTATTTGAAAACCATTCCAGGTAACAACCTCATGAAGCTGACTGAGAGACGTGTGGAAAGCTGTCATCAAGGCAAAAGGGGGCTACTAAGAAGAATCTAAAATAAAAATCATATTCTCATACACTTTTTTGTTATCTAGATAATTCCATGTGTTCTTCCATAGTTTTGATGTCTTCAGTATTAAAGGTGGGGTAAGTAATTTTGGAGAAACCAGCTCAAGTGCACTAGAATTTGAAAATACACAGCCAGAAAAAAATCTGCCACTTTCTTACAGAGCCCCTCCGCAAACATACACGAACGTGTACATGACCAATGAGGGCACGAGATAAGTTTTTGCACAGATTGAAGGCTGACAGGCAGGTAGGCCATCCAGTTATCTTAGCCGGGCCGGCTAAAAGGATTGGTCGTGCTTTTTACAGTACTACGGCTTCCACAGATGACTTTTTTTTATGGATTCTTTGTTAAATCACTTAAGATATTCATTGCTATCGGGATGTTAAGAGCATTCCATGGAATATAACAACAAGTGTATCTCGAGCCGGTTTCTCAAACTTACCTACCCCACCTTTAATCTACAAAGTAGAAAAACATTAAAATGAACAAAAACCATTGAATGAGAAGGTGTGTCCAAACTTTTGACTGGTAGTGTAATTTAAAAGGAGAAGCGTAATATTACCAACATGTTTTAGTGGTAAAAGAACCTGGAAAAGAACCTGGAAACAGGACAAATTATCACTATCTGTCCTCTTCAAGGTGTAATCGGGATTCCCAGACATTGCTGGAAGTGAACGGAGTGCATCAGGAAACCCGCTTCTCCTTCGAGGCTTTTCGCTTCGTCCAGAGAGCGGAGGCTACCCCCCTCTCCACCTACTACGTGCACTGTGCCACCCGGCTCTGTGTCCACTCCTTCTGCCCTCAGCTCACTCTCGTCAGACCTGCCATACATACACACACCTTGCCCCAGACCACACATACACACACCTTCCCCAAGACCACAAGTCTGATCCCACAACACCCTGCTCTCCATTCAATGACCACATTTACAATATGGCAACTACAGTATGGTTAACGTTGGGGGAAACCAGCATGAAATCAAAATGCAGGACATACTGGCTTGATATACTGGGCAGCACAAATGATATAATGCTGTGTATCTAAACACAATGCTTCAATAGACAGTAGTAGGTGTATGTCGAAAGCTGTCTTGGCAATATTCTTCACTTTACTGCTACATCTCAAATGCTGGGTTAAGGCTCTTAATTTCTTAACTGTCCTTTACAAAAAAAAACAATCACTTGTTTCACCTGCAGAACTGCACCGCTGACACCACCTCAAAGAGGCGCCGCAGCACCACCCAGGGCACCTCAGTGAGCAACATGGCCACCGTTAGCTCAGGCCCCATCTCCACCCGCCCTGATTATGGTGAGAATGGTCTCATGCCTCAACATTCTGATATAGTCAAGAAGCTTAGCAGAATTTCACCTGTCGCATATATCGAGTTGATTGGAGTTTTTGTTTGGTCCTCTTACAGGGTGAGGGAATGCTCCGGTTTTGGGACAAAATTAACATGGGATCACTCCGGTCAATGTACGTACTTCGTCTCACTGGAATATTAATGGCCAGATTGAATACAACATCGACCCAATTTCTCCGGTCAATGACAGGAGAGTTTTGAAAGTGACAAAACACTGTTCCACACATTTAAAAACACTTAAACAATTAAACAATGTTTACCCAGGATTCAGGCACCTTCCCTGGCTTGTGAAATGCGGTGATGCGCCCTGGAGGTACCCTACTATTTAAAACATGTATACCCAGGATTCAATCACTTTTCCTGGCTGTGAAGCATTCTGTTCTCTGGGTGCAGTCTGGGTGCAAGAGCCATGTGCTGCGAGGAGCTCTCTGGGTGCGCTCTGTGGGGTCTCGCAGCCCGCTCCTCTCTGGCTCTGTTCCACGTCTCGATTCACAGCACTTTCCCCAGGTTTCAGAGACTTATTGCTGGGTAGAAAAGCCATGTGCATCACCCTGGACCTCTGCATGTGTGTGTGTGCCTGTGAGTCTGAGACACTAACAGCAGTGACTCTGCCGTTTTTAACCTTCTTGTACATTTCGTGAGTCAAATGTTAACAAAATGGACAGATTTCCGTCCGTATCAGCGGCTGTCAGATTAAAACAGTTTAATGCACTTTTAACACTCATGTACCCAGGATTCCTGCTCCTGGATCTCTGCATGTGTGTGTGCCTGTGAGTCTGAGGCCCTAACAACAGCGACTCTGCTGTTCTTACCTGCTTGTCCATTTCGTGAGTCAAATGTTAACGAAACGGACGGATTTCCGTCCATTTGGCCATTCAAATGTTAACGAAATGGACAGACTTCCGTGCACATCAGCGGCTGTCGGATTAAAACAGTTTAATGCACTTTTAACACTCATGTAGCCAGGATTCCTGCTCCTGGATCTCTGCATGTGTGTGTGCCTGTGAGTCCGAGGCCCCGAGAGCAGCGACTGTGCCGTTTTTACCTGTTTGTCCATTTGGCCATTCAAATGTTAACGAAACGGATGGATTTCCGTCAATTTGGCCATTCAAATGTTAACGAAATGGACAGACTTCCGTGCACATCAGCGGCTGTCGGATTAAAACAGTTTAATGCACTTTTACCACTCATGTAGCCAGGATTCCTGCTCCTTTCCTGGGTTATAAAGTGAGGTGACGCAGCCTGTCCTCTGGCTGCGCTCTGTGGGGGGGTCTCGCAGCCTGCTTCTCCGGCATGCTGCAGAGTCATTTCCAGGCTCCTCTCCACAGTTTTCCCCCTAAAAATGATTTTTAATAATGATTTTTGCATTTAAATGATTTATTTAATCATTACTATGGTTCCCTAACACAATGCACATAGTCTGGAGCTCACTGGGGTCCTGCATATGCTTTAATCAGGCGTTTTAACACTTTCTTCCATGAAAATGATTTTTATTCACTATCATGGGGCTATATAAATCAAATTCCGGGTAATTCGGAGCACAATTGTACCTTTTACAATTTAAATGTATTTGTATTATATATGTTTGGGCTAAAAAAGTGCAATTTTTGGGTGACTTTGTCAGTTTATGGAGCTTATCCCAGAAAGCCTGGAGGTTCCAGGCCTAATTTGGGAGCTCATAGGCGGCCTGCCATGCGCCCCGACCCGTGGAAAGAAGAAAAAATGAATGAAAACAGTCAATTATATCTTAAAATAATAAAAAATGAAGTTTTCAAAAATTCTCGAAAAAACGACTGAGTGCCAACGGAGAAGGGGCTCCGAAAAAGACAACCCTTCGGCGCTTCGGGCCGAAGCCCCGGACACTTTTCCACCCCCCCGTTGCAACTTACAACGGAGAGGGGCATCCAAGCCTCCCCGACTCCGTCCAAAAAATTCATTCATCATTTTCAGACAACTGTCTGCACGAAATCGGAAACCCGTTTTTTGAGAGGACTCAAAAAAAAAAAACGGCTGTGTAACTTCATGGAGGAATTCATCCGCTCTATGTGCACTCTGGCTCGGATACATTTGTTGCCTCGGAGACCCCCCAGCATGGTTCTTATCAAACTTTAAGTTTTTGAACTGGCCTCTGAAGGAATGTAAGGGGAGTTGCCAGGGGACTCTACCCGCCTTATGAGGCACTATTTTCGGATACATTTTAACACTTTTAGCCCTTTTTTATGGTTCTCCAAAAATTTAACTCAGACTTTTTCTGAGTCTGGAGGAATGCAAGGGGAGTTGTCAGGGGATTCTATCCGCATTATGAGGCACTATTTTCGGATACTGTTTTTCATTTTCACCCCTTTTCTATGGATCTCCAAAAAGTTAACTCAGACTTTTTCTGAGTCTGGAGGAATGCAAGGGGAGTTGTCAGGGGACTCTACCCACATTATGAGGCACTATTTTCGGATACATTTTCTCACTTTCACCCCTTTTCTATGGATGAATTGAAATACATTACCTGGAGGATAGGACCGAGAGATGACAGACTCTCTGGCCGCTTCACAAGTCACTATTATCGGACACTTTCTTTGCTTTACCCCCGGTTATATCACTCTTTCCTCCTTTGACCATAAAACGTGTTTCCTGCTGGGGTAATTCCTGCTTCCGGGGCACCCCAAACCCTCTCATGGTCTGGGCACCATGAATTGATGCATCGGACCCAATGTTTCCATCACCAGCTCCGCGTTGGTGCGGAGGTGGGACCATTTAACCCGGTGGTAACCCAAGCCCTCCCTTGGTCCGTGTACCATGCATTGATGCATCGGACCCATGGTTTCAATCACCGGTTACGCTAACGCATTTAAATGGAGAAACAGAAAACAATTTAAATACAATTCATTGTGTCTGTTTTAGTAAGGATGTTGTCCGAATGCCCGGTGTGCAGACTCTGCTATCTGGCTTTGAACAAGCACCTTAAGCACAAACATGCAGTGCGGAACCTGGAGGAAAGAGGCATCATTCTTAAAATGGCCAGTGGCAGAATAAATGTTCGGACCAAACCCTGCCCTATCACAGGGTATGCTGGGAAGAGAATAGACCGTCATGTAACTCATGACGACTCTGAGTTCTCCCGAGATGAGGCACATCAGATCATGGCAAGGCTGAAGCATAGTGTGGCCCTGCAGTTGCTCCATGACCTCCGAGAGACTAATCCCATCATTGGAATAGCTACATCATTGGATATAGACAATGAGGAGGAATACTCCCCACATACCGAGCGTGACGAAGAGGACTGCAGGCAGGTGAGGCTGGAAAATGTGGCATTGAGGGCTCAGAAGGATGCCCTCATTGATGAGGTGAAGACCCTGCGCTCCAGGCTGAAAAAGGGGCTAAAACCCAGGAAGCAGAGTGCCACTGCTGCTATGCTTGAGGAAGAGGAAGAATGTACACGATTTAAGGGCCTGGCAATCTCAAGTATCCCCGGCATGAACACAGTAGCCTCCGGCAGCAATACCCCTCTCAAGACCCTGGTGAAGACTGTCATGCGTTCCCCAGAAGCCTCCGGCAGCAATATCCCTCTCAAGACCCCGGTTAAGACTGTCATGCGGTCCCCAGAAGCCTCCGGCAGCAATACATCTCTCAAGACCCTGGTGAAGACTGTCATGCGGTCCCCAGAAGCCTCCGGCAGCAATACCCCTCTCAAGACCCTGGTGAAGACTGTCATGCGGTCCCCAGAAGCCTCCGGCAGCAATACCCCTCTCAAGACCCTGGTGAAGACTGTCATGCGGTCCCCAGAAGCCTCCGGCAGCAATACCCCTCTCAAGGCCCCGGCCAAGACTGTCATGCGGTCCCAAGAAGCCTCCGGTAATGAGACCCCTCTCAAGACCCCGGCCAAGACTGTCATGCGGTGCGCAGAAGCCTCCGGTAGTGAGACCCCTCTCAAGACCCCGGCCAAGACTGTCATGCGGTCCCCAGAAGCCTCCAGTAATGAGACCCCTCTCAAGGCCCCGGCCAAGACTGTCATGCGGTCCGCAGAAGCCTCTGGTAGTGAGACCCCTCTCAAGACCCCGGCCAAGACTGTCATGCGGTCCCCAGAAGCCTCCGGTAATGAGACCCCTCTCAAGACCCCGGCCAAGACTGTCATGTGGTCTGAAGAAGCCTCCGTTGGTGAGACCCCTCTCAAGACCCCGGCCAAGACTGTCATGCGGTCCCCAGAAGCCTCCGGTAATGAGACCCCTCTCAAGACCCCGGCCAAGACTGTCATGCGGTCCGCAGAAGCCTCCGGTAGTGAGACCCCTGTATGCCAGAAGACCCGTGCGTCTGTCTACAATAAGCTGAAAGCTAATCTGGCTAAGGACTGGCCCTCTCCCCCAAATCATGTTGCCTAAAAGCATGGAGACGTACATTCAGTACATACAGAGACATACAGAGGTCATTGTGAGGGTGTCGCACCGACAGTAAAACGGAAAGAGAATTGTCTGTCCAAGGTCAACCGGATAAAGAACTTCCTCGTATTCATGGCCCATGGTGTTAACCGGCTGTCAGACTGGCTGTTTCTGAGGCTGTTTATGAGGTGAAGACCCTGCGCTCCAGGCTGAAAAAGGGGCTAAAACCCAGGAAGCAGAGTGCCACTGCTGCTGTGCTTGAGGAAGAGGAAGAATGTATACGATTTAAGGGCCTGACAATCTCAAGTATCCCCGGCATGAACACAGTAGCCTCCGGCAGCAATACCCCTCTCAAGACCCTGGTGAAGACTGTCATGCGTTCCCCAGAAGCCTCCGGCAGCAATACCCCTCTCAAGACCCCGGTTAAGACTGTCATGCGGTCCCCAGAAGCCTCCGGCAGCAATACATCTCTCAAGACCCTGGTGAAGACTGTCATGCGGTCCCCAGAAGCCTCCGGCAGCAATACCCCTCTCAAGGCCCCGGCCAAGACTGTCATGCGGTCCACAGAAGCCTCTGGTAGTGAGACCCCTCTCAAGACCCCGGCCAAGACTGTCATGCGGTCCCCAGAAGCCTCCGGTAATGAGACCCCTCTCAAGACCCCGGCCAAGACTGTCATGTGGTCCGAAGAAGCCTCCGTTGGTGAGACCCCTCTCAAGACCCCGGCCAAGACTGTCATGCGGTCCCCAGAAGCCTCCGGTAATGAGACCCCTCTCAAGACCCCGGCCAAGACTGTCATGCGGTCCGCAGAAGCCTCCGGTAGTGAGACCCCTGTATGCCAGAAGACCCGTGCGTCTGTCTACAATAAGCTGAAAGCTAATCTGGCTAAGGACTGGCCCTCTCCCCCAAATCATGTTGCCTAAAAGCATGGAGACGTACATTCAGTACATACAGAGACATACAGAGGTCATTGTGAGGGTGTCGCACCGACAGTAAAACAGAAAGAGAATTGTCTGTCCAAGGTCAACCGGATAAAGAACTTCCTCGTATTCATGGCCCATGGTGTTAACCGGCTGTCAGACTGGCTGTTTCTAAAAGACACAAAGAGGGTCCGTGGCTGGAGCAAGTATATTTCAATGTTGGGCCGGGCAGTCACAACATCGCTGTTGTTCCTGAAGAATGTGAACCATTTCCTGAGGTACTTGTCTGAGTCAAAGCTCCGGGGTGCAGGCTGACCCAGTCTGATATGACCCACATCATCAGAGAGGTGAAAGCCAACATGAACAAATTGAAAAAGTCTGTCACTGTCCACCAGTTTAAGGTGAAGAGGCACAAGCTGGATCGCCTGCCGAGCCAGGCGGAGCTTCTCGCCGCCGCTGTCGGCATACAACGGACTGTCGGTCTCGCTGTCGGGAGTGGACATTTTTCTCAGGGTGTTGGCTGAATTTCCAGGCCTGATGCTACCCACCTTCTCCGCGCTCACCACCAAGCATGGGGTGGAGCACCACGTCACAACCAATGGTCCCCCAGTCTACGCCAGGGCCCGCAATTGAACCCTTCTAAGCTTGCAGTAGCGAGGGCGGAGTTTTCAACCATGGAACGCTTGGGTATCGGCCTCTCCTCTACACGTCGTTCCCAAGCCGAACGGCGGTTGGCGCCCGTGCAGGGATTACCGCCGCCTCAACGACGCCACGGCACCTGACCGCTACCCGGTGCTGCACATTCAGGACTTTTCAGCACATCTGGCCGGTACGTTGGTGTTTACTAAAGTGGACCTATCGAGTTCCTGCGGATGCCTTTTGGGCTCAAGAACGCCGCTCAAACGTTCCAGCGCCTGATGGATTCGGTGCTGCGGGACCTGCCGTTTGTGTTCGTCTACTTGGACGACATACTCGTCGCCAGCGCTTCAGTGGAAGAGCACCTGTCACACCTCCGAGCCCTTTTCACGAGGCTCAGCCAACACGGGTTGATAAGCAATCCTGCAAAGTGCCAGTTAGGGGTGTTTGACATTGACTTCCTCGGACACCGCGTCACCAAAGGCGGTGCAGCACCCCTGCCGGCAAAGGTTGAGGCTGTCGCGGCGTTTCCTCGCCCACTCACAGCCTGGTCGCTCCGTGAGTTCCTGGGGATGGTGACTTTCTACCACCTTTTCATCGCCCGGGCCGCCCACATTATGCGGCCGCTGTATGAGGCTTTGAAGGGTACGACCCCAATCCACGCGATCGACTGGACGGCGGAAGCTGAGTCTGCTTTTACGGAGGTCAAGACCGCGTTGGCTCAGGCGCCCTGTTGGCGCACCCATCATCCACGGCTCCCATCTCCATTACCACAGACGCATCGGACTACGCAGTTGGTGCGGTGCACGAACAGTGGGTGGAGGGCGCTTGGCAGCCACTCGCCTTTTTCAGCCGTCAGCTGACGCCCAGGGAACGCATGTACAGCGCCTTTGACCGAGAGCTCCTTGGACTCTGGCTGGCCGTGCGGCACTTCTGTTTTTTTGCTGGAAGGCTGTGAATTTAAGGCGTTTGTCGACCACAAGCCGCTCACGTTCGCCATGTCAAAAGTGGCTGAGCCTTGGTCTGCACATCAGCAGCGGCAGCTGTCTTACTTCTCAGAGTTCGCCACAGACATTAAGCACTTGGCTGGCAAAAAAAAACCTGGTTGCAGATTGCCTCTCCAGGGTCGTCATCGGGACCGTCCAGTTGGGCCTGGACTATACCCGCATGGCGACGGACCAGGTCACGGACCCCGGCATACAGAACCTGAAGGAGGACAGCTTGGGGCTGCGCTTGGAATACGTGGTTTTCGGTGACGCAGGCGCTCTCCTGTGCGACGTCTCCACAGGCTTGCCGCGGCCGGTCGTTCCCGCCAGTTGGAGGCGCTCCGTTTTCAAGGCGGTGCACGACCTGTCTCACACCGGCGGTAAACCTTGGTGCGCTTGGTGGCTGCGAAGTTCGTCTGGCGGGGACTTAAAGGGGAGGTGAAGACTTGGGCTGGTGAGTGCAAGGCTTGTCAGCGCGCTAAGGTGCATCGCCACACGAAAGCCCCTTTGGAACGTTTCATGGTGCCGGAGAGGAGGTTTGACCACGTCAACATCAACCTAGTGGGTCCATTGCCCTCCTCTCAGGGTTTTTCCTATCTCCTCACCATGGTGGACAGGACGACCCGTTGGCCGGAGGCGGTTCCTCTCGTGTCGGCGTCGGCGGCTGACATAGCCCGGGCTTTTATTGCGACGTGGGTGTGACGGTTTGGCACCCCCGTCAGACATTTCCTCTGACCGGGGTTCGCAGTTCACGTCTGAGCTCTGGAACGCCGTGGCATGTGGTCTGGGGGTTAAGCTTCACAGGACAACTGCTTATCACCCTCAGGCTAACAGCCTCTGTGAACGTTTCCATCGCTCCATTAAGGCAGCACTCAGAGGAGGACGGAAATTGGGTCGACAAGCTGCCTTGGGTAATGCTGGGCCTGCGGACCACGCCCAAGGAAGATCTGCCGTGTTCCACGGCTGAGATGGTCTACGGTCAGCCACTGAGAGTTCCAGGGGATTTCCTCCCTAACACATCGATTCCCTGGTCAGCTTCAGCACAGCAGGTTTGCCTGCAGGACACCGCCAAGACTTTTGCTCCGATTCCCACTGCCCAACATGGTACTCAGGTGTCCCGGGTTCCCGCGGATCCCGCTCGGCAGAGCACGTTTTCATACGGCACGACGCGCACAGGGGTGCTCTACGGCCTCCTTACGATGGACCTTTCCGTGTTTTGGAGCACGGGGACAAACACCTTGTGGTCGACCTGGGTGGTAAGGCCGAGCGCGTTTCTGTGGACCGGGTGAAGGCGGCCCATTTGGATTTGGGTCAGCCTATGGTGCTGGCACGACCTCCGTGACGGGGCGCCCCCCGGCCTTGATCCCTGTCACTGACTTGAGACCCGTTGTTCCGGTCTCGCCTCTTCCGGAGGCCTCACATGCAGAGGTCGTTTTCCCGACTCCCGTGCTCAGGAGTCGTGGGGGTCGACCTGTCGTTCCGCTCCGCCACGCCGATTTTGTTTATGGGTGAATTCTGGGGGGGCTTGTGTGGTGACACATTATGATACATAATTCACCGTGTGATTAGTGTGTGTTGCAACCCGGACCCGTTAGTAAGGGTACTGGGGTTTGTTTTCATTCATGCCGGCTTATCATACAGAGCAGCACATGTACTTACCTCTTGTCGATTAATGGATAATAAAGTGTGGAAGTCCATTCTGATTACACCGCCTCTGAGTCCCGTTCATCGGCTCTACAATATATAAAACCATGCTCGTATCTATACAACCTATAGGAATGCAAAACGGCGTCAGTTTAAAGTAATTATATCCTTCTGTTTACTGAATCATCACTGTACATCAAGCAAGAATGGGAAAGCATTACACCTACAAAGCTCCAACAATTAGGCCCCGTCCACACAGAAACGATTTCAGTTGTATCCGCTAAAGGTCTTTATCGTATAGACCAGGGGTTTTCAAAGTGTGGGAAGGTGAGCCTCCCCTCAGAGAACATAAGAAAAGCCGCGCCCGCTGACGACCGGCCGTTCTGTGATTCTCCAGAACACACAGATGGCCAGTCCGCCCCTGCCAGGACCAGTCCATGAAAATCCTAGCTTCAAATAATCGTGGTCATACTTCCTCAGTTTTCTGCCAGACGCTGTCTCCTCTCTCACTTCAATAAAAATCGATCCATGTTGCCGCTCGCATAAAGTTAGCTGAAGTTAGCTAGATTGAACTGTTTCTCGTTATTTTTTTCTCACGCTGCGCCTCCCTTGAAGCTCTCTGGCTCCCCCGGGGAGGCACGCCTGACACTTTGAAGACCGCTGGTATAGACGGTTCGTCCACACAACGCCGAAACGGAGCAGCGGCTTCGGAGCCCGAAACCGAGAGACTTTGAAACCGGCTCCCAAAGTGGGTCTGTCTGGAGACGACACGCTTGCAGCTCTGTGTATACGGCCTATACCAGGGGTATTCAACTAAAATTCAACGAGTTCCAGTTAGAGAAAATCTCCCCATGCAAAGTCTGGAGCTTCAAAATGTCTAACTTGCTTTATGAATTAGTGTGATATATATTGAAGTAGCCTGTAGATCAGTGCTTGAATTGCACCGGCACTTCTGATTTGTACCCATGTGGTAAGGTGCCGGTACTCAGTAAAATGCCGGTACTCAGCCGCCGGCCGCCGGCGGCACGTCATGACTGCCCGGACGGACCATCGGGAGGACCGGGAGGTTTCCCAATGGCCTGGCCTGTTAAGTGGCCTGCTGGCCTGAGGAATTTTTTTGTATACGTATGTATTGTGAACGCAACGCTGCGCAAATGTGGGCCTGACTCTGCCTCACAGAGGGTGACTGGCTGTCTACATGATGTGGCCTGCCGACATGGCCACTTTCATACAGATCATACTAATGCCCTCGATTGGTCTCTGTGTGTCATTCAAGCTCGGGAGGGTGTGTGTTAGTGTATGTGTGGCGCGAGCGAGCGAGAAAACGCGCGCACCGGTTACGTGTATTGTTTTTAGCATCTGGTGCTAGCTAGCTGCGCTAACGGATATAAGAGCTGTTTCAACAACAAGGTGGAGGAGAGTCCTCTGCTGTCAGACTGAGAGGCTGATAACTACAGCTCAGGTGAGGTAAAGGACTCTCAGTGTTAACCCTAACCCTGTCTGTTATCTCAGTGGGTCTCAAACGGTTCGGTCACCATTTATGTAAACACATATTTCCATTTGAGGGGGTAGTGATTGGTAAAATATGCATGAATAATAAAAATAAAATGTTAACTAGGTGAACAAAGGTAAGATAAACTTGTTGAGAGCTAAAACTAGTCTTTGCTGCTGCCTCAAAGAGGAGCAGGGGGGAGAGGAGGGAGACAGGAGGCTGATTCAGGAGCACAGACACACTCATAACTATAAATGAACCAAAAACAAATAAATAAACAAGTTTCAATTCTTTTTTCATATTGGATATGGTATGTTATTGGTTATGGCTATGTACTTGTGATTTTATGATTGTTTAAATGTATACAGTTCTATTTCATATGGGTATAGTGTCTTTATTTCCCCCTGAAAGTGCACCAGATTGATGCATTTAAGTCCAACATTTAAAAAACAATCTTACCGGGGGAGCATGCCCCCGGACCCCCCTGTAGAATTTAAGGTCCACCCCCACTTAAAATATATTCACATGAATAGGTTCCTAAATAGATTTGCACATTTTTTTCTGGAGATTCTCCTGCCAGGAGTTTAAATCTGGGCTGAAATGGTGTCAGGACCATTCTCATACACACATGCAGGTGCTCATTGGTTAGCCTCGGTTAGCCTGCGCTGGAACGATATTTATTTTGTGTGACCTCAGATCTGACTTGAGAGGGAATGTTTGGTCAAACACTTTGTGTTTTGTCTCATAGTGGCATTTTGACACTTTTAATGAGCGCCACAGTCTCTGAACAAATGAGACACACTGGTTCTGTGCTCCCAGTGGGCGGGATGAACATGAATGAGTCCGTCCACTCGGGGTTAAAAGCTCTGTTCTCACTGTCCACTTTCCTCTTCTTGGAGAGCGCCATGTGTAATTATTTGTCTCTCCCTGTCTGCCGCTAACACGCCTGTTTACTCTCCTCTCCGCTTCTCTCCCTGTATCGCTAATTATTCTCTTCACACTTTCCTCTCCGCTTCTCTCTGCCGCGCTCTCGTCTCTTCTTCTGTGTTTCTCGCCCTGTATCGCTCACTCCTCTCTTTCGCCCCCTGTGGGCGGTGGTTAAAATAGAATCGCCCCGTCAAAAGTGAAATCCCCTATTAATGTATTGATTATAGGTCTGGGTCCGTATAGGTCGGTGACTGGGTCCGGATCCGGACTGCGGTCCGCCTGTTGCCGACCACTGCACCTATACGATCTTTTCCTGAATCGATGATGCCATAGCCTTTCCAGCTCACCCCGCATCATTGCTGATGCGTTTTGCCAACAACAACAGCGGCGGATCACAGGGTTGCGTTCGTGCTCCGGACGCTACTGACCATGATACAGATTTTAGTGCAAAATCTACAGCTGTTTGTTTATGCGTTATGCCCATGCTCGGGGGGGTCTTATTCGCTGCTTTTGGTGTATTTTGTGGCGGAAGTACAGGGCCACTTACAGGACCGGCATATGTACTACAGCGTCTCCAGCGGTTTCGTTTGGACGGAAACATTTCTTGAGCCGATTCCGTGTGGACGGGAGACTTTTTGGAAATCGACTTCGGTTCGAAATCGGTTTTGTCTCAGTGTGGACGGGGCCTTATTGTCCTCATTGAGTGTTGTTAGAGGGAAGGTGATGCAACACACTGGTAACATGCCTCTGTCCCAGCGTTTTTGGAACATAAAACATTTGTGAATATTTGCCAAAAAAACTAATGTTGATCAGTTTGAACATTACATAATAGTCTTTGTACTTCATTGGAATTGGGCTTGATAAGCCTGTTTTAAATGTTACATTTGTTATGCAAGTTGGTCTCCAAGAAGGAGGGACAAGAGAAAATTGCCATTTTAGTGGGGGGCTCGAGAACGCTTTTATTTTTTCTAAGGACAAGCATATCTAACACACCAACAGTGTATGTTTTAGCATTTTGGGCATGGATTTTATGAAATTGAATAGGTGTGAAAGAAAACTTCCTCCAATTCTGGAATTACATGTAATGCTCAGTCCCCCCCCCCAAGGGGCTCATCAGACTGTGCTGGCGGTTTCAGTCGGAGCCGGCGTGGCCTCCTGCTGGTGGCCCTCATCGTTTACACTAGGATGCACAGCTCCACCAGCAGCTCCACCAGGACCACTCTGTGCCCCCAGCACTGACCCTGCAGTGGGCTCCACTAAACCATGTGAGCATTTTTGTGTGAGTGTAAAAAAGTGTCAGATTTTTAGATAAATATTAGTATATTACACAATACAAGTTCCCTGAAATACTTCTAAGAAAAGGAGAAATGCAGAAAATTGCATCTTGTAATCTTTTTAATAAACCTTATTGCTTCCGTTTATCTTGGAATAAGAAGATTAACAGAACAAAATAATATATTCTGATCATATAAATGGTATATGCACTCATAACATGATATAGCCTTTCACACTGCTTCAGGCTTTGTATTCCATGTATATTAAGATAGGTGGTAATGGTACTATAGCAGTGTTAGGTATTGTAGCTCATACAGGGTATATGCAGAAATCCTGAGGTCAAATTTAATACCTTTTAAGACCTTTTGTAAGACCCTTGCCATACATTTTAAGACCTCATCGCAACTTTGAGTTCTAACCGGTTATATTGGCGACACACTTTACCTCACATTGACTATATTGATTGTAAGATAGCACAACTAAACAGAGTGCAGACAGACTACTGAAGCCTCCTCTCCACATGAACTTCAGCCCTGGCACATAGGACGATGCTCTGACGTCAACACCCTCACACATTTGTCATATGTTTACAAAAAACGATATATGTTAAGACTTTTCTCGTTCTTAATATAGACTATATTATGGTCAATATGTGTTGACTTTACTTTAAAATAGCAGATCTCTGTGACCGGATATAGTTTGGCTTAAACCCCGGCCCCACGAGGACGCATACGGTAAAACGCATACGCAAGCGCAAAAAAGTATTCTGTTCACACTAGGGATGTGCATCTCCATCACTGAGGCCGATGCGATGCGCATCTCGATACGTTACCACGATACGATACATTAACGATACCTTTGAAACACCAGGCGATGCGATAAGATACGATTCACCCCTGTTGCGATACAGTTCGATACGATTTGATTCAACATTATGCGATTCGGGGCGATACGATGCGATTCAACACGATGCAAAAATAATGATACTTCAATATGGTACGACAGAGGATTTTTGTTTTATTCCTTATATGCAGCAAATCATACATTAACAAAAAAGTGCTTTACATATTTGGTACTGCACATCCCATCATGCCGTTTATTTTTTTACCTTTAAAAGCTCTCCAGAGTACAATTGTATAACACCTCACAGTTAAACAATGTAAGGATGCATTAGTCATGATTAACAATGTGCAAATAACAGCTACCATAGAGCAATGCCCATACAGCTGCCAGCCTGATGTGCTTAACACTCAGAGGCTAACACACCAGTGAGCAGAAAGCATTGGTTTCTATCTGAACAATAAAGAAAACAAATAACCTTTCACAAACAGGTATTTCATAACTGCTTACAGTAAGGAAGACATTTAAATTATTATTGGCCGTCACAGGCTGCTGTAAGCTAAACACCTCTCTCTGACAGAACACCTCACTGAGTGATTTAACTCATATGTCTCACTTTCAGGTTTCTCTTTTCAGCCGCAGACCCCATGTCGCCTCTTTATGTGCGTCGCTAAGTTCCTCGTACTACTTGTGTACTTTAAAGCGGCTCGGCATCGTTAACAATTTGCGAGTGATTTTTCAAGTTGACCGTCTGTAGTAATAGTGCCGCGCACATATACCATCAGGACGTTACTGATGGGGTGCGGCTGCGGAGTGATACTGTGTGTATGCAAGTCCGCATCTAGGACGGATCTATGTATCATGGCTGTAGACCTGTTAAGTAATAAAGATACCTCATACAAAGGTCTACGGATACCTTATTACTCTCCATGACCTGCGGTCAACTATATAGCATAAATGACTATTACACCGTCTTTCTTGAACAATCCGAAGTGTTGCCAAACGTTTGATTTGTAGGTATTTTTCGCAGTGCTGTGTTTCTCTTTCTCCTCAACTTCCGTGTGTGTTGATAACTGAGACTCTCGTTCTCCGTAGTGGCGAAGCAAATATCAAAGATCGTCTCTGCTGAACGTTGACAAGATAAGGGGATTTTATATGAATGAATCGGTTTTTTACCGATGCAAAGACGCTACGCAATCGATGCATCGCGAGTTCAACCCAAACTGTAGCCGATGTGCACTCTTTCAACCGGTGCACTCGCATCTTGAACGTTTATGCCGGTGCACCGATGCGAATCGGTGAATCTTAACATCTCTAGTTCACACGCATTCGATTCATTAATGTGTCCGTTCACACTAGACCGCTGGAAATGCTGGAAACGATGTAGTACATATGCCAGGCCTGTAAGTGGCGCTGCTGCCGCCACAAAATACACCAAAAGCAGCGAAGAAGACCCCGGAGCTTGGTTGCCACGGTTGCCCTTCTATTTATTCTCCGCGGTGGACGGCGTGTTATCCTGCTGTATATCTCTCAGGTAGTCCACCAGCAGATGAAAAACACCCACCTCTCCGCCTCTTCCAAGGGACGAGGGAACCGTGCGGCAGAGTTTCCGTTAAAAAAATGTTCCGCCGGTCAACATGTCCGTTAAAGTTTAAATCTTCCGTACAAAATTAGAAAAGTGCCGATCAGAGGTCTTCTTTGTTAATTATTGAGCTATAAAAAGATTGATAACAACTCTGTTCTCTGTATAATAATATTTAATAAACGGTGCCTGCCTCTCTTTTCCTCCCCCTCTTCTGACAGCCCAGCAGCAGCAGGAGACGTGGGGAGATGGAGGCGGGCTATTTTATCGTTATCAGAAAATGATCATATAGGGCTTGCACACGGAGCCGTTTGACCCCAAGAGCGTTGCGTATGTCGGTCTACCCACCTTGGGACTCCCCCTCCCCCCCCCCCCCCCCCTCCACAGAGCGGAGCAAGGCAACGAAACTTAAAATAAGAAGCGGCATTTTACGGTGCGCTATGCATGGGGCCGCCTTGAGGGGGTTTCCCGACATGTCGTTTCAGTCAATTAAAGGGTGTTTCATGTTGTCGTTGCTGTGGGACTTCTTCATACCTTGGAAAATGCCGTTTAATACTTTTTAATAGCCTTAATTTTCGCTAAATTGATTTATCAACTTTTAATACTTTTTAAGACCCCGCGGACACCCTGTCATATTCAGTTTTTTGAACACATATCCATTAAAGGTTCTGTTTGTTGCTGTATGCAGTTATTTATGGGTATGTTGTGTGTTTCCTACAAACCTTTCAGAAGATGTCACAATACTGATGAATAAAACAGTACTGGTATATTTTCATAAAGTTAATTATTTGGTGAACTCCTGGAAGCTCCACTCTCCAGTACTTTAGGGCAACATCGAGACCAGTTTATTTTCTGTTCCAAGGTATTTATAATACTTATTCAATCAATGTTTGTTTTGATGTGTTGATACAGCTTCATACTAACAGTTTGGACAGTGCTAACGTGTCATTTAGTTTAACCTGTTAGGCCCCAAGCCTGTTTTTCAGGTTTCAGGCTCGAAAATGACATTCCCAGAACAAATTACCATATCTTCCCTTCTAAAAGGGTTAAATTAATAATCTTTTTTCTCAAAGTAATGATAAACATGTGAGTTGGATGTAGAAAAGTCAGAATCAATATAGATGTTTTTTATTTTAAAGAAAATTCAGATTGAACATGGTAAAAAACTGTAAATTATACAGTCCGTCCAAAAGATATTTTGTACTTATAGTGATAACTAAACTTGGATGATGGGTTAGTAGACTAAAAGCTTTAGGAATCCAAAGTACGACATATAATAAGTACCCTGTATTAAGATTGATGCAAAACAAGTGATATTTGACCTTTTTAGACAGATTCAGCAAAAAAAAAACTCTTCTGGGGCCCTTTGGGTGGATTTTCCACATCTCTGGCCCCCCTTGTTCGATTTTGACATCTCTTTCTGACTGTTAGAGCCAATAGAATCGAAGGGAAATAGTCCCGCACACACTCATGTAAAAAAGAAAAAAGGTGGCGTCTCTGCGCATGCTAGCTTGCATCAGAGGGTAGAAATATCCCTGCTCTGATATAAAGCAACTGAAAAGCTGTTTTATTGCTTATGGATTATCAGAACATTTCAAAGGGGACACAGCCACATTGGATATTAACCTATGGATTAACTACAGTTTTTATCGTTTTAATGCCATTGAAGTTTAGACCAGACAAAGACGAAGGTAAACCATGTTAGCGTTGTGGGCTACCTAGCGCCACTTGTTTTGATGTACGTTTTTGTTGATAACGTCACAAGTTTGCATCTTTCAGTGTTGAGGTGGGCACCGTTAGATTCTGTATCTCCTTGCGATCATAAACGATGTGTTGGATGTGCACCTAGGATAAGTAATAAGGGAGCTAGGAGTGATTATCGGTGCAGTAATAGGTTAGCATTTTTCGCTCAGGGGTCATTTAGATGCTTCTTATGAGACTTGTGTTTTGTTTTGGTAAAAATGGTTTGTATCATCAGTTAGCTGAGATTATTCCCGTTAATCTGGTATAAGACATTAATAGGTTCTTAAATATTAAGATCCCCTGAGACACAGTCAATCTGGCGGGGACCTTGGGGCTTAAGAGGTTAAATGCATTCAATGCAGAGGGATTCCTTTAACCTTTCAAACTATTTCCCAATATTTTTAGCTACGAGGCAGATTTACAAAATATGAAACACTACAAAGGTCAGGACTGATCTGATTTTAAAACATTTTTGGCTCTGTCAGTAGAAATCCAATCAACTACTAAGAGAGCAAAAATAATAAAGTTTGCTTTCTGATCTATGTACTAGCCACCATCAATAACCGTTTCAATCGATAAGCCAATTACATCATACACTAAGAATTAAAAACAAAAAGAGTTTTTTATTAACAGTTTAGAAAGACAACATTGTTTGCATCTTCCATCCTTGACTTTGTTTTCTACAGTTCTCCCCTTCAAATAATCGACAGTGCAACAAACAGTCCCCCCCCTCAAAACGTTCCAGCGGAAAACAGCGACAACATCTGCACCACAGGGCATGTCCAGGTAAAGATACAAATGACCCCCCCTCCCTCTAAATTGTTTAGCAGCTTATGAAATGTTAAAGATGGAGTGCCCACTGTGCCTGGCACACAATCAACGTTTCAGTTGGATCAGAAAGAACTCAGCCGCACCAGCAGAAAGATGGCACACATATAAGTGTATTACACATACAGGAGCAGCTGGGGGGGCAACAAGTGCTGCCTGATGGACGCAAACGGTCTGAACCTTGCACATTAAAGGAGAGGTTATCATGAATGTATTCAGACACTAATTGGGAAAATAACAAGCTCTGAATGAGCTGCAGGGGGCATTATATCTGAATGAGCTGCAGGGGGCAGTAGATCTGCCACCATCAGTAGTTCTGCTTTTAAACACGGAGGTCCACCATATGTTAATAGACGAGGCAGTTATACCTACATGTTATACCTAGTTTACATGGTCATAGAATTGAGTCTCTTAATTGACAGCCACTCTTTAGCCCAGTTGGTAAATATATTATGACCTCCTATATTATACCATTAAACCATGAATATTTATGACAGATTCTTTAACCAAATGAAAATTCAACTGACTTTACTACCACATAGTTTTAAATATACTGTAAGTGATTACAGTATAAATGGTACAAATACATCTATAACTTATTTGGCCAAATTCTGGTTTGGAGAAAAAACATAAATTCTAAAGGACTATTAAGCAGCAGCTTAATAGTCAGTGATCACCACCACTCGGACTTGGAAAGAGCAGCTGCAGCTTTTAGACCAATACTAACCTCCCAGCTACAGAAACAAAATCAGTGCAGAGGACAAAGTAGGACAGGAAGTGTCCATTGAGGACAGACCAGAGAATACACACACTTGGCCTGTCAAATGTCCGGATGGTCTCAACACGGCCCAGCACGGCCTCATCTCCTCTCCATCAGCAGTTTGCTGGATGTGAGGTGGTGCTTTGGAGCTGCATCTGGGCTTTATTTTGGTTGTGCTGCTTCTTGGTGTTTGAGTGACGGTAGCTTATAGAATCCATGAGATGGAGGAGATGAGAGTACAGAAGAAGAAGGGGACAAGCTGAGTGGTCTCCAATCCTTATCTTCCAGCGGTTCAATAAACAAGGACAAAAGGACAAAATTAAACAAAAAACAAACAGAGTGAGAAGGAACGTGAACATTTATACACTATCAATAAATAAAGTGATTTTTCCCAGTTCCAGCTGTTATAATTCATCCTCTATGTGCTTCTCAGGCTGGGTCTTCTCTGTTGCTCCTGGAAATGAGAAGAGAGAGGGAAACATGAATACTGTGTTGGATTACATCAACTCACTTCAAGTGCTGGGTAACTCGAGCGCATGTTTGCGGATTCAATAAGACACACACAAAAAGCTGTTGCCATGGTGAAGCCTGTTAGCAGAGACATTTGCAGGCATTGGTTGCAAGATGAGGGAAAATCCAGAGCTGGTTTGTGGTCTGACTGACCTGGTAAAACAACATCTGATCTTGTCATCGGGGCATTCTCATCATTATTGAAATGCACCACATCAAACGATTTACATTTTCTACTACAAGCAAGCACATGCCACACCCGTCAGCTTTGTCTACATCACTTTCATTTACAACAAGGAGCAGTCTGCTGCGAGTCAGAAACAGAATGACGGGATAGCTTGTTCTAATGTAAAGCAAATGCTCCTTTGGATGGGATTAGAATGTGATTCAACCCTTTAATGTAATAAATGACATCACATTGTTCTGCAGGTTTTATTACTATTCAACAGCTGGAACAACAGCAACACAAACTAGCATTGAAAACACTTGTATGGTTTTTGTTTTTATGGATCATTGTCTTAAAGGGACAAAACTCCCATGTTTTACTACCACTGTAAGTTGTTGGAGTATTACATATTTATGTCCATTCATAAATCAACCATTTCATGTCAAAACGACGAGTGTTGTTGTACAGATCAACCTATGTACGAATGAAATAAATGATAGTTGAACTACAGTGCGTCTTCCTCCGGTTCACTCAGCTGAAGTGACTACAGACATGTGAGGAGTGGGTTAGAGTTAAGGTGAGGCTAGAGTCAGAGTTCCGTCTCTTTTTACATGTCTAAATCCCTGTGGCAAGCCAAAGGCGTCCTCCACCTTTAGGTGCTTCTCCCAGAGATATCCTTTAAAAGTGCTACATAATGTCAGTTGAGGGAAGTCATTCTAAAAGGAGCCGTATGTTACATTAATAGTTGACTGTACTATTCTGATTCACTCATCAGAAGGATGCTTACTTGCTCATGAAATGCTTCAAAAACATTGAAGTACCACACTGCAGGTACTGCAGCGAATAAAACATTATTACAAATGCGTAGTCTTTTGGTATATATCACAGGTATTATTCAACCAATACAAATCATTAACTTTGATTTGATATTCATGAATCCTTCATTATGGGACAGTGGCAGATCAGCAGTTCTGGAATTAAGCGTTTGAATGTTTGAGCAGGAGATATAATAGTTGAGAAAGTGCAGTAGAAGAGTCCCTATCATGAGAATGAAGGAGAGCCTTCTGAAGAAAGCCCGGCTGAACACAGCAGCTTTATAACAATAATGCGATCCGTTACAACAGTCCAGCATAACTCTCATGCTCCGTTAGTGTCAGTGAGGAGTTGAGTGGTGAGGAGTTGACTAAAGCTCTCCGGCATCATCAGCTACAGGAATGGCAGACCGACCTGTGGTTGTTGATTCTTCTGTGGGCTGTGATTGGCTGTCCGAGTCTGTGTTTGTAGCGCTCTCCTCAGTGGGCGGGACTTCCCCTGGCTGTCCCTCCTCTGAGCTTTCTGTATTTAGATTGAGCATTTTGAAAAAGACAACAAAAATAAGTAGTTTTTCTAACGTCATAACAGTTGTAATTATTTTTGGATAATACACGATTGACCCACCACTCTTTGAGTCTGTGCTTTCCTCTGTGGAGGGGATGACCTTCTCCTTGGTGGTGTTGTTGGCCTTGCTGCTTTTATCAGAGCTTGTGCTGTTCTTGGCTTTGGCTTTGGGCTTGGCAAACTTGGCCTTGTTGAGCAGGTAGTTGAGCTCCCGCTCCAGCAGGGACACTTTGGACTCTATGTCTTTTGACAAGAGGACGGGCCGTTCCTTTGGAGAGCGCTTCTCCTGCTCGGCTTCAGTCTCATTTTTCCACGTCTGCAGAAAACGTTACACCTGTCAATTTACTATACACAAAGAGAACTACTTAACTATGAAAAAAAATGATAATATATGTGCATTATGGGAAATGTAGCATATGCCCCATACTAGAAAATACAAGCCTTGTACCGACACAGCTTTAACATTTTTCTATTTCACTTTGAGCTAAATAAATGAGGAGGAGGACCATCCTCCAAAGTGTGAGGAACACATTTAAACATTCCCCACATACCATTGTTTCGTTGATCACTTTTTCTAACAAATTCAGCTCAACTTCAGTGAAGATCTGGTCATCCTCTGGAATCAGTTTGGCACTCCTTTGAAGAAAACAAAACAAATGTGCTCAATAACAAACTCCCTCGCCTCTACGAAGTCCTAACATCTCCAGCAGCCTCCTCCACTCACCTCAGGAAGAAGCTGGAGGTGTTGAGTCTGCTGTTCAGGGCAGCCAGGCGCTCGGGCCACCTGCGGCGCTCCTCAACCCTGAAGAACATGTCCTTACACAGGCTCCTCAGCTGGGACAGTTGCTCCCTCAGCTGCTTGTTGGAGGCAGTGTAGCCCTCCTCATCCATCCACTCAGACGTCTCGCTCAGCTTGCTGGAGATCTGCTCCTTCTCCTCCTCCGTCACCACCAGCTGGTAATCGTCCTGGTACAGCTTGTCCTGGAGGAACAATGCGTGTTTGTGGGGGAGGCCCAGGTGACGTTGTGCCATGTGGTTGTTCTTAAGATTAAAGGATTTTAAATCTAGGATTTCTGTCGAATAGCTACACTGGTAAATCACATTTCTTGAAAACCAAATTGGATAGGAAATAAAGCTGATGATAAAACTATGGTTAAGCATTAGATGCTCACCTGTGTCTCAAAGATAAAAGCTTCCAGACTGTTGAGGGACTTCTCCCTCTCCTGTTTGGCCAGGTCTCTGTCTGTCAGATCCTGCAACCTGTGAACATACAAAGACTCATTTCAGCCAACTAACTGAGAACCGAGAGAACACGAGAAAGAAGAAAGTTGCTGCTTTACTTCTTCTTAGAGGAGGCTACATCCTCTGCAGTAGGGTCGAGGATGTCGTTGGTGATGAGTTCCGCTGTGACGTCTTCAGAGATTTTGCTCTTTTTCTGAGGTTTTGCCTTCCTCTCAGCTTCCTTCTCTGCCTCCGTGTTCTCAGCTTTCTCTCCATCCTTTTCCTCCTTTACCAGCAAAAATTTGTTTTTTTAATACAAAGACTTTATAGGCCACTCTTTTTGGGATGAAGTTAGTTTCTCATTTACTAATCAATATTTCAAACTAAATGTCCCTCAGGGCTATTAGAGGTCTTACCGGAGCATCAGTCTGGCTGCTCGCCTCCTCTGTCTTCTCCTGACCTTTCTCTTCAGCGGAACTCTTCTCTGAGTTGTCCTGCTTCTCCTCGGCCTCGGCCTCGTCCTCCTTGTCCTCCTTGCCCTCGGCCTCGTCCTCCTTGTCCTCCTTGCCCTCCTTGTCCTTGTCAGACTCTGGAGGCACTTCCTCCTCGTCCTGAACAAGAGAAATCAGGAAACAATGTGAGCTACCACCTCAGCACACTGTATTTGATTAACAGAAATATCAACTTTGTCATGATTTGAATTACCTGGACAGGTTCTGTCACATTTGCGGCAGGTTCTGAGGATCCTCCTCCAAACAAGGTGGAAATAGTGTTTCCCAGTTCTGAAACCGAGTTGGCTCAGTTAGTTATATTAAGTCCCATAAACTAAAGTACAGGCTGTAAAATTGACAACTTTAAAAAAAGTATTTTAGTATTAGCAATCAACAAGCCAAAAACATTTTCAAGTTTCATCAGCGCTGACCAAAGAAGGAGGCAATAGAAGCTGTGAATCCTGCAGGTCCTTTGTCTCAGGAATGAATGCCAGCTACAGCATCGACCCGTGTCTTCCTTGTTCAGAGATAACCACTTACTAACAGCGTCTCGGTGTCATCTTCATAACACTGAATACTTTGGCTCGGGCTCAAACATACCTCACTAGAACACTCAATGTATTCCTAAAGACAACCCTGTAGTGGTTTAATCAAAGTTAGCACAGTGGACATATGTGTGATGGCACAAATCACTTTTAATTTACCCCTCCCCCCGGCTACAAAGCTAAATACCACACAGATGGGCAGAAAGAATTTCAAGGTCACCAAAGTACCGCCATAACGCTCAGAACCTACTAGTTAATGTCGATTCCTCCTCTTTCTCCTCCACAATAGTTTCAAACACAGACTCCACCTGTGGATGACAAAAATACAACATTCATTTCACTGAAACAAATCAAATATACTTTTGGTTTCTATTCTGCGATTATCAAGTACATCAATCAAACAAAACAATAGTTGATTTGAAATGTATCCCTCTATAATTGAGCTACAGCCATGATATTCTGCTGTGTGCAGTATGAGGAGTGGCTCTATGTATTGTTATTTGGAAGTCAGACATCACAGGAGGGTAGAACATGTGTCCTGCTCACAGTGAGCAGCTGCTGTTTGGATGTTCAGAAGAGGGAGACTGACCCGGTCCAGCAGCAGCACCCCGCTCTCATCCATGTTGAAATGGGCTTTGATGCCTTTGGACTCTGCGTCTGCATTCTTCTGGAAGCTGTTGCCTACTCCAGACAGCTTGACCGTGGTCAGGTTCAGAATGCCAAACACGCTGCGAAACACCAGCAAAACATTCAAAACCCTGAAGGCATCATACATCTGAGCTTCTTTGAATGCTTTTAAAGTACAGTGAGGTTCCACAACACAATAACATGATGTAAACTTTGGTTCTGTCCTTCTGCACTGCTGAAGTGATCACATGTCTATGTGGAAGAGAACATCATCACAGAGCTCTACAGCACTCAGCCAACTAACCTGAGGTCTTCCTGACTTAGGTAGCTCAGGTCGCCGTAGTTGATGTAGAAAGCAAAGTCATCGCTGTAGCGGTTGAATGTGATGACCTTGCGCTGGGGGTAGGGCGCCATCCTCTGGAAGAGGATACGTTTGTTGTGTTTAAGGGTCTTGATACCCTCCTCCTCTGACTCACGGGTGAACTCCACCTGATGGTACCAAATACATGTGGTTAGTGTTTCCATGGATTGTATTTAGGATTTTAATGTCACATCCTATTTGGATTTTAGTCCTGTACTAAAAGAACAGGCAACAGTGTGAAAAACGTGCTGAAAAACACTGTTGTTACAGGAGTTCAAACACATGCCCACCAGTTACCAGATAAGGATTCATATTTTTCATCATCAGCAAAGCCACAGGACAGGATGAACGAGGCAGTGAACGAGCTGACCTGGATGGGGAAGACGGCTGCGTCCCGGACCAGGAAGGGTTTGACCTTGAAGGCCTTGCTGAGGGCAGCAGCCTGGTACACCGCTCCCATGGCTGCTGCTTCGTCTGCGTTGATGTTCTTCGCCAGATCCTCTCTGCACGGCAGAATACACAAACCACAGCTTCTCAATCCAACCAAAGTTAAACTCAACTCTCTCTAACAATCAGAATCAGGATGATTTCCAAGATTTGGTGGAAATGTGAAGCAAATCAAGTTGTGGAAAAATAAAGTTAATCAATCATGTTCACTTTCAAAGTGGAAGTGATTGAATGTGAGTGGACAGTACTCACTTTCCCACAGCTTTGAGCAGCACTTCCTGAACCTTGGGGACGCGGGTGGCGCCACCTACTAAAATCACCTGCTCAATGTCCTCCTGTTGAAAGAAATATAAAAACTCACTCAACATCTGTTCATACTCACTGCTCAACATTTCCCATCAAATTAAAAAGAACATCAGTCCACACCTTAAGATGGTAAGAAACCTTAACGTCAAAATTAGTTCTGCTTTTGACATAGGTCCCTTTCACACCAACGCGGTTCCAGGGCCGGTTTTGAGCTAGAGCCTGAAGAGCAGTTTTTTCCTGTTCACACCGGAGCCACCTCTATGCTGCGGAATCCGGTATGTTTCAAGCACCAAAAAATTGTCGGTCTAGAACATAGACTGTTTATATAAATGGACGTAGTGTCCATGACGTCACCAATAGGATTCTGCAGAGTTTCTGAGAAGCTTTAAGTAGGCGGTGTCGGCCACTAACGGCTCGACAGTGACGTCAGAGTCTAACTCCCGCCTGCTCCAGCCTGATCCAAATAAGGGCAAAGAGGCGGAGCCGAGGCGGGACTTCCTGGAACTAGCTGGAAGTTCCAGAGCTAGCTGAGCTAACATGCTCAGCAGTGCTCTGTGATGCTAGCCGGCTAACCTACATTTGTTGCTCCCAGTCTGCACGTTTTACGTTGCTTAAGGTAAGTTAACATGAAATTATTCAGCAAAACTATCAATAATAATTAATGCTGTCAAAATGATCGCGTTAACGGCGGTAATTAATTTTCTTAATTAATTACGCATTTAACGCATGTGCAGAATCAGGGCTGCCAACATTTGAGTTCAGCTTGGAGTCAGAGTTTTTTTTGGTGAACCGAAAAAAGAAACGTTCATGTGTACAGCGTTACAAATGTATTTAACATGTACAAACTAGGGTTTATCATTAATGTACCAGGTGCTACAGTGGAATACGCACATACACAGTGTACCCGTACAGTGAAGGCTCGATAATCAGCTCACAGCATATAGGTGTAAGCAGAGGTAAAGTGCTATTTTATATGTGGGGGGGGGGGGGGGGGGTCCTCACCTCCGGGGGGTCCGGGGGCCTGCTCCCCCGGGAAGATGTCTTTGTTAAATATTGAAGTTAAATGCATCAACCTGGTGCATTTTGAGAGCAAAAGGAATTTAAGGATAGATCTCTCAACACCCATATGAAACAGAACTGGAAACAGATTTTCTTTATGGATATTTTACAAATCACTCCACTTTTAAACTGTATTCTTATTTTACTGTCATAGTATTTCATAACTGTTTTTCATGTATTCTCATAAATGGTGACCAAAACGTTTAAGACCCACTGAGATAACTAGACTAAAGTTAACTATCTAAACAGAGTCCCTTACTGAGCTGTAGTTATCTCTCTCAGCCTGACAGGAGAGAGCTCTCCCTGACTCCCTCTCATTGTTTGAGAAACAGCTTCTATCCGTTAGCGCAGCTAGCTAACCAGATGCTAACAACAACAATGCAAATAGTGAGTTTGGAAGAAATATACTGTATAATAGTAAAGTTATTTAAGATGATGCCATATTTATTGAAGATTTACATTATAAATATTCCCCCAAATTATTCAAAAGCATATTCTTCAAAACTCTCTGCTGTAGTATGACCACCAGGAGACTATTGATGTGTGTAGTGAGTTTGGTAGTAATAAGCTGTATAATAGTGATTGATTATTATTGTATTCACTGTTTTCGGAGTTGCACTTTGCAGACGGTCCCTGAGTACTCGTTTCTTCTCCGGCTGCGGATAGAGACCAATGTAATGTGTCCAGCTCGGAGGACGGCGCATATTGGCTTTTTTTGATCAAAATGTGATTGTAGTTCGTTGTCAACCTTACCACGGTACTTAGGAGTCGTCATTTGTGTCTGAATAACGTTTTGTTCATGAGTTATTGATCCGTGAAATCAGAATCTCCCAATATCGTTCCAACTTCACTGAACTAAGCCAGAAGACCGTCTCATTTCGTAGACCGCTCGGTTTGCTGTTCCTTCAATTAATTTTTATATACATTTATTTTGGACGAAAACTTAGCGTGAGGAAAGGCAAGTGTGGCGTGAGTGCGTGAGATATGGGTTAATTGCGTGACTCTCACGCTCAATGCGTGAGTGTTGGCAGCCCTGGCAGAATGGCCCGCCCCATTCATCCCACCAGTGGCAGTGCCAGGGTATGGCTGGGGTAGGCTACACCCATACCAAGAAATGGCTTGGCCCCACCATGAAAAATGATGCACAGACAGCAGTTAGTAAGATTGATTTCAGTAGCCACTTGTCTGGAAATACCGAAGACCAGAAACGGTTTTGAAAGCTTTTGTCACGTAGTGATCGTCTTCTCAATAGAACATCTTTGATAATGTCTTCTGCCCAATCAGAATCAAGATAAGGCGTGGTGTTTTTGCAGGAAGTCCCGACGGAGAATACTCTTGCTGTAGTACATCTCTATATACTAGACCCTTCAGAAAAACGCGGGTAAAAATCCTTGATTATGCGAGGTTTTTATGCAGTGAAATATGCGGGAAAGAATAGATTGTTTTTTTAAAATATTGGGCTGTCTTATTTATTCTCTCTCACACACACAACCTGCCACTAACGTTAAACCACCCACACACCCACAACCTGCCACTAACGTTAAACCACACACACACCCACAACCTGCCACTAACGTTAAACCACACACACACCCACAACCTGCCACTAACGTTAAACCACACACACACACACACACACACACACAGTTTCCCCCCACTTTCGTGAAAGACATCGGGGTACTGCTTTGCCCGGTCTTTAGCAGAAATGTTCGTCGTGTGAGTTCCACACGTTCACTCTACGGTGTTGTTTACCTTCTGTGATGCGCGAGCTGATGACGTCACGTCATCATCATCACTACTTCACGTCAACACGAGTTAACTTTTTTTTTCCTCAACTTTGTGTGGAAAAATGCGGGGATTATGCAGCCTTTTGATAATTATGCGGCCTTTTAAAAATCTGCGCCATTTTGCCGATAGTGTGCGTTTTTCTGGAGGGTCTAATATTCATCGATACAACATTACGTGTTGATAGAAAACAACACGTAATGAAATAAGACTCCACGGTTTGATGATTGATAGGTGTGTGGGCTGTCTTTCATTTTGACACAGAACAATGTTATAATAAACATACATACATACTGTATGTGAAATGGATATATCCGCCTTCTTTCATTTATTTTTCCATTCCCACAACAATATACATAAAGAAATGGCATATTTTGGACATAGTTCGAATGGTGATTAATAATGATTAATACATTTTTAAGCTGTGATTAATCTGATTAACATTTTTAATCGTTTGACAGCCCCAATAATAATCTAAGGTATTGAGTTTTTGGGGTAATACTTAATACAAATCTTAAAATGCCTACTGGCAGAGAGACAGAAAGCTAGAAGCAACAGTCACTGCAGAGACCTGTCACTCAAGGTGACATGCCCTAACTTTAAGACCTAATATAACTAAAAAGGTTGCGTTATAAAACAATTCACCCCCCACATTGTAGTCATGAAGGGGGAATCTATCTATACAGAGAATATGTTTTTTTTTTTTAACCACGATGTAAACATGTTTATTTCTGCTGTAAAGTTGGTCATTTTAACATGGGGGTCTAAGGAAATTGCTCCCTTCTGCAGACTGCTCCAATACCTCATTCACACCAACGCAACTCCGGTTCAAGCTCCGTGCTAGAGCTTTTCAGGTTCAGAACCGGTTCTTCGGTCTAGCTCCGGCTCTTTTCACACTGCCCAGAGTCCGACTGGTGCTGCGTCATCGTTTGCGTCATGACGTAATCGTTTGCGTGCCTGCTTCATAAAGGCAAACCGCGCGGAAACCCCTCACAGCTGACACCGACAACAACAACAATGGCCGATTGTGCTCCAGCTTCCTCTGTACCTCTTCGGAAGACCAGATTCCCAATAGGTAGCTGGTCTCTTCAGTGGACCACTGCTGCTTGTTAAGTTTCTCCATCGTTGTGTACAAACTGGATAAAACGCCAGCTTTTTGTTGTTGTTCAGGAGTTGATCCAGCCCCTGCCCCCGTCTCGACGTAAGCGTGACGTATGCGGTGCTTTTGCTCTGGCCGGACAATGTTTTGGTGCTCGAAATGAACCGGATTCCGGAGCTAAGAGGCTGCTCCGCTGCGGTGTGAAGAGGAAAACCCGGTGCTTTTCAAGCTCCAGCTCCGAACCGGCCCTGAAACACCGTTGGTGTGAATGAGGTACTACTGGCCACTAGATGAACTGCAGTTTGAGGCACTTCCTTATGGGCTCCCGCCTCTGCCCCAGAGTTTGCCGCTTTGTCTAGAAGCAAGAACCGCATACGTCACGCTTCAGTCGGAGGGGGGCGAGATTAACCTGAGCTAACAGTTAAAGGCGAGTATGGCAATTCAAAGTTGTAACAAGCAGTAGTGCTGAGCAAAGTGACTAGAACGCAACCACACACTTATAAAAAAACACACTTTATAAAGTAAGGCAACACTAACCAGGCTTCATGTGATTCTGTTTATTTGTACCTTACTTTGACCATCTGTTCTCTGTTATTGATCATTGTGGAGAGCAGGCAGACGTTTACTATTATAGCAGCTATCGGATGGAATCAATACATGGGCTGCACAGGTTGTCATGTCCAACTATCACAAGTAGAATCATAATGAAAAATAAGCCGGTAAAATGTGCCTGTAGAAAACAGTTTATGCCACAAAAGGATAGCAACAACAAGTAGTCATGATAATCAGTTTAGCTTCGGTTGCTATGCTAACATCACCCATTTTATACCAGAGAAACTTTAATAACAGCGTTGTAATGCCAAACAGCTTCAAATCAGACTGACACACATTCACTTGGGGATATGTATGAGCTGCTTGTGTGACAGTCAGACAGTGAATACTTTACAGCGGCCGCTGCCGTGTGAGCTAACCCCTAGATTCCACCGGGTCCGTTACGGCTGCACCGCGGCGTTCGCACAGATCGCGGCCACTCTAGTATGAGATGTGACTTGTGCCAAAGAACAGATAACTAAGCTGACTGAGCGGAGAACTAACGTGTCAACGTGCGCCAACGCCTGCATTAATTTTGAATGGGTTGACGTAGAATACAGGAGACGTCACGACGATGTCAGACGTCACATCACATGAGGGGCCGTACAGGCCGTAATTCATACTGGTCCTCTCACGCACACACATGTATTCTCCTTTTATATAGATACATTTTCACTCACACACGTATATATTTACACTCACACATTCTGCTCTCATATTATTATATTTCAATGCACACATTCATATATTGTCACTCACACATTCATGCATTTTGTTCTCATATTCATATATGTTAATGCTCAGATTAAACTCGCGGAAATGATTTCAAAAGAAAAAGCACTCGTTTGCTTGGAACGGTGATATTATAAACAAGGGGAAACTAGGGGAATTTAGCGATCACAAAGAAAATGGCCAAGACAAACATTGAGCCCAGAAAATGAATGTTATTAAGGGCTGTAAATATAATAAGCCTGTGTCTAAAATGGACAACATTGTAAGGAGATCTTTTTTCAAATCAGCAGCTCTTTTTTCCCCTGCTGATCGATACAAATATTTGTTAACACAAGTTCTCAATAAAAGTGACCCTGTTGGACTCGGTACTACTTGGACTACTACCACAAGTAAAATCAAGTACTTTTACTGTATACTTTATGAGTAATCCTCTGTCAAAGTCCCCTCCATAGTAACCTACATAATGCATTTTTTCTGCTATCTTTGATGAATGATAAAAAGACAATTTTACCATTAGTTCTTAATGATATTGACTGCGGTCAACTCAGCCGTCTCTCGCAAAAAAGTATTTAGTCAGCCACCAATTTTGCAAGTTCTCCCACTTAAAAAGATGAGGCCTGTAATTTTCCTAGGTATACCTCAACTATGAGAGACAAAATGAGAAAGAAAAAAAAAAAAAAAAAAAAAAAAAAAAAAAAAAGAATCCAGAAAATCACATTGTCTGATTTTTAAAGAATTTATTTGCAAATTATGGTGGAAAATAAGTATTTGGTCATCTACAAACAAACAAGATTTCTGGCTCTCACAGACCTGTGACTTCTTCTTTAAGAGCCTCCTCTGCCCTCCACTTGTTAACTGTATTAATGGCACCCGTTTGAACTCGTTATCAGTATAAAAGACCCCTGTCCACAACCTCAAACGGTCACACTCCAAACTCCACTATGGCCAAGACCAAAGAGCTGTCAAAGGACACCAGAAACAAAATTGTAGACCTGCACCAGGCTGGGAAGACTGAATCTGCAATAGGTAAGCAGCTTGGTGTGAAGAAATCAACTGTGGGAGCAATTATTAGAAAATGGAAGACATACAAGACCACTGATAATCTCCCTCGATCTGGGGCTCCACGCAAGATCTCACGCCGTGGGGTCAAAATGATCACAAGAACGGTGAGCAAAAATCCCAGAACCACACGGGGGGGCCTAGTCAATGACCTGCAGAGAGCTGGGACCAAAGTAACAAAGGCTACTATCAGTAACACACTACGCCGCCAGGGACTCAAATCCTGCAGTGCCAGACGTGTCCCCCTGCTTAAGCCAGTACATGTCCAGGCCCGTCTGAAGTTTGCTAGAGAGCATTTAGATGATCCAGAAGAGGATTGGGAGAATGTCATATGGTCAGATGAAACCAAAATAGAACTTTTTGGCAAAAACTCAACTAGACGTGTTTGGAGGAGAAAGAATGCTGAGTTGCATCCAAAGAACACCATACCTACTGTGAAACATGGGGGTGGAAACATCATGCTTTGGGGCAAAGGGACCAGGACGACTGATCCGTGTAAAGGAAAGAATGAATGGGGCCATGTATCGTGAGATTTTGAGTGACAACCTCCTACCATCGCCCAGGCAACAAAGGAGTGGCTTCGTAAGAAGCATTTCAAGGTCCTGGAGTGGCCTCGCCAGTCTCCAGATCTCAAACCCATAGAAAATCTTTGGAGGGAGTTGAAAGTCCGTGTTGCCCAGCGACAGCCCCAAAACATCACTGCTCGAGAGGAGATCTGCATGGAGGAATGGGCCAAAATACCAGCAACATTGTGTGAAAACCTTGTGAAGACTTACAGAAAACGTTTGACCTCTGTCATTGCCAACAAAGGGTATATAACAAAGTATTGAGATGAACTTTTGTTATTGACCAAATACTTATTTTCCACCATAATGTGCAAATAAATTCTTTAAAAATCAGACAGTGATTTTCTGGATTTTTTTTTCTCATTTTGTCTCATATTTGAGGTATACCTAGGATGAAAATTACAGGCCTCTCATATTTTTAAGTGGGAGAACTTGCACAATTGGTGGCTGACTAAATACTTTTTTGCCCCACTGTATGTACAGATGTAGCGATTCATTTCAGACAGTTTGAAACGCGAGGGCCGTGATTGGTACGTGATCTGCCCTCGCTCAAGGGAAAACCTCCAGCTTGACTTGAGACCGCCCCCGTGATACATAAATGTAATTATAATGAAGCCAGCGGCAATGGATCATTGATCCACCAGGGGGTGCAGTGGGGTTCCACACTGGAGCTCATGTGAAATAAAGTCAGATACAGTATGCTGGATGTACAGCGGAACTTTGTTAAATGGTAAATGGACTGTACTTATATAGTGCTTTATCCAGTCTTTAAGACCCCTCAAAGCGCTTTAAATACTACATGTCATTCACCCGTTCACACCCATTCATACAGAGCAGTGTACCTTACTCTATAGGACCTAACATTCACACACATTCACACACCGTTGGCCATGCCATCGGGAGCAACTGTTAAGATCCATATGTCACGGATATCATACTACTGTGCTAAATAAGAGACATGTGATCATTTACAAAACATCCCCATGTTGTCATTTAACAAAATAATTTTGTTATTCGAAAAAAACGAACGGGAGGAAATGCAGCCCGGCTCTCGATTTTTAATCCTAATTTAATCATCATCTTAACCGCGATCATTTATGTTTATGTTCGCCGAATTGACATGAAATCACTGACAAACATGAATATACTGTATTCAACTTCATTAAAACGTTATTAACGTGCCTAAACTCAGTAATTCACCAAAAATATGTATATTTTAAATGGAGCTTCGTCGGTCGATCAGGCTCCCAAAGTGTAGCGGAGGGATCCTCATCTGCATGACGGGTGTTATTTTCCCCATAAGGAACAAGTCGCTGCAAATTATCCCGCTTATTACATGGCCACATTCTCAACAAAGTAACGACATGACTCCCAATATTAATTGAAATGCTTTTATGGATTTAGAAAATGTTTTTATTGATTTAAATTGACATGCATCCGCTAAGAAAAATAGTCCGTTGTTACCGTTTTTTAAACAGTCTGAATGAAACGGGAGCTCTCAGCTGTGTATTTACACAACTAATGGCCCATCAACCACAGCTCTCTCCCCCCCTCCCCCCCTGATCTTTCTTCTCCAGCAGCTAAATTAACAGTGGGTTACTCTGAGTGACCATAGACTGTATGTGACAAGCTTACAGTTAGTGACGTAACAACAACATAAAATCTTCGGATGTAACAACATTAACATTATAAATAGTAACATAGCTGAACATGGTATTGCACATTTAGCTTTGAGTGTTACTGACCTGAGATGTTTTTATTACATGAATTAAGGTGACTGAGGCTTTTTAACATACAGGGATGCAAACTCATCAGGTATGAAAAAGGTGACAATAATAACAGAAACGCCAAAGAGTCACATCTAATAGAAATATATAAAAGCATTTATTTTAAATTGTGTAGCAGTCAGTTTATAATTTTGGCAGCACTGTTGAGCATTTTAAAAATGTATTTTCATGCCTCTGTGCAAGGCTCAAGTCTTTTTATCTTTATAGCCACATGGTGTAAAGTAACTAAGTTCATAAACTCAACAAGTACTATACTTGGGCACAATTTTGAGATACTTGTACTTTATTTAAGTATTTCAATGTTTTGCTACTTTGTTCTTCTACTCCACTATAGTTCAGAGGTACATGCTGTACTTTTCCTCCACTCCATGTATGTAATACCTTTAGTTACTTTACAGATGTGGATGAATGATGTGAAATATAATCAAGTGTTAAATCAGACTTTAGTTCCACCTGGAGTAAATCCACAAGCTACCCTGCAGTATACAAAGTCATTCAAACTAGCTGCACCTTTACCAGCTTTGAGAACACTTTCATGATCAATTATAAAACATATCATATATATTATTCTGAAATGGACCAATCTGCACAATCACTACTTTTACTGTCGCTACTTTCACTATATTTTGATGATAATACTTTTCTACTTTTACTTGAGGAACATTTTGAATGCAGGACTTTTACTTTAACAGAGTATTCCTACACTCTGGGACTATTACTTTTACTCAAGTACAAGATCTGAGTACTTCTACTTTTACTCAAGTACAAGACCTGAGTACTTCTACTTTTACTCTAGTACAAGATCTGAGTACTTCTACTTTTACTCAAGTATAAGACCTGAGTACTTCTACTTTTACTCTAGTACAAGATCTGTGTGCTTCTACTTTTACTCAAGTACAAGACCCGAGTGCTTCTACTTTTACTCAAGTACAAGATTTGAGTACTTCTACTTTTACTCTAGTACAAGATCTGTGTGCTTCTACTTTTACTCAAGTACAAGATCTGAGTACTTCTACTTTTACTCAAGTACAAGACCTGAGTACTTCTAATTTTACTCAAGTACAAGACCTGAGTACTTCTACTTTTACTCAAGTACAAGACCTGAGTACTTCTAATTTTACTCAAGTACAATATATATATATATATATATATATACTTATACCACCTCTGTTTATAGCCTATAAAAAAAACTATTAGAAATAGAAGGCTAAAGCTAACGTTAGCAGATAGTGACAATGTATGCTAGCTAGCTAGCTAGCTCAACGATTCCTTAAATAATATTGCCACAGAAAAACTTTTCAGTTCACATCACGCTCTGCCGCTCCGACAGGGAGCTCTACTCTGAACACCTGAACGGCCCGTTCTAACAGCTGTTCACCAGCGGTCCAGTCTGTGCCACAGTGACTCCGGACGCACAGTTAATATTAACGAACGCACCCGTAGGTAATGTAGCTGCTGAAGCTAGACCATCATGTCGGAGCAGCAGAGCCTTATTATACATCCATGAGCAGAGCCGACAGGCAGGAAGACTCGAGCACACAGCTCGTACTTCATTATAATATATAAAAAAAGAACACCATGCGTGTCATGATGGCACATAACAGCTCACGGCCGCAGATTACTCCGGGTCCCAGACCCCCCCATACCCCAAAAATATTTTTATTGCAGATCTAAATGAATCACGCAAACGAATTATTTTGGATTCAAAACGGCGAATTTCGCCAAAAGGTGACAAATTTGCATCACTGAACATAGACAGAGCACAACTGAAACATAACATCTGAGATGTAACATAATACACTTTTTGGGGATGCTTGGGATGTGAGGAGTGAGGGACACGGCTTAGAACGGGCGTGTCGCCTGGCAGGACAGGAGAGTGTGTGCACCAGTCTGCCTTGATCTATGAATTCATGTCCGTGACACTCACTGCTGCCCACAGCTGTTTTATAGAAGGAAATTCCTTCACTTCATGAAAGTGTTTTAACCACACACACCTCTACACACACATGACGGGTATTATTTTCCCCATAAGGAACAAGTCGCTGCAAATTATCCCGCTTATTACACGGCCACATTCTCAACAAAGTAACGACATGACTCCCAATATTAATTTAAATGCTTTTATGGATTTAGATTTTTTTTTTTATTGATTTAAAAAATAGTTGTATGTATTGATTTAAAAAATAGTTGTATGTATTGATTTAAATTGAAATGCATCCGCTAAGAAAAATAGTCCGTTGTTACCGTTTTTTAAACAGTCTGAATGAAACGGCAGCTCTCAGCTGTGTATTTACACAACTAATGGCCCATCAACCACAGCTCTCTCCCCCCCTCCCCCCTTGATCTTTCTTCTCCAGCAGCTAAATTAACTGTAGGTTACTCTGAGTGACAAGCTTACAGTTAGACACAACACTGTCATTGCAAGTGACCCTCAGTTAGTTGACTTTTATGTTCAACTGCTAAATGCGTTACTGATAAAAAAGGGCTTCTACTGTACCTAATTACCTTAACACTAGAACCGCCAGAGGTTTTTGTATAGGCCTACCGAAACCCGTCAAATCCCGCTAGAATGCAATTTTTAACAACATAGGGTGCTACATAACACACTTTCAGGAAAAGTCACGGACTGGGAGATTTTAATATTTTATTGAAAAAAAGTTACATTGCACACACACAACAAACATCAAACAAATTGACCCGATTGGCGGTTCTAGTGTTAAATAAACTCACTAATTAATGAAACCAGTTCAATATGCATTATTCTTATCATTCTTTATGAGCGCAGAAATAGTCTTAAAATCAGATCTGTTTTTTAAATGAAATCTGACGGCAGGTTAGCTCTGATCACCTATGATAAATGCGCCGCACCTAATCGCTGGCCATTCAGCCACAGACACTGTTCGAAATAGGGGGGAGCTAGGGGGAGCTTGGCTCCCCCTTAGAGGGAGGGAGCTCCCCTGAAGGCTGACTTTGAGATAAGTAGAGGGAGCCCAAAACAATCGTGCATATTTGTGTCACACAGATTAGAAATGTTGAGTTTCTGTAAATAACAGTTCTTGAAATAAATAATAGTTATTGTCCATTACAGTTTCTGAATATTTGTTATATATATATATATTTGTGAATATGTCTGGGTGTTGCCATCTGTACGTGGCGGCGCTGCATTCTTACTTACGTTGCTATGGTTATGGCGGTGATGCCGGCGCGGTATTTGAAATGTTCATATTGATATTTTTTTAACTCTGGCTTTGTAATAAAAAATATGGCAAAACGAAAACAGCCAAGCGCCACAGCTTTTGGATTCACAAGCAAAGAAGCGAAGGAGTCTAAAAAGGACAACGTGAACGGAAAACAACTTTTAGTTGACGGCTGTAAGCGGCGTTAGGGTCGAGCTTGACAGCTCCACACCGAGGGAGAGGCCTGCCGATGCGGAGGAGCCAGAAGAGGCTTCAACAACGGCCACATCCGCCGGCATAGTTACACCGTCTGTATTAGTAGAAGAGTGTTTTTATAGCAATTGATCGCATCCGCGCTGCTGCGCCAGTCAACAGAGCGTGTGTGTGACATATTTAGTAGCAAGATGTGCTCTGAAAAATAGGGCTCCCCGAAAGCAAATGGGTAATTCGAAAACTGACAGAGCTCCATCTATACAAATCAAACTGTAGACGGTGTGAAAGCACCTATTGTTTTAAATAATGGTCGGAATGTGACCTGTGAGCCTTCTGAATTACCGTGGGACAGCACATTCTAAACTAAAATGTTCAATCAATAAAGTAACATCTTATCTTATCTTAATAATATCTTCATATTAATAATAATAATAAATCATACAGTATGTGTCCGAAAGGGAGCAGGAGGAAGCAAACACAAAAATATTCAAAAAATATACTGCATATTAAAGCAAACGATTGTAAAGGTTAAAGTATGAGCATAACAAATAAAGAAGTGTAATGTAAACATTTACATTATAATTATGATTATTTAATATATAAAGACTATATATTATTGAATTACAAGATTAGATATACTTTAGTTGATCTAAAATATTGATGTGTTCAAATGCTCTTCAAAACACAACTGAAAGTCCATGAAACTTGCCTTTCTATATTTGTGAATGAAGCGCCATCTCCTGGTTAAAACTTGAAATTGAAAATCTGGCAACGCCCTCTTGGAAAATAGTGGGAGGGCTTAACATTCCTCTATACTGGTCTTTGGCAGGCCGTAGGCAGGAAGCTGTAAGCTGAAGTCTGAAATGAAGTGCTACATCTGTATGTATGTGTATGTATATATATATATATATATATATATATATATATATATATATATATATATATATATATATATATATATATATATACACATATATATATATATATATATATATATATATATATACACACACATATATATACACATATATATATATATACACATATATATATATATATATATATATATATATATATATATATACACACACACACACACACACACACATATATATATATATATATATATATATATATATATATATATATATATATATATATATATATATATGGGTGTATATATATATATGTGTATGTGTGTATATATATATATATATATATATATATATACACACATACACATATATATATATATATATATGTGTATGTGTGTATATATATATATATATACACACATACACATATATATATATACACATATATATATATATATATATATATATATATATATATATATATACACACATACACATATATATATATACACCCATATATATATATATATATATATATATATATATATATACATACACACACATACACATATATATATACACCCATATATATATATATATATATATATAAACATATATGTATTGCATATGTATATGCATATAAAATGCATTCATCATCATAATTAGTCTATATATGTAGCTATATATGTGTATGTGTGTGTGTATATATATATATATATATATATATATATATATATATATATATATATATATATATATATATATATACACACACATATACATATACACACATATACAGCTACATATATATATAGAATAATTATGATGATGAATGCATTTTTTTACAGCAACGCATCTTTGATTCATGTCGTTTATAACTGGAATATTACAAGTATTATTAACTTTGTCTGTACAAAGTAGCCTGTCCAGGAAATATGCCCAAATCAACAAAAACTGCGAACCGGCAGGCAAGACGCTCCGCTTCTGAAATGCGCCCGGTAGGGTATGACCGATAGAGGCCGGACCAAAACCGTGGCGCAGCCGGACCCGGTGGAATCGAGGGGTCACCCGGAGCTAACAGGAGAATAAACTCCCGTGGAAGAGCAGCACTGCAGCGGTCGGTAAATGCCGCTGTAACACATTAATAAACAATGAACCACGGCACTCTGGAGAAAAGTATAAGGTTGGAGAAGTCGTTATTTAATTTAATCTTGCTTCGTATGATTAAAAGCAACACGATCATCGACCCGACGCCGTTGGGGAGAAAATCAGCAACGTATTAAACGGTGACATCATGACGCAGCAGCGGCAGTACCAGTCGGGCTCTGGGCGGTGTGAACAAAACGGGGGCTGAAAATAAAAAACGGTTCCGAACCAGAAAAAGCTCTAGCACGGAGATAGAACGGGAACCGCGTTGGTGTGAAAGGGGCATTAGACATCTACATACTTTTTTTGGTGAACATTTATCTATTTTTAGTTTTTACCTACTTTGCAAAGGAAAACATACAAATCGGGAATACTTGCATAATAAGCACAATCGCCCCTAAATGGAATAAAAAAAAATTCTATATATAGAGTGAAAGAGAAGTAATGCGTTGTATATGACACCATCAGCTCAAACAACCCAGTACCCAGCCCATACCTGGGTTTGGTCCTTTGTACACAGAACTGGGAAGAATACAACCATTTGTCAAGTTTTTCTTGCAGCCAATCACTACAACTGCTCTTCAATTGAATGCATCGCGCCATTGGCCCACTGTTGCTGCAGTGACATCACACAGTCTGGTGGTCAAGTGGAGCTACCAAAGCTCTCAAAAGCACAGCTAGACTACACACCTAATTCAGGACAAAACTGTGAATACAAGTACACTGTGTTTTGTACAGTTATTTTATAAATATTCACGTAGAATATTTAGAAAATAATTTGAACACTTTGAAAATGTATTCAATAAAGTCATTCGCATGGGGGGGGGGGCATTTTATTGAATGCAATGATTTAATTCACAGAATGTGTATCAAATGGAAAAGGGAAAGTTAAATAAAAGTAAGACACGTGTCGAACCAGCTGGTTTAGGGACACCAGAAATGGCTAGTATGTTGTTGAACACCAGTGTGATGTGAAACACATCTTTTGTTTAGCAGGTAATGTTCTTTCATGACAGTTTGATGTGTGATCTACGTGTCAATAAAACAGCGGTTGCTAAGAGATGGCTAAATGAGACTACTGACTGCAGCACGCTCATCATTAGCCACCTTTAGCTTAGCATTGGTGATAGGCAGCCATATGACCAGGATGTCATTTTGATAGCCTAACGTTAGCTTTTTACTTCTGGCCATTCCATTAACACTTAAAAAAAATCATAGTGGTATTAATATGTGTAGAATATCCTGCTGAACAAAAACATACAAGTATCTTAAATGTGCGTTTGCCCCAGAGCCTACAAAAATACATTATTACTGCATCACTCTATTGTAGGCTTATGTGGTATTCAGTTATTTCCCTATTCTTATTCTTTGCATCCGCTGCGACCCACTATACCAGTTGTTCTCAAATTGGGGGCGCAGAGGTATGACAGGGGGGGTGCGAGAGACCAGGAGGAAAAATGGTTATTACAAAAAAAAAAATGTAAAAGATAAAAAAATAATCATATTTTGAAAAATTATTGATTCGAAAATAATATGATACAGTACTATTACGTCTGGGTCTCAGTGTTTCATTAAAGCTCGTCTCTGTGTGTGTGTGTGGAACGAGCCATTTTGTGTGTGTGTGTGCACGAGAGAGAGAGCGCACCGGTACCGGAGATCGTTGTTGTTAGCTTCTGGTGCTAGCGAGCTACACTAACGGATATAAGGAGTTTTTTCAACATCAAAGTGGAGGAGAGTCCTCTCCTGTCAGACTGAGAGGCTCAGTGAACTAAAGGACTCTCAGTGTTATCTCAGTGGGTCTCAAACGTTTTGGTCACCATTAATGTAAACAATTATTTCCGAGGCACACGTTTATATGATCATTATAGTTATAAAAAAATAAGAGAATAAATGAAAAACAGGTATGAAATACTATATGACAGTAAAAAAAGAATAAAGTTTGAAAGGGTGATTTGTAAAATATCCATAAAGAAATAGTAAATCTGTTTACAGTTCTGTTTCAAATGGGTGTTGAGAGATGTATCCATAGATCTCTTCATTTTGCTCTCAAAGTGCACCAGAATGATGCTTTTAACTTCAAAATTTAAAAAATCTTCCCAGGGGAGTTTGCCCCTGGACCCCCCTATGTGAGGTCCACACACCACCTATAAAAATAGCACTTTACCCCTGCTTACACCTATATGCTGTGGGCTGATTATCGAGCCTTCATTGTAACAGTTGCGGGTACACTGTGTATTTGCGTGAGGAGTGATGCAGTAGAAAATTCCACTGTAGCGCCCGGTACATTATTGGGAAACCCTAAATGTTTGAGCACCCTCTCTGAAACATCAAGCTACCCCACAGCACCCCCAAAAGAAATCTCTGGCGCTGCCACTGAGCCTGACTATTTGTGTTGGGGGGGGGGCCCAACTTTTTTTTTTCTCCAAAGGGGGGGCATGACAGAAAAAGTTTGAGAACCACTGCACTATACTGACCAGGTTCATCTCTGCGGTGCTGAGGGCGTCCTGCACCGGGCCCGGCACTCTGTCGAACAGATCCGCACACAGATCTTCAAAGTCCGTCCTGGTCACCTTAGATTTGAAGTCAATGTCATCCATTAACCCTTCCACCTGAGTGAAGAAAGAAAACACCATTTCATCTTCACGTATTGGTATCAAATAAAGTCAACATGTCATGCAATTTACTCAGGTGTGAGATGTTTTTTATTTATTTTAGGTGCTGCAGACAGATCAGCTGTTTGCTTTAAGAGTGCTGGATGGACCCTGCACTCACCTGGGCCATGAAGTCCACGTTGGCACTCAGCACCGTCTTCAGCCTCTGGGCCTCTTTGAGGAGCTTGGCCATGGCCCGGTGGTTCTCCCTCACGTCCTTCTTTGTCTTCTTCTGCTCGTTGAACAGTTTAGCCAGGTGGTCCCGGAGTCGCAGGTCCATCTCAAAGCCCCCCAACCCGCGGTCAAACCTACAGCCAGATAAAGAGAAGCAGGCCTTAGAATACATCGAAGAATGTGGTATCCTAAAAATGTTTAGAAAATGTTGGTAATTAAACACCAGTATTGTGGATATAATCACTAAGTGGGTAAAGGCATAGAATAGAACAGTTAGGGACATGTTTGGATTGCCTGAACTCTACAATCAGGCAGCTTTTAAAACCAGAAAAACATTTATGCTATGTTGTGAAATTCTAAATCTGGGACAATATTTAGTCCCATATCACAATATCAACACAACAGCAATATACAGACCAACTTGGGTCAATACAATACATTTACAATGCATCTACAATAGAGTGTATTACAGCAGCCTGCAGTGGGCTGAACTACACTGTCAGAGTTTCTACTGATAATGCTATTATGGAAAAAAAGAAATCCTAAAAATGTGAGTTTGAGTTTAATAAGTTGTATTCTTGTGTGTTATTTATGTTTATATGTTAAACTATTTATCAACGTTATTTTTGATTGCTTTATAACTTGTTTATTTTATTATCATTATTATTAAATATTGTGCATGTTCTCCCCAGTCGTGAAAAGGATTAATAATTCAAAGCAGATGGAATAGAGGAGTGTGTGGTTGTGACTGACCCGACCCCTCTGATCTGCAGCTGGGGCTGGGTGCCCGCCTCCTTGGTCTTCACGGTCTGGTACGTGACGATGGTGGCCGTAGTGCTCCCTGAGCCCATATCATAAAACATGATGTTCTGAAACAGAAACAGGTCACTCATCAGTCAGCTTGTTATGCGCCACAGTGACAGACACACTCAATTATTTTGAAGTACAAAAATGGTAAGAGACACATGAGGATAAAGCGGTCAAAATGCTCTATTTGTCATTGTCTCTCTTTCAAAGACCAAATCAGGCTTTGATATACACTTAAAGGTTATTAGATACAATCATTGTTAGCTTGAGTCTGCACATGGGATTTGTTGACAATAATAAACATAACCAGACTAATTAATAACCATGAATTTGGAAGTAATGCTGACTGTGCACCTTGACTATATTGTCGATATCTTTCCTCCTGAACACTCCGTAGTTCAGGGCCACGGCAGTGTTGTCGTTGATGAGCTGCAGAACCTTGAGGCCGGCCATCTGCGCCGCCTGCAGCACAGCCCGCCGCTCTGCCTGGTTGAAAAAGGCCGGGACCGTGATCACTGCGTCTTTCACCGGTTGTTCTGTGAGTGGAGGAAGACAAAGCTAGGGAATATGCCTCAGATTAAAACAGTGATGATCTTATGCAATGTGCAAACTGACCTGCAAAGTCCTGAGCCAGACCCCGGGAATAGTTGAGCATCATCCCCAGCAGCTCTTCAGGAGTGAACTGCGTTTCTCTGACAACAAGAAGAGGAAAAAGACAGATTAGAGGCCCCAGTCCAAAGCAGTGTTTATCTTTATAACCTATTGATGTTTCTATGACAACTGCCATAGTGCTTCTAAGGATAGCTACAGTATCTCACCATCAGTCATGTTTTTAGAAATGAGCTGTAATAATAATAATAATTAAAACTGCTGTCGCACTTGTGCGCGCAGTGATGAGCGGGCCCTCGCGTCCGTGCGCCTGTCGGGGAGGGCAGCCGGTCGTCCCGGCGTCAAGCAGACGCGCGCGAGTACTCGGAAATGAGCCGTTTGTAATTTCTCTAATTTCGTGTCCCAGACTCCCAGGTCATCCTGCAGCAACCCGGAAACGGATGTCGGCGCGCCGTCTGGAAGGAAAACTAATTTCTCTAAAGGCTCGTCGAGGATCGATTATCGAGGAGGCTGTCTGGAGAAGCCGTGGCCGAGGATACTGATTTAGAGGAGAGAGGAGTGTCTCTGGAGGAGCTATAACCGAGGGTACACTGAAGTATTCTCCGGAGACGATTTCAGCCAACAGTGATGTTTAAAAGAGGCGTGACGCATGGCTGGATGTCAACAAAGCACAGCTCTGCAAACTGTTCCAGTTGTGATTATAAGTTATTCAAGATGATCAAATGTGCATCAGACTTTCTGCCCTTTACCGTTTGTTTGTTTACTCACTAATCACATCTCCCCTGGATGTTAGGTTATGCTTTCATTGTGAGGCGATGTTTACAGTGAGAACAGCTGCTGAGGTCAGTGCAGAAAGCAGAACAGTGTGTATAATATAGATCGCTCAACAATATATGCAACAGGCCTAGATTTCACACTTTATTTGTAGGCTTCAGGAGATATCTACAAATAAACAGTAGATATTTTTCATGAAACCATATAGTGCTTCACATAATAAAATATACAAGGGCTGTAGCCTGATATTTAGTTATGCTTTAGGAGCTGTTTGTGTTTGTTGTACAATGTGTGGTTGTGGGTGGGGGTGGGTGTGTGTGTGTGTGTGTGTGTGTGTGTGTGTGTGTGTGTGTGTGTGTGTGTGTGTGTGTGTGTGTGTGTGTGTGTGTGTGTGTGTGTGTGTGTGTGTGTGTGAGAGTTGAAGGTGCAGGCAGACAGGCGGGTCTCAGTAGCTTAAAGGGGACCTATCATGCTGTATTTGAATAATATATTGTAGGGCCATACCTATATAAGGTATATTTATAAGTTTTCCAGTCAAGTCACTCCAGCTCTGTCTTTGCATGAGCTGGAGCTGACACACACCCCCCCCCCCCCCCCCCCGAGGGGCACAAGCGTCATGTTACTATGCTGTTGCCATGCCACTGCAACCTCTCATTCCCCTGATAGGTGGAGAGTTGACCATACAGGTGGAGTGCACCTCTGTGACGTCATAGAGGTGCAAATCAGAATCTGCATGTATCAAATCCGTTGCAGCCCTGTTTTTAGGTCCCCTTTAAGGTAGTATGTGACATAAATGGTCACACATGGTACATTCTCCATTAGCTTACGGGCTCCATGTTCAAGCGAACGACTATTCCTTCGCAATGTTGAATCACATTGGATATCCGCTTAAGTTGCCCTAGATTGTAATTTTTCCGATCATTTCCCTATGACGAATTAGCACAAATGTGCTTAAAATGCATGAAAAACGCAAATCTTTCAAAATGGCCAGCTTTCTGGGGGGCGGGGCTAATGAAAAGCAATTTGAAATATTTGTGCAATCATAATAGCAATGTGTATACAGCGTTTCGTAAATATCGGAAAAACTATATGCAAACAGTTTGGAGCAATTTGCGACATGTAAATCGTAAAAAATGCTGTATTCGCTGTTAGCTTACGACCTCCACGAGTGATTTTTCAAAAATGTGCTCCGCAATTAAGTATCATATTGGATAGGGGCTGAACTTGTCCTGGATTGGAATTTTTCCGATCATTCCCCTAGGAGGAGTTGGCAAGAATGTGCTTAAAATGCATGAAAAACGCACATTTTTCTAAATGGCCGACTTCCTGGGGGGCGGGGCTAATGGAAGGCAATTTGAAATATGTGTGCAATCATAATAGTAATGTAGATATAGCGTTTCGTGAATGTTGGAACAACTGTATTAGAGTAATTTGGAGTAATTTGGAGTAATTTGCGACATGTAAATCGTCAAAAATGGTTTATTCGCTGTTAGCTTACGACCTCCACGATTGAGCTATCAAAAATGTTCTTCTCAATTTGGCATCATATTGGATAGGGGCTGAACTTGTCCTGGATTGGAATTTTGTTGATCATTCCCTTAGGAAGAGTCGGCAAGAATGTGCTTAAAATGCATGAAAAACGCACATATTTCAAAATGGCCGACTTTTTGGGGGTTGGGGCTAATGGAATCTATATACAAATATGTCCGCAATTCCATGAGGAATGTCTGTGCCAAAAATCGTGAAGTTCTAAGAAACTATATGTGACTACCACACAATAGGGGGCGCTAGTGAGCAGCTTTTTTGAAAAATTACGGGGTTTTTTACATTCTCGAAAAGGTCGTGGGCTCTGACGTGTGTCCCAAGTTTTGCGTCCGAAGCTCATTTTATGCTATCGCAATTTAAAATAAATGTATAGGCCACGCCCACATTCTGATTGTTTTGCGATACTTTAAATCTGAGTTTGTAGTCACTCTGAGAGTATTTCTAAAAAAATAAAATAATAATTAGTCCATCCGCTCTTGAGTTATAAATTGGTGGTGTTTTTGGCACCCCCTATAGTCCAAAATGAAAATGCTTTGGTGCGCCTATTCCCCAAGACAGTCTGAACTTATCTACAAAAATCTGTGTTGTTTGGATACATTGTTGAAGAGTTATGAGTATTTCTTTCTAAGCCCCGCCTTTTTGCGAGTACGTTTTTGATTGACGTCGGCAATATTTATCGTCCTAACATGCTCATTTTCTATGGTAATGTGTCTGACCCTCCACCGATGCTGGATATGAAGTTTGGTGTTGAAAAACTGAAAATTGAAATTTAAGTGAATATTTAACTGTTTTGAACATTATGCTAATTTAGAAGGAAAAAAATGTAGGCGGAGCTTAGGGTTCCAAGAGGATTATTTGAAGAGCAGGTCCACCCGGATATGTGTGCAGCATTTCAGGTCATTCTGAGTTACGGTGCGACTATGTACATTTATTCCGAAATGGGATTTTCATAGGTGGCGCTAGCGAGCAGGTTGAATAATTTGAACCCTTTGACTCCAGAATGTTGCACTTTTTACGGGTCCTGGCGTCCGTGCAAATTTATACAACTTTGTCAGTATCCTAAAGGCCTCAAAAACAGGAAAGATGGTGACTAAAACTAATAATAATAATACCACCAATAACAATAGGTTCCTCGCACTTCGTGCTAGGACGCCGTTGGGTCCTAGCGCTCCGTGCTCGGGCCCTAATAATAATAATAATAATAATAATAATTCCACCAATAACAATAGGTTTCCTCGCACGAACCGTTGGGTCCTCGCACATCGTGCTAGGACGCCGTTGGGTCCTCGCACATCGTGCTTGGATGCCGTTGGGTCCTCGCACATCGTGCTTGGGCCCTAATAATAATTCCAACAATAACAATAGGTTTCCTCGCACTTCGTGCTAGGACGCCGTTGGGTCCTAGCACATCGTGCTCGGGCCCTAATAATAATAATAATTCCACCAATAACAATAGGTTTCCTCGCACTTCGTGCTAGGAAGCCGTTAGGTCCTAGCACATCGTGCTCGGGCCCTAATAATAATAATACCACCAATAACAATAGGTTCCTCGCACTTCGTGCTAGGACGCCGTTGGGTCCTAGCGCTCCGTGCTCTGGCCCTAATAATAATTCCACCAATAACAATAGGTTTCCTCGCACTTCGTGCTAGGACGCCGTTGGGTCCTAGCGCTCCGTGCTTGGGCCCTAATAATAATAATAATAATAATAATACCACCAATAACAATAGGTTCCTCGCACTTCGTGCTAGGACGCCGTTGGGTCCTAGCGCTCCGTACTCTGGCCCTAATAATAATAATAATAATAATTCCACCAATAACAATAGGTTTCCTCGCACTTCGTGCTAGGACGCCGTTGGGTCCTAGCACATCGTGCTCGGGCCCTAATAATAATAATCATTCATCAGTATGAATAAAAGTTGCTCCAGAGGTGAAAATGATATGAGGCATCTAGACTGTAGTGTCACAGAGGTATCAGCCCATTACTGTCGACTTCATGATGAACAGACCACTAGTGAGGTCAGGGGATTATCCCCTAAACACTTCTAAATGCTAAATAATACAAATTAATAGACACAATATGTATTGCATGAAGGAGCATTGGATGAATGTGGCACACACTCACCCTGAGTTTTTAAAGTACACGGTGCCTCTCACTGGGTGCTCCAGCAGCTGGTGCTCAGGGAAACGCTTCTGGTAGAGCGCCACCTGGAGGTTATTGTGCTTTTTTCCCAGGAGACTTTGGAGGTGTCTATACACAGTTTTAGGGGTCTTCACAGACTGAAATGTAGCAATATATTAGCCTTAATAGCAAGCAAGGAAAAAGACATATCATTCTGAGATCATTTCATTTACTTAACTATGCACTGTTATTGCAAGTGTGATTCAGCAGAGGAAGCTGATATTTTTATCAAACTCAATTCAGGACATTTGAGAAGAAGTCGTACCACTCCTAGTGCACTGTCTCCCAAAAGTCTTTCATTTTCCTTCAGACATACAGCAATGGGGGTTTTCCTCCGCGACTCCCTGAAGAAAAGCACAACAGAGAAAATATTTAACACTTTAATATAATTTCCTGATGGATTTGTTTCACTCTCTCTTGTATTCTGATCATCTCTGGGAAGATCCATTTAAATTGCACCAGTGCAAGGAAAACATATGAGGGAAAGAAAGGGGGGCTACCTTTTTAAAGTATTGTCAGTTTTGGAACACAGACACACTTTAGTTTTCCTCCATACATTACACACACATGGGTACTGAACAATCACACGTATGTGATGACAACTGACCAGCTGTCAGGTAACAGCCTTTATGCAGAGTGTGTGTCTGCTGTTACAGTTATCCTCAGAGCAGCAAACTAATTATATTATCCAGGACATGATTATTGTTTTTTTGGAAACTATTTATAAAAAAGGCATAATGTTTCAGATAAAATTCAAACTTTACAATTCAAACCCGACGCTGTGGAATTATCTGATTCACATGTGACTGAATAGAGATGAAGATAAATAAATAAATGTTGTTAGGGTTTCTTGCTGACAAACTCTCCAACTCTGAGTTTATTTATATACATTATTAAAGTTAACGGGAGAAACAGCAGAAGTAAATAACATAATTTCTTACTTTATTTTTTACTTTTAACTTCATGATTAGTCAGAACAGAAATGCAGCTAACAACTTGGAGGTGACTTTAATCTGCTATCCGTCTTCACTGGGGTTTGAAACTGCAGTGATGTTGAAATGTTTCCTATCAGTAACTGAAGCGCGAGGGGGCGGGTCAGCCGGTGAAGAACACTCAAGTCTCAAGGCAGAAATAAAAGCTCTAAGACCGTCTCAAAGATAGCGCATCAGAATGAAGTCCGAATCAACAGAGGATCAAGGAGCCAGGAACTGTCCAATAACAGTCTTGGCATGCACCCTGTGAATTTGGAAATAGAAAAATTTGTGTGGGAAAGCAAAGTATTTACTCGTTCTGTACCAGGTTCATAAAAACACTCACTTATTGAGGACAATCTCCATCGGCACACCAGGTTTCACTATCGCAACTTTCATCCACTCACTGCCCAGGTCCACCGACATGACAGCAACGGTCCCTGCAACACAAAGACAAGTGTAACATAACGCTGGCACACCACAGACTCTGAGGGACACATTTTTTAGCCAAGTTATCTATATTTCTAAATAATTCACAATTATAGTTGTAATCAGTGTTGGAAAATGAGTCATTTTGTCCACACCAGTTCAGCCTCTAACAGCACTGCTCACACTACGAGGAGGACTTCATGTCAGAGTAAGATTTCCGCGTATGTTGATGGATCATGTTACCTGCTCCAGAAGGCAACATTGCCAGAAAAAGGCAGACGAGAACAACCAGTGGCAGCTTCCTCCCTCCCATGGTGAGCTGGAAAGATGTACAAATTAACTTTTTTTTATTTACATTTTCATCTTAATGAATATTCATTACAGGTCTTTACTCATCTAACCTTGACTATATTTACAGAATATGTTAAAAGCTCATCACACACCAACACCTGTATTCCCCTGATCCTCTGTGTCTATGCCCATGCAGGCACGGATGTCCGTACAGTCACTTTTCATTCGCTGTGGTTGCACTTTCATTAATCATGTGGAAGCCGGTGCTAACCTTACATAGGTAATAATAATAATAATAATAATAATAATAAGATGATGATGACCTACTAGAAAAGCCAAACCTGTGCAGGTAGAAACTGGATGAATGACACTGATCATGTTCACTGCTAATGTTTCCTCATGGTTCTTTGGTGCTAATTTGGCTGTGACTCAGGTCCAGCTGGATCAGTGAGACACTGCCACTGGTCTCTGCCCAAGGCGATGCAAAGCAGTTTATGACCTGATCACACAGCTGTGGACACTTCCAAACACGTGGTATTAATATTGTTACTAAAGCTTTAATAATTACACGTTTGGGTTTCGTTTTTAATCAAACAAATGCATGCCGATGCAGAGCTTCAGATTGAGATAGAGCAGAAGAACAACCAGAGACGCAGTGACGCATGCATACACAACTCAAACCCTCATTATTACTATTACTAAGTCAAAAAATAAAGAAAAACTTCTGGTCTTTTAGATGGTCACCATCTGGATACAAGGGCTAGTTGTAGGAAAAGTCGCAGATGTAGACTAGCTTAAGGGCCAAATTGGACACAACTGTTTAACCTTTCCTCGTTAACCTGAGGTGCTGTGGAGAAGATAACCAGCTTTAACACGAGTTGACAGCTACACATAGCTAGCTAACTGTCTGGCCCCATCAGTAAAAAGCATGATGGACTCACTCTGTTCCCGAGCTCACCTTCTCTCTGCCGGCACTTATGCGGGGGCTCTCCGGGGGGTTCTGGGATCAGTGTTCCTGGTCTAGCCTTGATTCAGTGCGTCTTTGTTGCCACACTTGACCGTTTTTAGTTCCCCTTATCACCGGCTCATTGTCAGCAGTCGGGCCCGGAACGCGGCGTCACCTCATTGGATCCACCGAAGCCGCTGCTGCTGCCGGAACAACTACCATCAGGCTAACATCAACCGAACACAGTTTCCGTTCAGGCTTCCAGCGTAAAACAGCCAGCAGACTCACATACGGATATACAGTCTATGGTTGTTGCACATGACTCCGAAAGCTATTTTTCAATGGTTACGTTTCTGAAACTTTAATTCAGATTTAAATGGGGATCTTTGGAACTACGTGGTTAAAAACACAAACAAATACTATAGATGTCACTCCATCTGAATTAATAATTGCATTCCTAAATATAAGGTTATCTAAACTGGAGGAATGCGTACAGTGCAGTAGTTGCCTGTGTCCTACATGATATTTCACTATTACAGCGCAACTGCAGCGCGCTCACGAGTGTTTGATTTGTTGTGCTATCTCGAAATATATGTGCTCTTATTTTGAAAGGAAGACCCTTTTGCCTTCGGTTAATTTGCTCCGACTATCTTGACTTGATGCCTGGTGCAGCAAACGGCTGTGACCCTCCACTCCAGGACACGCCCACCATGCTCCACGCACTTCTCTGTGATTGGTCCACGTGAGGTCAGTGACGTCGAAAAACTTCTGGCTACGGTCAATTGGTCCACGTCCAGATAGTGGGCGTATATCGAGTGACGGCAGTTCCAGGTACATTTGGAAGAAACCACATGCCCCTTTCAAATTATTGAATAAAGTCATTGTTTAATTAAAGGGAACTAATGTTAACTTTCAAAAATGTTGTCATGTTGCTTACTTTTAACAATATTTCAGCACCGACAGATGAGAACTTTGTGAAAAGAAATATATTTACTTTGTAAAAGCTGTAGAGGGAAACAATATTTAAAAAGTGAGGAAGATGCTATATATTTGCAACAAGAAACGGTAGACCGCACAGGGGGGGGTCCTCTGGGTTGGAGCGCCCAATGGGAGTTGGGACCTTGGGTTCATGGCACCCGTGCATTTGGCAAAGCCTTTTATTAAATCATTACAAGATTATAGAAACACGGTCATGTCTCTGTGCCAGTGAACTATTCACTTTGGCAAAAAAGGGAAAAGCAGAAGTAGCTGCACGTTAAACTCGAAATACAGTAATGATTTGTGGTACACAGATTCATACTTTTCAAACTCGGTTTCTGACAGAGGAACACTTTGTCATGATAATGATCACACTTTGACTGCTGCATGAACAAATATACTTCATATTTACTTTATTCACAATTGTGTGACACAAATTAGAGTGAGAGCCATCAAATAATTTCAGTAATAACATACGATTTGATTTGTTAAGCGTTATGTGCAAGATTAGTTGTTAGTACAATCCAACACATCAAAGCAAAATTCTCCAAGGTGTAATTCAGCAAGGGTTTACGCACGCACAGTTGTACATATTTTAAACTAAAGAATATTTATACAGCCCCCAGTGAATCCGGACTAGGAACACAGTTATGCAAATATGTCCATCACAGGTTCCCAAAGCAGGCAGGTGCTCAGGCAGCATCAGACCATCATCACAGGCTTCTAGCTGTTTCTCTTGGTCTGGATGAGAAGGTCTCTCTACAGGTTGACTTCCAGACTTCCGACAGTTTTGCTGCCAGGTGGGTCGGTGACCAGAGTCAGTTTGTTAAACACACCTCGACCAAAATAGTCAGCCACGACAGAGAAACCATCATTAGAGCTGCGTAACTGAAATCAAAGGAAAAGACAAAATAAGTGCATTGCATTGAGGTCCAATACTGAAATGAGAGATGATCCAATCAATCTGCCAACCGCTCATCAGTGTCACATATGATTTGATGCCACGAGTGTTAATGATAAAAGCAAAGGCTAATTGCCAAGTCAGACTTTTAAAAGTATGCTAATAAACCTGCAACTGGTGCATTTCTAGCTTTAACCTAATCAAAGTATGACCTACTGAGTAAATTAGGTTTTTACATTTTGAGAATCATGAGGAATTAAAGGAGTCATACAAAATCAAACGAAGGGAATTACTATATTTTCAAATTCTCAAAAACAATAACTATCTATTTAATGATTGAACGTACAACTTGTATTGTTGCTGTTTGAAGCTGAGGTTGCGTACCTGTTTGTTGAAGTGCTCGTGCAATTCGCGTTTCTGGTCCTGGGCCCGCAGCATGTCCATGACTTTGCGGTTCTCAGGAGTGCATGTCGGGCACTCAGCCTCACTCTCGGCGTAGCTTTCGAAGCAGTGTTGGTGGAAGGAGTGGCTGCACAGGAAGTGGACAGACGGCAGCTCCAGTGGGCTGTTGCACATATTACATTTGGTCTTCTGGAATATCTTAGCACTGTGTAGAAATATAGGGGTAAAGATTTAAAGTCATATTGGGGTTACAGGGTGACCCTAGGTCACACAAGAACAAGTTGTTTGCCAGCCCCTCATCACCCCTGCCACCAGCTGTGCCCCCACACCGACTTGAAGAATATCATAATTTAGTGTAAGGGTTGGGTCAGGGCTGTTCATGGAAAATACATCCTTTATGTGCCCTACCTGGTTTTGAGTTCCTGGATCTCGGAGCGAAGGTGACCCGTTTCCTCGCGGTATTTGTGAATTTTACGCTCGTCCTCCTCTATCTGCTGGCTTTCCCTCTGCAGCTTATTGATGAGGTAGTCCTTGATGACGGAGAGAGTAGCTGTCGAGTTGTGTGCCAGGGTTTGCACCACTAAAGAAGCATAGAAATAATGGATGTCATGCTCTGTGATCAACATCCAAACCAGCGTGCAATAAAAATGTCAGCTCACCAAGTAATGGGGGCATCAAGTTGTTTTGGTCAATGTGATGAAGGACTTCACTGATGTAGGCCTTGCAGTCTTCTTCTTTTCTGGCAAAATATCCCAACGCCTGCTCCCAAAGGCAGCCCTCTTGCTCCCCATAGCGCTTACAAGCCTCTACCACTTTTCCATACTCCTCATTCTGCATGTGGTAGTGCATAATTTGCTGGTACCTGCAAGCAATTACAAATCATGTCCTATCTATCCACAGCCATGGCACTTAACATCCCTCTGGCCAGGGGTTGGAGACAGAATACAGAAATTTAACCAGAGAGAAGATTTTTGGATCAGTTGAGGGGATGCTTTGAAGTATCTGGGGCATTTTCTAAAACTGTGCCTAGTATTCACATTAAAAGGTAGCGTACTGATACACCCTGTCAGTGAAACGCCCCTTTGTAATATGTATACTGACTGCATGAAGATGATCATAGAAAACGCAGGCAGAACGGCTAATCAAATTAATTACACACAGCGATACATTTTAGTTCTTGATGGGGAGGTGGAGACAAGTATATTGTTTGGTCTAGTCTACACCAACAAAATTGGATGACTAAATACCAGAGGTGGGACCAAGTCATTGTTTTGCAAGTCCGAGTCAAGTCTCATGTCTTTGCGCTCAAGTCCATGTCAAGTCTCAAGTCAGGATGGGCAAGTTCAAGTCAAGTCTAAGTCCTAAACTTTAAAAAAAAAAAAAAAAAAAAAGAGTCTGAAACAAGTCATTGTGTGCTTTTCACCAAATGTAATGACATCGATCAACAGAATAATACTTAATAATCAAACTGCTCTTTATTATTCACATTAATAATTTAATAATCCATTTTCTCTCTGCTGGTAAAGTAACGTGTTATCTTCTATTTTAAGAGGGATCAGTACCGTGACGGTTTGATTCAGAAGGAGTTTAATGTATAAGATCCCTGATGTTGAGGTAACCAGAATGTTTATTTCCACTGTGTACAACATGTTATAAGGGACCCACAATCTATCTTTATGCAAGGGATAATGTGCAGCGAGGCGGTCTCTATGGGGAAAAGAACACCTGAATCTAGATCCCTCTGCAGGTGGTGCTTTAACTATATTTTGATGATAATACGTTTCTACTTTTAATTGTAACATTTTGAAAGCAGGACTTTTTATTGTAACCGAGTATTCCTACACTCTGGTACTTTTACTCAAGTACAAGACCTGAACTTCTCCCACCCCTGACAATAAATCCTGAGTGGTTACCAAAAAAACCTGCTCTGAAGGTTATTTTCATTTTACAAATCGTGCACTCAGCTTTGCTTTCTCCAATATCATTGAAATGCAGCCAGATGCTGCTTCTTTTTTCCGTTTTCGCTAATTTCTTGACTTTTTCCGACGCGCTTGCATTTAAATCCGTCTCCCCATCTCCCCGTCGCTCTGTGCAGCTGGCCTGTACCACTACACAAGCCCCCCACCCTTCTTTCACATAATGGTATGATCCTAGTGTGTCCTCGCATATGATTGGCCACATGGTGGCCCTGCTAAATAAAGTCCCACCCCTGCCTGCAAGGATTCTCAGGAAGAGTAGGAGCGGCTGAAGATTCTGCTCTCCCCGACTGGAGTCTGCTCTTCTCGCGGCATCTCACGATCGGCGTGTTGGAGACTCCTGAATTAAATGATCAAGTCACCTCAAGTCAGAAGGCTCAAGTCCAGGTCAAGTCCTGAGTCATTGGTGTTCAAGTCCAAGTCGAGTCGCAAGTGTTTTGTGATTTTGTCAAGTCGAGTCCAAAGTCATCAAATTGGTGACTCGAGTCCAAGTCATGTGACTCGAGTCCACACCTCTGCTAAATACACATAAAAGGTGTGACACTGCACCCATGAGAAACTTTCTGTGCAAAATGCACCGGAGGACTCCTATAAGTAATTTCTCTATCAAATGAATGATTGGTTCAAACTTTGTTCTCAAAAACGATTTAACTGGGTTAGATTTGGTGCTGAATGTGGCAGCTGTCAATCTGCTGCGTGTTCATCCAGATACTTACAGTTTGCCCTTCTCATAAAGGTAGAGGACGCCTTCTTTGAAGTTGTGCATCTGACAGAGGACCAGAGCCTTGTCAAACACCGTGTTGTCACTCCTCAGCAGAGACACAGCCTCCCCCTGCAGGACCTTCTTTCTCTGCAAAACATATTGCAGTAACAGTAAGGTTTACCAGTTAAATACAATGTCTGCAAAGACAGCAATCTGTGTACAGCAAACTGTATTTCTGAAAGCATTATGCAATAAGGCTCACCACAGGGTCCTGTTCGTGTGCCCAGTCTTGTAAACGGAGCTCCAGCAGTGTGTCGTACACACCCTGGGGAGAACGGGGGTCCACCTCGATCATGTGCTCAAGGAAGGCTTTCAGCTCACGGGGGTTGTTGGCAAAAATTGGGATAAATTCCTCAGAGTTGGCCTTAAACCAAAAAAATGTGGACAGACATTTAGAAGTATATTTCTGACATTATTAGACCACTGGTAATTTCAGGAGCACATAATAACTATAAAAAAATAATAAAACAGAGGCACTGAAAACTCACCTTGTTGGCTCGACCTCTGCCCAGGCTCTCCCTCTCTGCTGAATCTCCGCTGGGTTGGTAGTTGGTGCAGAGCCCCTTCAGGAGCAGCGTGGTACCTTCAGGAACATGGTGCATCAGCGTTTTGCCGTAACGCTTCATGTTGCTCTCAGCTTGTTCGAAAGGCAGGCGTCCAATATAACGCAGCCCTTCCTGATAGTTCTGGGTTTGGAAAGGAAACAGTAAAGCTCTTTTAAGACATGGAACATTGCTGGTTTTCTCCATCTGTTCAACTCAGGCTGTTTGTAATTCAGACAGGGAAGGAGACAGAGAGAGATTCAGATGCTGCTGCTTCTTTTAGAAGTGGCAGGACAAACTGCACCTCTTGTTTGAACCTGTTTTCTCACAGGCTGTATGTGAACAGTTTGCTGGATATTAAGTTATTCATCCATGCCGTTAGCATAAATGCAGATTGAAAATATAGTATCTGTTTTTGATGCTGCTGTTTATATGGATACCTGTGCCAACCAGTGGAGTTGCAGTTTAGAGTTGTTCACGTTTTACCTTGAGGTCCTCTAGCTGGATCTTCAGGTACCACTCATGGTGCGTGTGTTTCTCAGCCAGGAACACGGCGTGGCTGTGGTAGCCGGCCTGACGGAGAACCTTGATGGCGATCTCCACGTCAAAATGGACCTCACTTTCACTGCTCTGTTTAAAACCAGAGCAGAAGGATAATGATGTTAGTATGACAGCCATTAGTGACCTGCTGCAAACTGTGTTGGAGTGTTACTCAAGGACATTGGTTCTCTTAGCAAAGAAGCAGTTAGATGTTTCTGTTCAAGTCACTTCACTTACATTTGTATTCATCACCAAAACCTACATTCTAAGCTCCTGCTTTTACTGCTGAGTCACCTTAATGAACTCCTCCAGCTTGGAGCTGTCCTTCAGCTTGGTGTAGCAGTTGAGCAGCAGGGTGGTGTGATCTGCATTGGCCAGGGACTGCCTGTGCAGGGCTTGCAGATATGCGGTCAGGTTATGGATCCTCTGTGCATCAAGGAATTTCCTGATGACGTACGATGGCTCCAGTTTGCCAATAGTACTGTGGGTAATACAGTGATGATGAAAGCGGTAATTCAAAATGAAACAAGAAAACAAAATCATGGCTTCTTTTCTCACCATCGTTAACACTGCTACATGGTTAAACCAATGCTCACAGAAGAATTAGACACGGCACACAACACAGTCCAATATAATACAACAACAGCCCTGGCACTTGTTAATAATGCAGTTACCGGATGTACTGCTGGATGGCCCCGTCATGGTCTCCTTTCAGGTACAGGTGATCCCCGTACTGCCTGAAGATCTCTGACAGCCCGTCACTGTCCAGGTGTTGGCTCTTAGCCAGGTTTATAGCCATCACAAACAGGTTCTTCTTAAACAGCATCTTAAAAGAAAAATAACAAGGATGGGAAAACCTCGCTACCTGATCCACAGTATAAGTCACTGAGTGGATTTTTCACGACTGTTACTTATACAAGTCATGAATGATCCAGTACAGGAGGCGCCCTCTGGACTCACCTCCAGTTTGGTCTGTGTGTCTTTCTCCTGAAGAACAAACATGTTTCCATCTCTGGTCAGGATGTAGAAGGAGCCCCACTCTGCCACCACATCAATGACATCATCAAAAGAGGCAGTGTAGGCGATGAACTTGTTGTCCAGGTCATAGATGGTCAGAAGCTGCTTGTCTGATGGAGAGCTCTCCCTGCTGCTAAACTCTGGCCTGAGGAGAAAAGTACACCGTTAACAGTCTCAAAGGAAACACTGACACTTTGTCGTATCTGCTGCATGAAAAAGTTTATTAAATTGGTAAGTATGTTTCCAAAGATGTTCTATTGCCTAGGGTTACACCTCTGAACAGGAACGCCTTGAAATAGATACATCTGTAGGATATCTTACATTCAATTAAACTGATGTGACCATCTACATTGACATTAACATTAGTTAACTTGTCAATTAACTCTCTCCAACATCACTTTATCCCCACAATAATCACTACACCTTCAGCCCCTGTATTCAGTGTTGTCCTTACTTGTTGGGGGACTTTGCGTCCCTGATGAGTAGAAACAGATATCCACGGTGCCAGTGGGCCAAAAGCTTGTTTCCATCAAAAGCAAAGCAGGGCCCTCGCTCATCTGGCTGGTACAGGTACACACACTCATCTCCAGCCACGATGAACTGGGAATCCTGGGAGGGGTCCGCCAGGGAGGAGCAGCGCAGCGCACAGCCGTGGGTGTCCAACTCCACTTTAGGATACTCCTTGATGGACAGGGTGTAGCACTGAGCGCAGTGAGACAAGAAGCACATGGGAGGTTAGAACAGCAGAGTCATGGAAAAGCCTCAGTTACGGCCCGTCCACACGGCGGCGTACGTTGAGGCTTCAACGCTTCTGCACGTTCACTTTGAATGGGGTGACGTCACGCTTCGCCGAACTGCATTGTGGGAGCGTCGCTACGTGTCGCTCGCTGCAAAAGTTGAGCAATGTTCAACTTTTGAAGCTTCGGTGGAAGCGTCAGCCAATCAAAACATATGCCAGTACAAGCTCTAGCCCAGGGGTTCCCAACCTTTTTCACCCAGGGCCCCCCCAAATGACTCCTGTTGGAATTTGCGACCCCCCAAATCTTTGAAACTTTAATTATCGCTGTTGCCGATCTGCCCCCCTGCCCGATCTGTACTGTGCATGTGCGAGATGGGCTGCCATACTGGACAACTCCGTACGGCAACCCAACTAGGACACTTGACACAGTGGCGTTTGGCAGTTATCATACTGAATAAATATTTACTGTGAATGTATGCAAAAATGTATGGCATATAGCTGTCTAACAGAAGTTAAATCTATGTCTCACTTACTCTGACAATGTACTTAACCCCAAATAAAAGAACCCAATAAAAAGAGTTGTTAAATAAAAGTGAAGTCACGTTGTCATAACAATAACTCATCTCTCCCGGTTTTTTGTGTTCTTTTTCTGCTTTGCCAAACGCCACTGTGTGAAGTGTCCTATTACAGTTGCCGTATGTAGTTGTCCAGTATGGCGGACCATCTCGCACATGCGCAGTACAAATCGGGCAGGGGGGCAGATCGGGTAGTGACAGCCGTGCCTGGTAACAGCGGTTACCCCCCCTCCCCCACACACACACACACACACACACACACACACACACACACACACACACACACACACACACACACACACACACACACACACACACACACACACACACACACACACACACACACACACACACACACACACACACACACACACACACACACACACACACACACACACACACACACACACACACACACACACACACACACACACACACACACACACACACACACACACACACACACACACACACACACGGCCACACGGCCACAGCGGTAATTAGAGTTTAAAAGTCTCAAAAATGCTACAACTACTGTCACAAACTGGATGAATGTGAAGTATTTGAAAGCGTAATTAAGGAGCACTATTGGAGTGACTTTGTTGGTTATTGGACTCAGGATTAATGAATTTGGATGCCCGCTGTATCAAGAAATTAAAGGACGGCGCAAGTGGAAACAATTCACAAAGGGATTCAACTGTTTAAAACACATGCTCAAAGTAAGCCGGATTTTGGCGATGTGTTTATGTGGATTAAAAAAATCGTAAATAATCTACAAAATGGAAGAGACCGATCTGATCGGAGCAACTGGGACAAATCATCCAACTGAAACCGACACTTTACGCGCAGAAGAAACATTTATATTAAAGAAAAAATGATACATTTCTGTCTTTGTATGCTTTTATTAGCTACTAACTTGCAAATGTATGCATCATATTTATTTCAAATGTCGAAGAACAGGACACTTCAAAAGAATATACTATGTCTAATAAATAAATGGTAATATGGTTGCATAGGCCTGTATAAAACAAAAATGAAAAACTGGCATATTAAGCAGGTAAATCAAATGCTTGTCTGCCATGGAACAGGTAGCAGAGAGAAGACGAGATTCAAGTAGGTTCATTAATGTGAACCTTGGGTTTGCACGCCCGCAGCCAGGGATGGAATGTCCGGTGTAATGTGAGTGAGAGCCAGTCTAAAGTCGTTGTGAACGTCCAGTGTGTTGCGTGCTTTTGTTTTGATGGCAACAAGTGCGCTGAAGGCTGTTTCTGATAGATATGTCGTACTGAACGGGAGTATAATCCTGGTCGTGGCATGCAGTGTGATCTTTGGAGCGAGGCTTGGTCCTTTGAGAATCCAAAACTTTTTAAATCGTTTTTCCTGGAAGTATTTCTTTGACAGCGAGTCAGCTTGGATGTCGGTGAGCTCATCTTCGCAATCCAGGTATTCCACATCCTCAACTTTGGCAATAAAGGGATCTAAAACCCACAATTCCTTGGAGACATACTCGTCTATGTCAGCGAGCCGTGATTGCATTTCCGTTTGCAGTGCGTTCATATGGCGGATGAACTCGCGACGTACAGACACAGGCACCGTTTCAGGATTGTTTTGGGATTGTTTCAGCAGTAGTGGAAACTGTTGCAGCTCCCCCCTCTCCATTTTCCCGACCCTGTACTCCAGTTTGCGCACAAATGCATCATTGGAGAATGTTGGGCTCCACGCCTTGCAGACGCTTGTTTGTTTCATTGTAGAGACTGAAGATGTCGGCCAGGTATGCTGTTTTAATCCAGAATGACTCAGTCACTTGCTCTGACAGTGCGCGGTTACGAGTTTGTAGGAACTCTTCAATTTTTTCCTTCAGTTCTACAAAGCGTGCCAGCACTCGGCCGCGTGAGAGCCAGCGCACCTCGGTGTGCAGGAGGAGGGTTTGGTGCGCTTCATCCTCGCACAAGTCTGCGAATAGACGCTTGTTGGTGGGGCGACCTTTGATGAAATTGACTATTTTAATAACAGTTGAGAGTGTTTCGCTGAGGTCTTCTGACAGTTTCTTGCTGGCCAGGGCCTGGCGATGTATCACACAGTGAAATATTGTGCAGTGTGGGGCCTTTTCTTTCAAGCGACTGTTAAATCCCTTGTTTTTCCCCATCATTGAGGCAGCTCCGTCTGTGCAACATGCAACTAAATTCTCATAGGAAAGCTTGTGGGATCAGAGGTAAGACTCCACTGCAGTAAAAATGTCCTCACCCCGGGTGGTATTGGTAAGGTTGACTGACATAAGAATCTCCTGCTTCAAATCTTCCCCATCGATATATTGCAAACGATCAGCACAGCCTCGTCTGCTAAAGTTGTGGTTTCATCAAGTTGTATGGCAAATGGCCCCTTTCCAAGCTTTTCGAGCAGCTGCAGCTCGCAGTTACTTGCCATCTTCTCAATTCTGTCTTTCACCGTATTGTTTGACAGTGGTACAGTTTTTAGCTTCTCCGCGACCTGCGGGCCGCACAGTTTCTCAGCCATCTTAATGCAAGCTGGCTTAATGAGCTGCTCGCCAATGTTGTGCGGTTTCTTTGCCTTTGCTATTAAAAGTGCACATTCAAAAGAGGCGTCGCTGCCAGCCCTAACAAACGCTGTTCTAATATCCATTGGCTTGTTTGCCTTTGCAAGGTGTTGTTTCTTTATGAAAAAGTCCCGATCACGCCCGACTGTTTCTGGGTGCATGGTCTGTTGGTGTCTCTTCATTTTGCTGGGTTTCATGCTTTCGTTGGCTAGCTTCTCTCTGCATATCACACACTCTGGGCGGGTTTTGTCCGTTCCCTCCATGAAACCGAAGTTAAGATAGCTCTCTAGGTAGGTCCTCATTTTCTTTTTGATTGCAGATGAGCTGTCATCCCCTTTACGTTTTTCAGACATTTTTAGACAAAAATATTCACCTTATGAAGTCGGTCGCTAGCTAGCAAGCGCAGCAAACTGTTATTATTATGAAAGCTGACACAGTAACGTCAATGTTGGCGCCAATTGGAGGAGTATCAGATGAATTTTTTGAATTTTCATTTTAGTTAATCAATTAATTTCTATATTTTATTGTAATATAGACAAGACTTTTAGCGGCAATCATGTATTGCGTTACAATATGTAAAAAAAATTATATGTAAAAAAAAAATTATATGTAATTTTTTTATTTTTTTTAATTCTAAATATGATATTATGCCTCAAATCGTCTGAGGTCTGGCGCCCCCCTGCGATCTTTGGCGACCCCCCAAGGGGGTACCACTGCTCTAGCCAATCAAACCGCGTGCTTGTGTGTCAGGGGTGGGAGATTCATGTGATTGGTTGTTGGTCGAGTTTCAGACACGCCCGCCGGCAAGCTTCAACGCAGGCCGCCTCGTGGACTGGCCGTTAAAGGATTTGAATGTGTAAAAGGCTAACATGATACATCTTTATAAAAGTTGTTAATTGTGATTTACAAAAGGGAACTTATTGTTACATCTAGTTTTATATAATAAACAATTAAAGCGTATAGAAACTACTTTACCAATGGTTCCATCAGGAGAGCTGACTGTCGCACAAAAACACGGTAATGATTTTTCATTTTTAGGTATGAAGATGTTCGAGTTATTAAGATCAGGGACCTAGTCCTTCCTCCTTTCTATTTCTTTGACGCCACAACACATACGTATCAACATCAAATGTGAGAAAACACCAGTTACATATGGTCCTCCTCTCATTTAGGAAAATCACACCTTTATTTGGTTTTCTTGATAACTTGCTGGAAAAACTGAGAAATTATAGTTCAGCTTAGCTCCAGAAGAATTGAGAGATGTCTTGTGTGGGAGTGAGCAGACTTACATGGACTTTCTCCAGAGTGGAAACAAACAGATGTGTGACCTTTGCCGCTTGGCGGAAAGCAAGGCCTGTGATGGGGCTGGTTCCCTCGTGCAGAGTCAGAGTTTTGCTGTGGCGATCTCTGGTAATATCGCCTTTGGTCAAAACCACACTGCCATCTGTGAAGCCTGTCAAACAACACAACAGCCTTTAGAAACTGGGATGATATTACATCAGTTAGCCAAGCAGTGATTAATGGCCTTAATGGCTTTGAGTCTTACCAATAGCCATGAAGTTGAGGTTTTCATGTACACTGAGGCATGACACTTCAGTGGGTTTGTTTCCAGGAATTGCAGGGAAAATCCTTGTGCACAGAGGATTTCCACTGTCTCTCTTTTCAAGGTTCCAGACCTTTACCTGAAAAACAAGTACCAATCAAATTAAATGGAGGTTGAAGGGAATCACTGACAAATAATTGTTCTGTGATGTGGGCTTATCTGCTCACTCACCAGAGGGTTTATTCCATGTTCATCCTGTCCCACTGACACCAGGATGCTGTGCTGCTTCAGCTGGTAGAGATGCATGACCCGCAACTTGTAGGCCTGAAAAGACGTTAACTGCAGGGAGCGGGTCAAAAGCCAGATCTTGCCATCCATATGTAAGATAGTGTAGGTTAAGGGTGATTGTGTACAGTTGTAGAAAGAAATGATATCATCTGGGCTATATGCCATGTATGGCAGTTCCAGAGTGTGTATTCCTGTTGAACTTTTGGGATATGGGAACCAAAGCTGGACTGTCAGTCACTGAACAGTAAATAGCTACAAAATGGTCCTTTCAATATTTAGCATGACGACCATTTATTGAATGTAGTATTTTGGCAAGACCCTGTTCAATACAATACTTTAAGCTACAGCTCTGAAAAAAATTAAGAGACCATTCCAAACTGTTCTTCAATCTCAATCTCTACATGTATGGCAGCCATTCCACTCCAGTGTCTGTTGAATTCCAACACAGAGAAATGTTGTCAGTAGTTTATAGAATAAAATAAAAACATTTTCATTTTACTCAAACACTATAAATATTAAAACTAGATAAACTGAAATGATGCAGTGGTCTTCATTTTTTCCCGAGCATTATGTTGCAGTGCTCTTAAAATACAAAAGCTATGCATGCTGTCTTAATGTTCAAACACTAGCTTGTGAAGTCATGATGCAGCCTCACCATGATTAATACATTAGACATTAAGCACTCAGGATACAGATGTTTCAAAGCAGAACCTTATATATGAATTAAAGTCTTCTTTAAACGTTAGCATTGGGTGTTTTTAGCCGGATAGCATCTCCACACTTTATTAAACCATTTTTAAAGTTTGTGGTAACAATAATACCATCAGCAGGAAGCGTTCAGTCTTTTGTTCATTGTTTCAATTTAATGTGAAGGTACACTTTATTTCCAACATCACCTCTCCTGTTTCTCTTCTGTTTGCTGAGTCTGGACTATCATCAGCTGTCAACTAACAGCATTAGCATTAGCTGCTGAAGGATATCTCCCAGAACAACATGGCCCCGGCCCGAGTCGCACGCACACACACCGGCAGGAAGAGAAAAGTGTTTCCCGTTATCCGCAGGGTCTTTCACCGTGTCTTTATCAAAGAACACAAATTTCCTCCACTGTAAGAATGATGCCATTTTGTTAGCCTTAGCAAATTAGCTCTAAACGGGGCGTTGTCATGTGACACAAAAGTCACGTGGGCTTCCCAGTTGCGAGCGACGGACACATATGATCGTCGTTTCTCACTTCTCTTATTTTTCATTTCCTCGCTCCTCGGTCTCGGTATCGCCGGAAGTTGATTTGTCTGCGCCATCTTGAGTAGCGTCCCAATGGCCTTATTTTTTGTCGGAGGACCAAGGAGCGAGGAGCGAGGAGCGATAATGGAGAAGCTATAATCGAGGAACCACCAGACCATCCTCCGATGAAATCCTAAGACACTCGCCCCGCCCCCTTACTGTGTATCGCTCACTGATTGGACGATGCAGTGCACGCACTGATGTGATGCTTCTTGACATGAGAGCAGTTTCCCAGCGGAGTGAAGAAAATACATGAACTCACGGGAGTCACTCCTAAGTTTATACCGTCTTTTGTGTCAATTAATGTATCATTTAGTTACAAATATGTGATATATCTGAACAACAAAGTTGTCAAAAATCATTTTATTCATTTTTTGGAAACATTTTCATGATATATGATGAATTGGAAATGGGGGACCCTGATGTAAACAAGACGAAAGTCTTTGTCTGGTCTGCATCCCCTTAACAATTGTATGTTTTGAGCTGTACTGTACTGTACCCAATATACAAGCTGTTAATAAACTTTTCAATCAATCAATCAATCAATCGCTTTTTTCGTTTTACATTTTCATTTATTATCATTTCCATTCAGTCAGTCATTAAGTGCTATTTAAAATGTTAATTTGCTCCAAACAAACAAACAAAGTGTGCAATCCAATTAATGTTAATCTAACTGGGTTTTGATATATAACACATCTCTTTTTCTTCTCTCAATTATTTTATTTATTTTGTGCACTCTAATCAATATTAATCAAACTATTGTTCGTTTATACATTTTAAGAATGGCGTTGATGATACAAATATTTGTGTCAGTAAATGTATATTAACAGAGGCGGGGTGTGTGTGGAAATAACGGGGACAGAGCTGGCTGCTGTCAGACGATCAGCTGTGCAGCGTCATCACAAACGGACGTCGCTTCACGTGACGCTCCGGAGGAAAGGACGTCCCATTGCTCTTAAAACTAATTTCCCTGCTTCTTGTGGTTTCCTTGCGTCCCTCCATGCTTCCCTGGTGGGAGGGACTAGTCACAGGGAAACGACGCAAGTGAGGGACGCAAGGAATCCATTTAACCGAAGTGAGAAAGGCCCCATGACGAGCTGCGGCTTATTTCTTCTTCTTCTTCTTCTTCTTCTTCTTCTTCTTCTTCTTCTTCTTCTTCTTCTTCTTCTTCTTCTTCTGTTGCTTTTGGCGGATTGCAAACAACTTCAAAGGTGCATACCGCCACCTACTGTACATGAGTATGAATCATCACATCATTCCAACTCTTTAACTTATGCTCTAATCAAAATAAAATTAAAATAAATAAATGAAACCATGAAATAAATAAAACAAAAAACAAATCTATGTTCTTTCCTGACCTAATGTTAAATTATTTTTCCTACCTCAGTTTCACTCAACAATTTAAACAGTGCATTTCTGGTAGCTCTTACTCCCTCTCCTTTTGTTCCCAAAACACCAACCACACTCCACTCCCTCTCTGCCTCTAAAACTTTAGCCTTTATTTGTTCTCTTTCCACTTTATAGATGTCACAATGTAACAATATATGTTCTACATCTTCTTTTACTGCACAGTTCCCACATTACTGTCACTTTTCCCCATGATATACAGCGTACTATTCAAAGCCGTGTGATTTATTCGGAGTCTAGCCATCATGATGTCCTCCCTTCTATTTCTTTCTTTATGAATATTAATTGTAATTGTCTTTTGTACTTTGTGATAGTCCTTGCCTTTCTGGTCTTTCTCCCACCTTTTCTGCCAGATCTCCATCCCTTTCTTCTTAATTACTGCTTTTCCTTCTCCTTTACCAAGTTGAACTGGTAATGTTATTTGCTTTTGTAGTGCACGTTTTGCTAATTTATCAGCACACTCGTTCCCTTTCACCCCCTCATGTGCAGGCACCCAGCAGAACTGCAGATCTATGCCGCTTCTGTGCAGTCTTAACAGGCTATGATTCAGTTCTATGAGAATGTCTTCTCTAGTAGTTGTTGTTGATTGTATGCTTTGTAAAATGGACAATGAATCTGTACATATAACCACCCTATCTGGTCTGACCTCTTCAACCCACTGCAATCCTATTATTACAGCAAGCATTTCTGCTGTATACACTGATAATTGATCAGACGTTCTTTTTAAAATAGATATTTTAAAGTCTGGGATGTATATGCCAACTCCAACACACTCTTTCTTGTTCTTAGAACCATCTGTATAAATGTGTAGGTAATTGTAGTACTTTTCGTTCAGATACACACTTGTTTTAATTCTCACTTCATTTATTTGCCACCCTTTTTTCCTTTCTATGATACTCATATCTATTTTAGCTTCTGGGAACAGCCATGGGGGAACACTGCTAAATGGGGTTGCTTTGGCAAACGTGATATTCTCCACTCCATATGCCCTCGTTCTTTCCTTACTTGTCCAGCCAAACCCACGTCCCTGGAATTTTGCATATTCCCAGCAATCCTGTAATATTCTGTTTGAAATATTTTCTTCTCCACTTCCTTGTAGTCTGACCCAGTATGACAGAGCAAGTTTCTCTCTTCTGATCTCCAGCGGTGTCTCTCCTGCTTCTATCAGAACTGCATTGATAGGGGATGACTTTATCGCTCCAATACACATGCTTTATATTTTATTCTATCTATTTTTAAGAGCGATGTTTTTGCTGCTGCTCCATACACTATACAACTATAGTCTATTGTGGACCTCATAATTGATCTGTAAATGTCTATTAATGCTTGTTTATCTGCTCCCCAGTTGCATCCAGCTACAGCTCGCAATACATTTAATACTTTTTTGCATTTTGTTTCCACTTGATTAATATGCATTTTCCATGTATATTTGCTATCAAACCACAGTCCTAGGTATTTAAACTCATTCACCTTTGTCATTGGACGATCATATAGTGTTAGCTGTTGGCCATCAATCTTGCATTTGTTTGTAAATATCATGTAGCATGACTTGCTTTCTGACATTTTGAATCCCCAGTTATATGACCACCTTTCCACTTTTTTAATCGCTCTAGCTATATTCTCCATTACGTATGGGGCATTTCTTCCCCTCATCCAAATAGCCCCATCATCTGCGTACAGAGCCGATTGTATGCATGTGTCTAAGCATATAAATATATCATTAATCATGATGTTAAATAATATTGGACTGACTGCACTCCCTTGGGGAATACCATTTCCTATTTCAAAATAATTGGAAGAATCTGCTCCAACCTTTACTCTAAATGTCCTGTCTGTTAAAAAGGCCCTTACCCAGTTGTACATTCTCCCTCCAATACCCATTCTACCCAATTTGATCAGTAGCCCATCCCTCCACATAGAGTCATACGCCTTTTCAATGTCAAAGTACACTATTGCCATTATCTCTTTCATTTTCAATGTTTTTTCCACATCGTTATTCACTCTTACTAACGCATCTATTGTGGACCGCCCTTTACGAAATCCGCTCTGAAAACTACTCAGCAGCCCTTTCTGGGCCAGGTTTCTTGCACACATATTACCTCTAGATCATATATATATTTCTTGAATTCTTGACCATTAGCTATGAGGCATCTTGCGTTCCACTGTAGTATGTGCAGAACCATGATTAAGGATCTAACCCTCATCCTGATTTTCATTTTCCCCAGCTCCATTTATAGTTAGCATTGCATGTATCTGATCTGCTTTAATATCTTTCATGTCTAGGAATTTTCCAGCTGCCTCCACAATGGCTTTGATTCTATCATTTTTCTTTTTTAACTGTAATGCAACATTAACAGTATGGCATATAAATACCACAAAATTCACCTTTTTCACTCCTAGAACATCATCATCCTCTTTGCTCTTGGTGGCGCTGTGGGGTTGGATTTGAAGATTACTTTTTGGTGTGTTTCTGCCATTTTGTATTGTAATGCTCTGCTCCATTCCACTAGGGGTCTTATTGATTGTTATTGTTCCCCTTACTTTCTTTATTGCTTCTGCGTATGAAACTTTATTTGTAATCTTAACCCTCTGCACCTCTCTGGCCTCTCTCTGCACTTCACATCCTCCAAACGCAGCACTGTGATCTCCTCCGCAGTTACAACATTTAACCTTTGCATCCTTTTCACATTTTCCATACTCATGTTTTCCTCCGCATCTCGCACACCTTAGCTGCCCTTTACACTGCTTGTACTGTGTGCCCCATTCGTTGACATGTGTAGCACCTGAGAGTTTTTGGAATGTACTCCCTATCAATGAAGTTCAAATATCCCATTTGTACTGCCTTAGGTAATGTTCTCTCAAACTGAATGAGAACTGATAATGTTTCTTTGAGTGTGCCATCCCGTTTGCTTTTAAGCCTTGTGACTTCCACTACTTTGCCTCCTTTTAATTCACTTTTAATATCTTCCACTGATATGTCCAATGGTACTCCTGAAATGACTCCTCTCAGTTTTGCCATTGCTCCTGGTACATGTGCCTTCATTTTCTCCCCATTCAGTGAGTTCATTCCCAGAATCTTTTCCTGCTGCTGTTTGTTATTGGCATGTATCAAAACCCGCTTGTTGTTCATTAATTTAGCAAATTTAATTTTTCCATCTCTTTTTCAATTGCTTTGGTAAGTTTAATCGGGTGGTAATGCCCACCATCCTCATTGAATTCTATTACAACTTTCCACTCGTGTTGTAGTTCTTTACAATTGCTTGGCTGACACTTTGACTGATTTTTGATTTTTTGCTTTGATTAGCCTTGCCTGCGTCACCCGACCAATTGTCACACTCCTAGGCTCATGTCCCATTGGTAGTTTTGTATGTTTACGTTATGTCACGTTCTATGTCTAGTTTTGGGTGTTTTGCTGTTTTCCCTGTCATGTTTTCCTCCTGTTTATTGTTTGGTCCTTTTCCCTGTGTTTTTTCCCCTGTGGTTAGTTTCCCTGGTGTGTCTAATTGTCTGATTATGTTCACCTGTGGCCCCTGTGTTTCCTCCTCCCTCCTCACCTGTGTCTTGTTGTGTGATTAGTCTTTTGTGTATTTAAGTTCTGAGTTTTCTGTCTGTCTTTGTCGGTTCGTCTTTTGCCTTGACTAGTTCTGCGGTGAGTGTTCTGTTTTGTCTTTGCTAATATCATAGCCTTGAAATAAAGGAGTTTTTTTCAGTTTATATCTGCATTTGGGTCCTGCTTCCTTCACAATCCGTAACAGAACGAACCGACCAAGAATATGGACCCAGCGGATATGGAAGATTTTGAGTTAGATCTGTCCGATCTAGACTTTTCCCTTCAATGCTCTCATGCCGAGTGGAAAGGAACTTCTTCTAGGAAGGACAAAGAGGCTATTCTCGAGAAAGCACGAATGGAGGTGGCCGAAATGCCTTGGTTGAGAAGTTTGTTGCCGGATTGGTTACAGCTTTTCACAAGTTGTCCTGAGGACTGGTCCGACGCTTCTAACCCTTTCCTCGGATCCAACTACGGTCCTGTTGGAGGTCCACGGAGTCTCCAAAGATCCTCTAGGAGACACAGGGCCAGGATTCCAGCCCGTGCTCCAACAGCCATGATCCCGGTGTGGGATTCCCAACCTGGCACCATATACCTCGGTGGGATCCGTCTGAAGACAACCCACGCTTCTGCCCCAGTTCCTGCTCCCGTCCAGGAGTCGTATGCTGGAACTCGTCTGGCTTATGGAGGTCCACGGAGCCTTCAGGCGGCTGCTAAGAGAAGGAGTCGCAAAGCCAAGCTAGCAGCCCGAGCCCCAAGAGCCATGGCTCCTTCCCCAGTACAGGCCCCAGCAGCCATGCCTCCATGCTCCAGTACCGGCCCACGCAGCTTTGCTTCCATACTCCATTACCTGGCTTACACAGCCGGGGTCCAGGCTTCCGCTCCGCGCCCAACAGCCATGGTTCCGGCTCCAGTGCCGGACCCAGCAGCCATGGTTCCGTGCTCCAGTACCATCCCACATAGCCATGGTACCGTGCTCCAGTACCATCCCACACAGCCATGGATCTGTGTTCCGGTTACTTGCCCAGCAGCCATGGTCCCTGCTCCAGAACCGGACCTTCCAGCCATGTTTCCGGCTCCAAAACCGGCCCACACAGCCATGATCCAGGCTTCAGCTCCGGACCTTACAGCCATGTTTCCGGCTCCAGAACCGGACCATACAGCCATGTTTCCGGCTCCAGTGCCGGCCCCAGCAGTCATGTTTCCGGCTCCAGAACCGGACTTTACAGCCATGTTTCCGGCTCCAGAACCGGACTTTACAGCCATGGTCCCGGCTCCAGTGCCGGCCCCAGCAATCATGTTTCCGGCTCCAGAACCGGACCTTACAGCCATGTTTCCGGCTCCAGAACCGGACCTTACAGCCATGGTTCTGGCTTCAGCACCGGCCCCAGTACCCATGGTTCCGACTCCAGTTTCGGCTCCAGGACTGGCTTACCGGCCAACGCCAGCTCCCCGAGTCCTGTCAGCATACCGGCCGACTCCAGCTCCTCGTCTCCAGTTGGCTGTTCAACCGACGCCAGCTCCCCGAGTCCTGTCGGCATACCGGCCGACTCCAGCACCTCGTCTCCTGCTGGCTCTCCAGCCGACTCCAGCTCCTCGTGTTCTGTTGACGAATCAACCGTCTCAAGTCTCTTCTCAAGTACCCTCTCGAGTCACCTCTCGAGTCCCTATTCAAGACACTTCTCAAGTATCCTCTCGAGTTCCCTCTCAAGTATCCTCTCGAGTTCCCTCTCGATTTCCCTCTCGAGTCTCCTCTCGAGTTCCCATTCAAGACACTTCTCAAGTCCCCTCTCGAGTCTCTTCTCGAGTCCCCTCTCGAGTTCCCTCTCGAGTTCCCTCTCAAGTCACTTCTCGAGTCCCCTCTCGAGATCCCTCTCGAGTCTCCTCTCAAGTTTCCTCTCAAGTCTCCGTTAAAGATCCCTCTCAAGCCATCTCTCAAGTCAACTCTCAAGTTTCCTCTCGAGTCTCCACTCAAGTCCCTACTCTTGTGCCGTTGGAGGTTCCGCCGGGGGTCCGGCCAGCCCTCTGTCCTGTGCCACTGGAGGGCCCGCCGACTACTCTTCTGCCGGGGGTCCTGCCAGCCCTATGTCCTGTGCCGTTGGAGGCCCCGCCGACCACTCTTCTGCCGGTGGTCCTGCCAGCCCTATGTCCTGTGCCACTGGAGGCCCCGCCGACTACTCTTCTGCCGGGGGTTCTGCCAACTCTATGTCCTGTGCCGTTGGAAGCCCCGCCGACTACTCTTCTGCCGGGGGTGCTGCCGGTCCTGTGTCCTGTCCCGTAGGGGGTCCCGCCGACTACTCTTCTACCGGGGGCCCTGTCAATCCCATGTCCTGTTTCGTTGGAGGCCTCGACATCACCTGTATCGCCAGGGGTCCTGCCAACACCCGTTCCACCGGCTCCGGTTCCTGTCCGGTCAACACCGGCTCCTGCCCGGTCCCCTGAGAGCTGTGGTCTTCGCCCCTCCTTGAACTCTGCCTTGCCTCTGGGCCGTTCGCCCGAGTTCCCCTTTTTGAACTCTGCCTTGCCCCCGGGCCGTACGCCCGAGTTCCCCTTTTTGAACTCTGCCTTGCCCCCAGGCCGTCTGCCCGAGTTCCCCTTTTTGAACTCTGCCTTGTCCCCGGGCCGTCCGCCCGAGAACCCATCCATGTTCCCTGCCTTGCCCCCGGGCCGTCCGCCTGAGAACCGTCCTCCGGACCCCCTCCACCCACCCTGCTGGACTTTGTTGTTTGGGACGTCTGGGATCCGTCCCTTGAGGGGGGGGTTTTGGTAGTTTTGTATGTTTAGGTTATGTCACGTTCTATGTCTAGTTTTGGGTGTTTTGCTGTTTTCCCTGTCATGTTTTCCTCCTGTTTATTGTCTGGTCCTTTTCCCTGTGTTTTTTCTCCTGTGGTTAGTTTCCCTGGTGTGTCTAATTGTCTGATTATGTTCACCTGTGGCCCCTGTGTTTCCTCCTCCCTCCTCACCTGTGTCTTGTTGTGTGATTATTCTTTTGTGTATTTAAGTTCTGGGCAGAACACTCACCGCAGAACTAGTCAAGGCAAAAGACGAACCGCTTTTGCCTTGACTAGTTCTGCGGTGAGTGTTCTGTTTTGTCTTTGCTACTATCATAGCCTTGAAATAAAGACGTTTTTTCAGTTTATATCTGCATTTGGGTCCTGCTTCCTTCACAATCCGTAACACCAATCCGACCAACTTCTCGAGATACCAGCGAGTCCTTTCCCATCAAGCATTTTGCTTCCGCAGCCCGTGGAGAGAAACTGCGCCGCCTCGCCGCGCGTCGCTCTCAAGTCTGCGGGCGTCTTTGTCCCGCGAGATTTTAACATCTCATGTAGGCGAGCCTCCAGAGCAAGTCGGACAAAATAGGCTTGTTTGAGACGAGTTACGGCTCGCCTCGAAAGTAGACGAGAATAGCCGATCGCAGCCGGGGGAGGTCTCAAAAAGCTTGCCTAAAGTCGGACAGCTCGGAGCCGGCTTCGTCTTCTTCTTCTTCTCTCGTTTTTTTTGCGGATTGCAAACAACTTTAAGGTGCATACCGCCACCTCCGGAGTCGGCTTGACTCGGTTTGCATTTATAAAGAATGCACCAAGCGGCAAACTGTGGGGTAGAGCCAGGACGCCAATACGGAAGTGCCACACACTGCAGTTCATATATTGGCCGATGGGGACTGACCCCCATGTTAAAATGCCCAACTTTACAGCAGAAAAAAACATTTTTCTACCCATGGATGCAATAAATATTATTATGAATATAGTTAGATTCCACCTTCATGATTATGGATCTGTGAGTGAATTGTTTTCTAACACGAGCCTTTTATTTATATTAGGTCTTAACGTTTTTGCATAAATTAGGGCGTGGTCACATTGAGTGATGGCTCTGTCAAGTGCCTTCTGCTGCTAGCTTCTTGTCTCTCTGCTAGCTGCTCCGTGAAGCTACAGGCACTCTGCCTGTTCAGTTCATCCAGGAAACACAACTTGAAGCCGGCCGTGGTTGTCTGTTCTTCGTGCTTATATATCAGACTATTGTGACTCGCTCTGCGGTTGAAACAGACGTTGCATGAATGCGGTTTTGCGGTAAGTGAAATTCGAGTACTTATTTATGTGTTAATGATTTTAATCAGCTACGTAATTAATGTTCAGGCTTGGGTTAGAGTGTAAGCGAGTGGTAGCTACATCGGTGCTAACGATGCTAATCGTAGCCTCCAAGTTAAAATCATAGACTGTATATATAAAGGTTAAAACGAAATAGACAACTGTTAAGCGTTAAGTGGGATAATACAACAAACGGCTTCTGTTTGAGGTTGATAAAATGAGGTCATCCTTGTAACTTAGAGAGATGATTATTATGTAGGTAGGAACTGTATGCATCGCTAAGGTTAATTTAAATTGGCTATGCTCAAGTATGTAGACAAGCTAATGTCGAAGTGGTGTATGTGAAATCAACCTCACAATAAGATGTGTGTATATTACAATTATTAATGTCATATTTCAAGATGATTACTTAGATATTACAATATGGTTGGTAGAGCTGGAGTTCATTATTGAGCTTGCACGTTAACGTCACAGTCAACTGAAGAACGAACCCAAACCTTGTTGTTTTTATTAATTGCATTACCAAATGGGTATCAAATAAACAGTAAGCATTGGTAACACAACTTCCAAAGTTACAGTAAAATAAAAAGGACCCTGACTCGGACAATACACAATCCAACATGTTCAACAGAAGAGAATCAGTTATATTGTTTGTACACATGGTACTTTACATATATATATCTGTTCGTTTAAGGTGTCCAGGTGATGCAGACAGGCTGGACCAGAGAGTGAGAGACATAACTGGACTCCTCACAGCAGTGAACTTCAGCTCAGGTACAAAGACTCTTTTTTTCATACTGTACAAAGAATCAAGAAAGATATCGGTTTAAATTAAGGAAGTATTGACTTTAATACACTGATATACATTCCATTAAACAATACTAAATACTAGATCACCTACACATCAGTTAAGTTGAGGGTTTTTTCCATGCAAAAAGTTACATTTAGATGTTAACAAGCAATATGATTTTGTCAGCTTTCTAATTTAATGTATTAAAGGCAAAGATATTTAACACATAGTGAGAACTGCTTCTATTTATCTCTCAATATTGTCAGTAAAAAACGTGGTACAAGTTATTCTTTCAGTGGGACAACAGAGCAAGCTTCTACAATTGCACTACGTTTTGATAACAGTTAAATATTATTTTGATAATAACATATACAGTGGGGCAGAAAAAGTATTTAGTCAGCCACCAATTGTGCAAGTTCTCCCACTTAAAAAGATGAGAGAGCCCTGTAATTTTCATCTTAGGTACACTTCAACTATGAGAGACAAAATGAGAAAAAAAAATCCAGAAAATCACATTGTCTGATTTTTAAAGACTTTATTTGCAAATTATGGTGGGAAATAATTATTTGGTCAATAACAAAAGTTCATGTCAATACTTTGTTATATACCCTTTGTTGGCAATGACAGAGGTCAAACGTTTTCTGTAAGTCTTCACAAGGTTTTCACACACTGTTGCTGGTATTTTGGCCCATTCCTCCATGCAGATCTCCTCTAGAGCAGTGATGTTTTGGGGCTGTCGCTGGGCAACACGGACTTTCAACTCCCTCCAAAGATTTTCTATGGGCCACTCCAGGACCTTGAAATGCTTCTTATGAAGCCACTCCTTCGTTGCCCGGGCGATGTGTTTGGGATCATTGTCATGCTGAAAGACCCAGCCACGTTTCATCTTCAATGCCCTTGCTGATGGAAGGAGGTTGTCACTAAAAATCTCACGATACATGGCCCCATTCATTCTTTCCTTTACACGGATCAGTCGTAATGGTCCCTTTGCAGCAAAACAGACCCAAAGCATGATGTTTCCACCCCCATGTTTCACAGTAGGTATGGTGTTCTTTGGATGCAACTCAGCATTCTTTCTCCTCCAAACACGTCTAGTTGAGTTTTTACCGAAAAGTTTTATTTTGGTTTCATCTGACCATATGACATTCTCCCAATCCTCTTCTGGATCATCTAAATGCTCTCTACCAAACTTCAGGCGGGCCTGGACATGTACTGGCTTAAGCAGGGGTTCACGTCTGGCACTGCAGGATTTGAGTCCCTGGCGGCGTAGTGTGTTACTGATGGTAGCCTTTGTTACTTTGGTCCCAGCTCTCTGCAGGTCATTGATCCCCCCGTGTGGTTCTGGGATTTTTGCTCACCGTTCTTGTGATCATTTTGACCCCACGGGGTGAGATCTTGCGTGGAGCCCCAGATCGAGGGAGATTATCAGTGGTCTTGTATGTCTTCCATTTTCTAATAATTGCTCCCACAGTTGATTTCTTCACACCAAGCTGCTTACCTATTGCAGATTCAGTCTTCCCAGCCTGGTGCAGGTCTACAATTTTGTTTCTGGTGTCCTTTGACACCTCTTTGGTCTTGGCCATAGTGAAGTTTGGAGTGTGACTGTTTGAGGTTGTGGACAGGTGTCTTTTATACTGATAACGAGTTCACACAGGTTCCATTAATACAGTTAACGTGGAGGACAGAGGTGGCTCTTAAAGAAGAAGTTACAGGTCTGTGAGAGCCAGAAATCTTGTTTGTTTGTAGGTGACCAAATACTTATTTTACCGAGGAATTTACCAATTAATTCATTAAAAATCCTACAATGTGATTTCCTGGATTCTTTCCCCCCATTCTGTCTCTCATAGTTGAGGTATACCTAGGATGAAAATTACAGGCCTCTCTCATCTTTTTAAGTGGGAGAACTTGCACAATTGGTGGCTGACTAAATACTTTTTTGCCCCACTGTATTTCAATGTTGATGAACTTCATACTGTTCATTCATAATCTGATTGTCTGTAGCTCACTGTTGAAATACAAAAAAAACATTACAATTACAAAATAATTATATCTACAGCCCCTAAACACACAAACACACCACTTTCATAAATAACACACTTGTTCTGCAATAATATGTTTTATGTTTCCTGTAATTTTTGTTAGGAAAGGACATGCCTGAAAGACACAACATTTTCTCCTTCTCTGAGGGTCAAGAAGAACATCCAAGAGGAACTTTAAAAGCTGATGCTATGAAATTTTAAGACCAGTACACTAAGAAACTACTTTTATTGTAAAAACAGTCAGCTGATCGAGTGCACCTATTTCCACATCTACACTCCATCAGCTGATTATTTATATTTGCCTCGCTTTATGAGCTTCACATCACTTGTGCCTTGTACCGCAGAGTTTGCAACATCACAAATAAATGGGGCCAATCTTCAGTCAGATGTGAATGTGTAATCTAACATTTTTTAGTAATAATAATGGACAAAAAGAGTGCAAATACAAATACAATTTATTGAGATGTGAACCAAAAGTTAATGAAGTGTTTTAAATAAAAAGCACATATAGACAGAAGGTGTAAACCTATTAAATGTATAAGTAAACACATTTAGTCAAATAACGTGACAGACTAGGCCTGTGCAGTTTGTATCAGCTTTGCCCAGCATGGGCTCCTCCATCAGGCCTGGTCCTCCTCACTGAGGAAAGACACTCAGTCCTCTCCAAACCAACAGACTGGATGTCCATCACACAGAGGTTATTATAATTATATCTACAGCCCCTAAACACACAAACACACCACTTTCATAAATAACACACTTGTTCTGCAATAATATGTTTTATGTTTCCTGTAATTTTTGTTAGGAAAGGACATGCCTGAAAGACACAACATTTTCTCCTTCTCTGAGGGTCAAGAAGAACATCCAAGAGGAACTTTAAAAGCTGATGCTATGAAATTTTAAGACCAGTACACTAAGAAACTACTTTTATTGTAAAAACAGTCAGCTGATCGAGTGCACCTATTTCCACATCTACACTCCATCAGCTGATTATTTCTATTTGCCTCGCTTTATGAGCTTCACATCACTTGTGCCTTGTACCGCAGAGTTTGCAACATCACAAATAAATGGGGCCAATCTTCAGTCAGATGTGAATGTGTAATCTAACATTTTCAGTAATAATAATGGACAAAAAGAGTGCAAATACAAATACAATTTATTGAGATGTGAACCAAAAGTTAATGAAGTGTTTTAAATAAAAAGCACATATAGACAGAAGGTGTAAACCTATTAAATGTATAAGTAAACACATTTAGTCAAATAACGTGACAGACTAGGCCTGTGCAGTTTGTATCAGCTTTGCCCAGCATGGGCTCCTCCATCAGGCCTGGTCCTCCTCGCTGAGGAAAGACACTCAGTCCTCTCCAAACCAACAGACTGGATGTCCATCACACAGAGGTTTCTCCCTGAAGTCTCTGCAGCTCTCTGGACACCACGCTGTCTCAATCCGTTCACACTGAATATGAGAGGGGGGAAATGAAAATAATAAATACTTTAGACAATAAGAAACATAAAGTTGACTGTTGGGTTGCTCAGTTTTTTTAGATTGTCAATACTATTACTGTATAACTGTGTGAGACTGACCGTTGAGCGGCCCGACCAAGCAAGGAGGGAGAGGCAGAACGTCCAAAAATATAACCCGACGTGGGCATTTATTCAAAACATGTGCACAAAGTTCACACAGCCTCAATCCTGCTGCTGCTGTTCATGTGAGCCCAGCCTGCAGCCACCAGGATCTCACACACACTCCCAGCCCAACAAGAAACAGCACTTAAATACACAGACTAACAAGACACAGGTGAGGGGGAGCAATTAGACACAGGTGAGGGGGGAGGAGACAACCCAGGGCCCCAGGTGTGCACAATCAGCAGCCACAGACATCAACATATTATTTGCACCCTGATTACACTCAACCGCTGTCATCCCCACCAACATACATGCTCTCGGCGCTCTCGCAAACTCCCCTATATTCTCAGGCGGAGCCGAGGACCCAACCAGCACCTGCCAGACGACACTCCAATAAATACGGTTTAATCAGCTAAAAAATACTACTTCAATAATTAGTATAAATGATGTGCAAATACGCGATGTTAACTGTACTGTGCAATCATGCTAATAAAGTGCGATATTACACGGCCCAAAGCCGTCAGTCCATAGTGGCGAAGTTACCTTCGTCACAAACTGATATATCAGGTTAAGGTCTATAAGGTTAATTCAAATAAAGATTGGTCTTTAAATACATGTTGTCTTTTGAATTGTTTGTCTAAAGTCAAGGATCTAGAACTGGTACTTAGTTTTAATGGTCTGGTTATTATGCTGTTTGGAGGAGGCCTCACAGGTAAGAGCACTAACTAGCTACCATCACATGTACCTTAGCTTGACTTAAATGTATTAAACGTATATAGTTAAGGGATATCAAAATATAAATAACTAATGTCATGCAAACATATTAATATTTGCTTTATTCCAGTGTTGAATTTAGCACAATTGCATACAAACGTTAAGGGATTTTAAGATTCTGAAGTATTATGCTAAAAACTCAATAACTTATATTATTATTTATAGTTTTGCTGAATAGTTTCATGTCCGCTTACCTTAGAAACGTAAAATGCCACGGCAGTGTGCAGATGGGGAGCATCAGCGCCATATAGAGAGAAGAGTTGCGACAACGGAGGTCCAAAATGCTTGATCGTCACGTGGTTCAGGGAGACTCAATAGTTCCCCGGAAGTTCGTGGCGGGCCATTTGAATCGCGATTTGAATGCATTAATAGGATAGAAATGCAATTTTTGGTAACTAGTGATCAATAAAGCTTTTGATTTTCAATATTTATACAACATATCGATATGTGTATGTAGTTACATCAATGTTTTTTTTTTTTTTAAAGTAACATTTGCTAATATTTGAGGATTAAGAAAAAATAAGAAGTACTTTATTGATACCAATTGGGGAAATGTTTACGCTGCAGCAGCAAAATACAAGGCAGTGTACATTAGACAGTTAAAAGACTATAATTAAACAATCAAAAATGTAAACATCTTAAATAGAAATAAAATAGCATTACAAAAAAGTAGAAAAATATACATAGTGTGAACAGCTATCTTACCTGTTAACATAATGTTAGGCTAACGTTGCCTTGGTTAAAGAGCCTGTTGTTTATTGATTTGAATTCTTTAAAACAAATATTATCTTCTTAAACCTGTATGATAGTCAGGAGCATCACATCCTAATGTTGATATATTTAGAGGGAGGGGATGGGAAGGAATCCTTCAAAATTCAGATTAGATACATTTTTACCATTTCTTTAATTCATGGTGGTTTCAGTAATCCCCTGGTAATTGAGGACACAAGTAATCTAGTACTAATGTAATCTTTATGACTTTCAGAAAGGACAGGAGACCCACATGTGCCTATCAATGATTGTCAACTGAGTCAAAGCACTAGCAGCAGCATGATGTTGATGTTAAATGTGTTGTTTTAGGAACATCCGATGTAAATAAATGGAATTCAATAAACATTGAATAGCCTATCATACATTTTGTCTGTGCCTTTTCCTCTGTGTTCTCCTGGCATATCGTCTCCCCCATGGTTTGCTGTGCTGCCTGGGGATGCTCCAAGCGCTCAGAGAAAGGAGTACACATGTAAAGTTTCCCCACTGACACAGAGAGGAGGAAAGAATGGCCGGCTCAAGTCAGCAGGAGCAATTTAATCATCACAAAAGACAACAACAGCAACAAAATAATGTGAGGTAATCATATTTTTCACAAAACGAAGACCACACCATAGGGAAGCTTAACGTCTGTTTAATCAAAAATAAGGAACAGGGAGAGGCTTGCAAAACTCTGGGAGTTGAGACTCTGGTGCAGGGTGAGGGTCTCATTGCAGGTCTTCAGGCTCCATTGAATCCCCCTGGGGTTCTTGTGCTGAGAGAAGGAGACAGGAGAAAGGGTTAAATACATCTAGCAACCTATACGATGGGAAATTGCTGACCTATTTGAAACTTACCTTGTGTTTTCACTCTCACTTAAGTCCCTCTCCCTTTGCCATCAATCCAAAATCAGCTGAGCTGCAACATAATACAGACAGGTAATAATTAACATCATATGGCTCTGCTAAAAACACTCACCCATAAGTTACTTTTTTGTTTACTGTTTGGAAGTCTCAAATATGCACTCTAAATCCATATCAATAGCGATGTATCACACAAATAGCTCTCTTCCTTATTATTGTGTAACGTGAACTATATTATACTAGCTTGAACTCCACTACAATCACACGCCCCAATGTTATATTTAACTCATATTTAACTCCCTCCACCCCGGATAAAAGCACGTTAAAAAGCCCCTTTTCTCTAATTCCACAACGTTGGTTGAAATAACATTAGGAGAACGGATTAATAGGCTGTTCGTGGTTAACGTGTGTTGCTAACTTTATCCGGAATCCTAGCCTAATCTGTTATCTGTAAAAGTTCCCTAGATCTACTGATTTAGGGATAATCTTCACGGAATCCACTAACATCCTTTAATACACATGTTAATTTGACTCAGATGTGCTGATAATATCCGCAATATAAATCTTTAAACGTCTTCTTACCTTTAAAAGTCCAACACGAACGGTCTATTACAGGGGTACTCAAACTTTTTTGTTAAAGGTCCACTTGTGAATCTTATACAGATCAATGGTCCGGATCAATGCCAGTAAAGTCCCCCCCCACCCCCGGAGCGGAGCAACGAAACTGAAATTAAGAAGCAGTTTTGGCGCGCAATGCCTGGGGCCCCCCTTGAGGGGGCTTCCCGACATATCGTTGCAGTAAATTAAAGGGTGTTTCATGTTGTCGTTGCTGCGGACTTTCTTAATCTTTTTTTATGTTCTTTTTTTTTTAAAGAAAATTACATTTTGAAATTGTTACGTTTATTCTGGTTTGGTTTGTGTTTGTATCTTTTATTTTAAATTTATTTATTTATAGAATGTTTTGTGAGCTGAGCTGTGTGATTTTATATTTTATGTTCTCTGTACAGCACTTTTGGTCTGGAGGTTTTAAAGTGCTATATAAATAAAGTTGGATTGGATTAATCTACCTTATTTGGGGGGCCCCCTTCTGGTCCAAGCACTTGCCTGTCGGTAAACGGCGCCCCTGTATACACACACACATTCAATACATACATACAGTATGATGGCTTGAACTAGTGGGAGAAATGGCACTGTTTGTCCTGTAGCCAATGCTTGAACCTCGGCAAAAATGGCATTAGAAAGTCGCGGTTAACTTGCGGTCTGCAATGCGTGTCACGCTCGCGCACACAAGTAAATATATATGCAC